>NC_085046.1:109914722-110225533 GCF_963662255.1 Cinclus cinclus | reverse complement strand
TTTTTAATTTTCAGGAAAATAAAAAAGTGTCAAGTATGTTTTATGCAGCACTAAATAATAACACCACCACCACCAATGTCAGGGATAAATTAAATTTTTGATAAGTACACTTTCTGTTGGTCTAAGTTACATCTCATAGTACTTGATAGCTGCTTAGCGAAGCTGAAAAAGCAGGAACAGCTCAGTAAAATACACTTTAACTAAATTATGCCTTCAAAGTTATATATAATCTGCTTTAATTTTCTTTATGCAGGAGGTCGCACTAGGCATCACTACACAGTTCATCATGAAAAATAACCAATCAACCAAAAAACCTACCTCAGACTCTTTCAGCTGTAAGAGTTATGCTTATTTTCACAACCATTTCCCCACCAAAACTGTTGCCTTCCCCTTACATGGGATGCCAACGTCATTATTAGATAACCATGAAACAGGATGCTGATTAGCATCCAGGACTAATTTCATGCAAGAGATTGTAACATCTGAAAATAGCTGAAGATGAGAGAATTGCCTGTTATCACATTCAAAGCTATCTCATAGATTCAACACCAATTCACACACAGAAATTAAACTTGAGCACGATAAACATCTTATCTTACTGTGCTACTGAAACTCATCTTAGAAAATGCTGACTGTATTATCTGAGTCTGTCTTCTTCTGATATACCTTCTCTCAAGCAACTACAGGTCCTACTTATAAATAATTATTACTCCAAAGTTAAGTTAATCAGCACATATATTTTCTGCCAGGCTGGTCAATCAGGACTGTAACATACATGTCAAGCATATGCACAACAAAAAAAAAAAACAGAAAGTAGAATAATAGAATAAATATTCTGAGTTGGAAGGGACCCACAAGCATCACAGAAACCCAACTCCTGCACAGACACCATGTTCCTAAGAGCACAAGCATTTGTCACTTTTTGTCCATTTTGTAAATGGCAATGCATATCTTTTTTCCACAGGGTTTTTTCAGTGCCCTTCAGAATGAAAGAAGCAGTTTCCAAAAACATAGTGAGCAGCATCTTACTTCACCCCTCCAGCCACACAGTCCTGTTCTGCATAGTAAGCAGACAGAGCAAAACAAACGCACTTTGCAATTTCCACTGATGATAACTGACCCTGCTAAGAGCATCTTCTAAAACTGCCAGGGGTATTTACACCTCAAAGCACCTACTCATTATCACAAAAGTCAAACTGTCCCCATAACTACTCCCACAGATACAATCTTGAATCTGACATGATATTAAATCCGGAATCAACAGCACTTTGGTTAAGGACATGATGTCAGGTAAGGAGACTAAAGCAGTTTAAAAAGAAAGGTTAACATTACGACACAAAGAATTTAAATACTGCTTCCCGCCCAGTGAAGACGCTGGCCCAAGCCTCAATTTTCAGAGTGCTTGGACAGGAACCTCTGCATTGGGCTGTTCTCTGTCAAGTGCTTCTGATGGTTTTTAACCTTAGTCTGTCAGTGCTGGGAGTCTTGCTATATGCCTTGTTTTGTAGCTTCTAGAAAATATTGTGAGGTACCTTTTGCAGACAAAGACTTACAGTATCAAATACAATTTACCTAAGCTTGTTTCTTTAATGGGACACTCCAGTTTTGAGGAGCACATGTCTGTGCCAACAGTGGCACCACAGCTTACAAGCAGGTTTACAGGACATCACTTCTGATGGTCAATTAAAAGCAGAAATGGTTGCAAGTAAGTGAAAAAAGAAATGCACATCATTGCAAGCATGAAGTGTTGCGTGAAACAGGCTTTGCAATATACTTCTATTGTTAGCAAGTTTAATAAATATAGAACAAGGGAGTTACTCTCTGTTAAGTCTCTCACCCATATTATTCTTAAAATCATTACATTTCCTGACAGCAAACCTCAATGTCTCTGTGCTCTGCAATACCAATGGAGGAAAGAAAGAATGTGACATAAGAAGCAGGCGGCTGAGACACAGCCACCGCTGCACAACTGTCACAATTTGGGAAGGGAATACCATACAAAAATCAGCAGGATAAACATGTAACTCCCTCTCACTAGTAAGAAGGGCTAGGGTGCAAATAGGAAGGATATGCCTACAGGCAACAAGGTTAAAAAAGAAGACTGAGTAGAACAAATAGCTGTGTTTGTGCTTAGATAGTTACACTTTTATTTAGAGTGCAATGTAAAGTTGCACTGGAAGTGGCTTTTAAACAACTGAAATTCAGAGTACTAGACAGTCAAGGGTGTGACAGGAAAAAAGACTTTTCATAATGACTTAACAGCAGGAGTTTTATTTAACCCTGCACTTCCTTAGCCAGACTAAAGGCAGGGCTGCTCAGGTTTTCAAGCAGCACTACAGAGCTGTCTCAGGGCAGGTGTTTTCATGACAAACCAGACACAACTGGAGTCTTCTCTTCACCTGCTTCTTTCCAAACACTTGGCATTTGCCAGACTCTCTGCAGACACTGCAACGATGAATCTGACTCTGTTCCGTAATAAATCTTGATTTTGAGATGTACGGCATGTCTACATGCTCTAGCTCTTCTGAGCTTCAGTGATTTTTTTAAAATTCCAATACCTTGTTTCTAGACACTTCATGCAGTCCTTCAATAAATTAAAGAAGCTATTTTTTATGTGGCCCATTTTTATTTAAAATTCAAAGATTACTAACCTTGTGAGTCAAGATTAAAGGAACTCACAGCTGTTGCTGCATTTCTTTGGGAACAACACAACCTTCAGATTAGCTTAATTATAAATATTTATTCCTAGGAAGTAAGTTCCTTATAATGTTATTTTCTCTGCTGCCTTTAGCTTGTGTTTGCCTTCAAAAGTCCAATTTCAAGGTAGTACAAAACCAAATTTGACAACAGGTACCTCATTTTCAGCAAAATGCTGTAATCGTGATACTGAGCTCCTACAAGTGTAGCTACTGTTAGTGCCTAGATGCAAAGTAAAGTTCTAATTTAATATGAAAACATCCTTGCATTTTAAACTCCCAAGTGAGTATTCAAATAAAGGTTGCAGACTTAACATTATGGTTTGCATTTTCTTTCCAGCAAAGATGAATTTTTTGCTCCTATGAGAAAATCAGTATACATATTTTCCAAAGATGATTTACAAGAACATCCCTAAAAAGGTCCTCACCAAGTCGCAATCATTCATTGAAAAAAAATCTATACTGTACAACAAGCAATGACAGCAATGATAACCTGCCATACCATACCTCCTTCTACTCTCATGGTAAAGAAATATTAAAATGAAATTAAAATCTTAAAATAATTTTTCCATTGTTATTGATGTGTGAGACCAAAAATTTTAAATCACTCTTTCAAAATATTTTTTGTGCTCATGATTTTTATTATACTAAATGAAAGACTATTCTCAATGACTTACACTGACATATATAAGATTACCATTTGAATGTCAGGATTTTTAATGTATGCAGCCTCTTTTAAGCAAGAGTATAAATTATTATATTGAATTACATTGAAAAAAAATCCCAACTCTCGTAGAATAAGAATATTATTGAAGTATACTTTGCATTAACAACTAGTGCCAAATTGTTAGAGAGAAACCTGCAATCTATGAAAGCAGTTAAAGCAGAAGTATTTTAGAAAAGCTTACACAAATTAAGTTATCAAAATGTTTAGGATACAATAACAGCATCACACATTTTTGTTACATCTCAAGTTGGCATGGGTTTTTAATCAGCTAATTTAATAGTCAGCAAGTGGGGAGGACTGCTCTATTTTCCCTTGACGAGTATAAGTTTTCATTCATCAAGGAACATCATCTTTGTCAGCACAAGGAGTTACTATTATCACAGGCTGTTATAACATTGCAACAAGAGTTGGTTAAATCTTGTTTCAGCTACGCGTGCATCTTTTCACTAGCCAATAACTTAAAACCTTTCAGAAGAAAACAGGTATAGTGTCAACATCACAGGTAAATTTGTGTGAAGCATAGTTATTTCTAAGCTTGCCGTTGATATTTTCTTCCATTAAAATTTATTGTAAATGTACTTATATTTAAAAAGCGGTTGAACATGCACACCAGTATAGACAAAATTCTTTAGGAACCAGATCTGTCATTTGTCAGCTCCATATATCCAACAACACTTGTAGTCCCTCTTTCAGCAGTACCTCAATATTAGCCTAAGCGCAGCTAATCAGAGCCAGCACATCCTAATTGCCCTTCTGCGAGGAACATCCACCGCAGCAAGCAAATTACCATAGGAAAGGAAGAGAGAAAAAGCACGGGGCGCTCCTCCTCCCTCCGCCCCTAGACAGGGCAGCGAAGCTGCTCAAAACAGCATCAATCCCGGCCACCTCCCACAATTCTCTTTTCCTCTCAAGTTCTACTCTCCCTGCACTACTCCCCCGACTGCCATGCAAGCGGCCGAGCTCCGCGCTCCGCTCGGAGCAGCCGCGCCACGATGGATTTCACCGTCAGTGTTGCGCAACCGCGCACACCACCAGGAACGCGGGGAAGGGCCCGTGGTCCCGCCCCGCGCTCCAGCGTGGCGGCTTCCCAACACAAGGATCGCCTTGGAGCCGGATATGAAAGGGCAGCGAGGGCACAGCGCGGCTGCAGCTCTGCCTCTGCCACCGCCACCACCAGCCGCCCCCGCGCCCTTCGCAGCGGGGCCGGGAGGCGAGGCTGGCCGGCAGCCGGGGCGAACGGCAAGGCCGCCGCGAGGAGCGCGGGCAGCGCCACGGCTCGGCCCTACGGGGGGCCGGGGCGGCATTCCCCGGGGCAGCAATCCCCGGCCCGGCCGAGCCCCTTCTCCTCCCGTCCCGCCGCCGCCGGTACCTTCCCGCCGGGCATCGCCCCCGGCGCGGCGCCGCGTCCCCGGTCACGTGGCAGGGGAGCACCGGGGGCGGGGCCGAGGGAACCCCTGGCCCGCGCCCGCCCTTTGCAGCTTTGGCGCCGCCGGAGCCGCGGCTCCTGATTGGGCGGCGCGCGGGTGACGTACGGGGCGGGGAGGGGCGCGCGGCGCGCGCGCGCCGGGGGCGGGCCGGTTTCCCGGGGGGCGCGGGAGCGGATCTGATCCTCGCCGGAGAGTTCCCGGTGGGAATCGCAGCTACCTGCACCGCGTCCCTCCTGCCCTCCTCCCCCCCCGCCTCCGGCCCAGGGCAGGGGCGAGTTGGCAGCGCTGATTTTTGAGGGGATGCTGTGGAGAGCGACGTCTGAGCTCTGTCCTTCTCTGAGGAGAAGTTTTTCAGCCTGGGTTTCGCCTCTGCGTCCTTCATGATATCCAAGGTCATTCATGCATCCTTCGTGATACCCGGGTTCACTCGGAAGTAAATCTCAAATTAATGTGTAACACCACAAGGGATGGAAACACTGGCTAGATACCTAAGCAAGCATAATGTCTAAAGACAAGGCACTTGGTGAAAAATACGTTTGCTGTTATGCCATTAAAATAAGATTTTTTCAACTTTCTAAACAAAAAATAAGGTGGTAAATTTACTGGCAAAAAGGTTAATGTCATTGCCAAGGTGTAGACTTGGAATTGAAACTGTTTTGCCATGGGTGTTCTCTTCCATAAAATGATAAGTTGCAGATTATAGAAAGAAAAAAGGCTGATCACCTTTGCAAATGTTTTCCTGGTGCAAGTGGAAACACTGGCAGAAAAGGGACAGATAGGTGATTTTTATATTGCTTATTGTATATTCTTCATGATGATGACAAGGTCGTCTTGGCTGCTGATGCTGCTGTTAAGCACAAGTAATAATAAACAATCGTTGTAAAATAACGTAGTTGGAGCTCACAGCTTAATTAGAATTTATTTTAAAGTACTTGCATTTTGATAGAAGCTACTGCGTGGCTGCATTTTTATTGTTGAACCCTAATTACATCTATCTGTCTATAGTTCAGTTTGTATTTTTTCCAAAGCACCCTATGGCAAATACCCGTCTGGCATTCCCTTTATAAAACTGCCTCTAATTAAAGTGGATTTTGCAAACAGAAGAGACAGAAACATCATCATCCAAACTGTCTTTGATTTTTATGTTCAAAACAGAATTAAAAGCACTGGGTTCTGATCCTTCCAAAAATTTGCAGTATTTCTTCTGAAATTACCAGACTGACAAATTAATTCTATTATATATCCTCAAGGTGGTTTTCTTTCAAAAAGTATATTATTGCAGTGCTTAGCTAAATTATGTTAGAGCTAAACGACAGAGAAATGGACAACTGGAAGTCTGGTCTATTTTAGTGAGTGTATTTTTTTCTGTACATAAACTCCTTCCGAGGATCCCAAGGTGCTCACACCTGGGAAGAACTTACTTCTATAGAATCCCAAGAAGGTGACCCAATCTACAGATTCCTTCTATTTGTTTTCATGTTCTTCACAAACAAGTACTGAAATGACATGGAAGTAGAGGAAGCATGTGAGAAAACCACCATATATATTAGGTACTAAAACAGAGCTGCAACTTTAAAAAAAAAAAGTCTCTGTTTCATTATTAGAAATAATAATAATTAGAAATAGTGAAGAAGGAATAATAAATGCCAAGCTTCTTGACAATAGCTTAAATTTCATAATGCCACTACATTATTCTTCAAGTGTTAAAAAAGTCTGTGCATTTTGGAAATAATAATTAACAAGATTGGTTATTTTGTGAAGAACTGGTTTTTCAGCTACATATACAAGCATATCTGTGTTTTCACAGGCTGAAATAATAGTTTGAGTCCACTGTTTTATCTGATACTCTGATTGACTGTATTTTCACTCAAGACCAAATCTACTGCTGCTCAGGGTACGTTAAGAAATGGTGTACTTTTTTTGTATTTCTTTTGCATGAAAATTCTATGAAAACTATAAAATTTCTGTTAGCAATAAAATTGATTTCTTTAATGAAATCCAGAAAAAAGGGCATTTATTTGCTGGTGGTGCTGTTGATTGCACCAATGTTCCTTAATCCATATATAGAAAGAACTCTTTCAAAGAAACAAAATGTATGTTTTACAAATGAGTTAAAGATAAGGAAGCTTAAATTACTGAAGTTTGGAGCACTTGTTTCTATTGATTGAATGTGCCCGTCCTTCATTCTACTATTGCTTTATGGATTCATTTCCTCTTACAGAGCATTAAGTTAGAGCTTTAAAAGCTTTCCAGTATACAAAGTGTGTTACAGACAATGTCAAATTCAAGCACAAAGAAAGGTTTTTGGTTTGAGTAATTTCTTCAGGGAAGTTTTAAAAGTCACAAGTATCCCAAACACTGAACTAGGATGAAGTAGGTGAGGAAAAACTCATCAAATATTTTAGAGTCCTTCTTTTAGGGTCAGATAGGTTTTTATGAGTTTGTCAGGCAAGAAGTGATCTGAAGGCCTAGATACCAGACAGACCACAGTCTAGATCCAAAATAAAATTTTCTTCTGCAGACTGTCTTGCAGTTAGATCATTCCAGGCTTTCTAGGAAACAACATGAAACACTTAAATCTTTTAAATCCTCAAGCTACAATGTCAGTTCCACTTTAAATTGTACTGTTTCACAGTACAGTGCATCACTATACTGAGGCAAGCTGTAAACTGTGGAAGAAATGGGGGGAAAACAACCCAGAAAACCCCTCAGGTGATGCCAGATTGCAATGAATCAGAGTGGATGCTTGTCTCAACCACACACAAGCTCATGAAATGGAATCGGGTAATAATACTCATGTGCCAGTTAGAGCTCCTCCTTACTCACACTACAACTTATTACTCTTCCAGAAAAGAATTAAAGGAATGTGCTGCATCATTAAGGTTGATTTTACTGCTCTTCCCACAGTCCTGCATGTAGGACAAACAGCTTGGATCACAGCTCAAACAATTGTCCAGGAAAGAATTCTAAATCACCTCAGATTGAAAAATAACCATAGAATAAGCTCTAAACATATACATGGGTATGCATGGAGACAGTGAGAACATCAGGTGTAGCAGCAAAGCACATGGCTTGAGCTTGGCTTGAACCTGGGCTTGGCTAGTCTGTGTATGTGGTCTTAGGAGCCAACTATTCATATGAACCATGATGCCTAAATCAAGGAAGTTCCTTAAATCAACAACTAGCACATCAGTACAATTTCCACGGTATTCTCAAACCCCATGTTACTCCATGTGTCACAGCTTGCTCTGTGGTACTCCATACTCATTCACCAGTCTGTTTCCCACTCTTTGGTATAACTTACACTGCCTCCTTCGATGTGCTCATTAGCAGACACAGAACATGCTGAAGTGTGAGTTCAAGCTATTGCATTTTTACATATAAGCAGTCTTTGACATTCTCTATTTAGTGGAGTATTTATGAGGGTTTGAGAGTTTTTTGTATTTCATTTATCACCAAAATAGTTTTGAGAGAAAAGGAAATAGAACTTGTATTCTCTGTCTATTATGTCTATGTGTCTTCTGTATCTATATATTTTAAAAATAAATCTAGAAGCTTAAAAGAGGAAAAAATACCCTTTTTTACCTACCTTCTGCGTTTCAGAAAAGCAAGCACCTTTTCTACTACTGTCCGTCATACTCCTAATAGTTGTTCAGACAAATTTCTGCTTTCATGTTTGAGGTTTCCAAGGTTAGAGTTAAGAAGTGAAAGTGATAATTCTAAAATGCTGTGGCCTGTTTTAGGAACTTGCACTAAAAAAACTGAAATGAGTAAAGTACAGGTCATGAATCTTTTCTTAGATACCTTTGTAAATTAATCCAATAGCATAACACAGTTTTAAAACATTATAATAACAAGGAAGGGGATCCCAAATCAAAAGTCAGGGTATGAACACTAATTAAAATTGGAGTTGGCTCATGAAAAATGTAAGTTTCAAACACTAGCTTTCTTAACTGGTATCAAACTTCTAACTCAGTAACCTGAAGCTAAGTATTAAAGTTCTGGGATGTTTTCAAGAGCAGAAGTTCAGCTGCTGCTGCTGGAAGCAGAATGCAGGTGTAAGCACATCTCAATTGATTAATGTGTAATTAATAATACAGAACAAGGACCATTGTCTACAGTTTGCACTTAACGATCATAACTTGCATAGAATTCCTATCAAACCTGTGCAGTTTGTAAAATAACACTGACTCTCACAATACATAAGATGCCTCGTGGGGTGCAAGTAATGGATTTTAATTGATTTGCTTTCTGGATAGATTCCATTTGGTCCATAAAATCTCAGATCCTGATGTGTATAATTTCAACTCTCTCTCCCAGTAGTGTACAGCGAAAGGTAACACAAGGTGTCATGACGTACGCTTAAATACGTTTGCAGTTGAAACATTACCCCTGATGTTTTCCAGTCGCGCTTTTTTTTTCCTTTCTTTTTTTCTTTTTTTTTTTTCCCTCATATTCCAGTGCCTCGCTTCCCAAGAAATCAGGAGGCGTGGAGTGCACTGCTGAATGATGTGGTGTGGCACATGCTCCAGTGCAGGTGCAATAAAAAGATGCAAGACTCAGATTATTGCTGAAATGCAAATATAAACCTTAATCCTCACTGTCACCTGTTTCTGAAACACGTTGCTTAACACTGTTTGTGTAGCCTTACTTAGCATGTTTTGCATTTGTCATACTCAGCGTTGTTTTGTACAGCGACCTCACGGGCGCGTCTTCCCGTACGCTGTAAATACGGCATCTTTCATAGCCAGAAAATCGGTTTGGAGGTGATTCCGCGACGTGCCTTGGGACCGCGAGCTCATGACGGGCATGTTACACACGCTGTCGGCAGGCGGGCACCGGAGCGTCCTGGGGCCGCGGGGAGCCGGCTGCTCCCACGGGATCCGCCCGGGAGCCAGCCCCGCGGGCAGCCCCGGCGCGGATGCCCGGAGCCGGGGGCAGGTCCAGCCCGCGGGGCGAGGCCGGGGAGCCGCCCTCCTCCCGCCCCCGGCCCCGCCGCCTCCCTCGTCCGTCCTCCCATCGCTGCCATCCCTCCGTGCCTCGGTGCCGGCGCGGCGCAGGGCAGGGCGGCGATGTGGCGGTGGCGGTATGTGAGCGGCCGGCAGCTGCACGGCTTCCGACACTACAAGGTAAAGGGCAGCCCCGGCGCCGGGAGAGCGGGCGGGCGGCGGACGGTCCTCCCCGGGTCGTGTCTCTGGGCGGCTGGATGCCAGCCCCGCTGTGAACGCGGCCCCGGCCGGCCGGGTCATCCCTCCGTCCCCCGAGGGTCCGCAGGGCTCCAGCTGTGCCCGCAGGGGGATGTCCCGCACCTCCACCTGTGCCCGCCCGCACCCGGCCCGGCTCTGCTCCAGTGCGTGCCCTGGGCAGAATGTGCGTGTTCGCGGGGCGGCAGGTCTCGGTGGAGACAGAGTGAACTGCGTTCTGAGTGGGTATCAGCGTCTGTGAAAGCTCTGCCCGTTTTAGAGCAGCGTGGTTTTGGAGGCAGCCGGTGTTTCTGTAGGGAGGCACGCGTTGATGCTGCTTGGCTGGCTGGCTGCAAGACCTTCGGACGCAGGAATGCTCTGGCATTGAGAAATAAATAAGAAAGCCGGGGGGCAAAGTAAAACTTGCTTTAAATAATTTGAACTAAAATTGATGTTTGCAAATAACCAGCGTGCAGAATCCCAATAAATGTGAATACCTAAGTATTTCAATTTACCCGTGTTATGTCACAGGCTTAGGAGTTGCAGGGGATGCAGCACGGGGGATCATCCAGGTTTGCTCCAGTTCAGTGCAGGTGTCTGAAATGGGCCATGCCATCCTGTTCACACACCCTCACCCCATTCCCTGTGAAAAGCATGGAGGTCATGCCGGCTTCTACCAGCACAACACCTAGCCTTTTATTTGTGTACAGTTTCCCAAAGCAGCCCCGACAGCATGCTCCCCAAGATTCTTGCCTTCTTGCTCTTACCATGTGCCTTCCCAGGCTGGGCTCCAACCGGGATGTTCAGCTTTTCCTGTTTCCTATGAAGCCCTTCCCTTCCCTGGGCCAGCAGCTCTGCCTGTTCACCTCAGCAGGAATGAAGGTGGAGGACCTGCAGCTTCGAGAGTGTTCTTCAGGTTGCTTCCTAGGAACTTGTTATGCACAGCAGCTCATTAAAATGTACCAACCCGTTTGTGTGTCTCCAGTGTGAGTGGGATAAAACATTCTGCAAGCTGCTTCTGGCCAAAGGGCATGAGTTGTACAAGCCTGTGCTTGAATGGTGAAGCCGCAGTCTTGCCTGAGATCAGGAGGAGGAAAAATAAAAAGCTATTTTTAGCATAAACGGACGTTGTTATTTAAGTAACTTTCCTAAATTATTTGAGTTCATAGTACAAATACAGGGAATGCTTGTATTACGTTCTTTCTTATCACTTGAATGAAAATAGCTTCAAACAAATGCAGATGAGGAAGAATCAAAACAACATTCTTTTAAAAACCTGTAATTGTTGTGCCATATTTAGGATTTACAGGGCAAATAATTACCAAAAGAGAGAATCACTTATCAAATAGTTTCATTTTACTATATTGATTTCTCAAGAGCATTGCAAAGAAACTGTGTAGGGTAATTTTCTTAACTCTAAGAATGAGCCAATGCAGATACTTAAGAAGTATCTGTTCAACTGTGTTCTGAAAAAAATCCTAGTAAGTGCAGGCTTTATAAAGATGAAATCAAATAGTTTTCTGTTATCTGAAGTGACTTGGGACTGGGATATCTTGAATATAAACAAATCCAAATGGCATGGGTTTCACACAGAGAAGTACAGCTACATGATGTACATGTTGATGCTGCTGAGCTGGTCAGGTATCTGCACCATTTTCCTGGTGCTCCAGGTTTCAGGACCTGGCAGGTGATGGCAGCCCTCCCTATTCCTAAATGCTGCTCACAGTGATTTAAAGTACACCAAGAATACAAAAAGGGTGAAACAAGGAGACTAATCATTACCACAATCTCTTATCCCTCACCCTCCCATACTTAGGGCTCCTACCTCAACCCCAGCTTTGTTGTCACCACCTCCCAGGCCTGACACATGCTCTTCAACCTCCTGTTGCCCTCTGGCTGCCATCTCCTCCCCTTCAGCCTAGGACCTTACTGCATCCTGCTCCTCCAGCCTCCCAGCCCCTCGGAGGAGATTGCTGCTTCCTTTGCTGCCTACTCAACAGGTGCTAAATTCTGATCTCTGTGCCCAGCACACATGGGTTACCTTTTCTTACAGCCTCATGGCTATTTCTGCACTGTGTTTCCTGGTGAACCCACTTCTGGGGTAGTGTGGAAGGATGTGTGCATTGGCCCTGTGAAGAACTAGGTAATCTCTGCAAGGATCTGTGAGCCTACGTTCAATATTGTGTTGCTTGCAACACTGTATTGCTTCTGGACTTGAAGCGTGCATAGAAGACTTCAAATTTAGTGGCATCCATCTCTCTGTTGTACATTACACTGCAGCATTGTACTCACAGTAGTATCAGTGGCTTAACATACTCCATAGTTTGTACAATTTATCTGCTGAGTGCAACACAGCTTAAAAAAATAATTTGTGTAATCAACTCCTTTTTTAAAGATAAGTATGGCCTGAAAAAATTGCTGTTCAATTTTCAAAATTTTCGCACAGTTGAATTCATTTCTCTGCCATGAATGCTCCAATTGTATGTCTTGGGCACTGTCTGTCTCCTGTTTGCTGTTGGAGGAGGGCCTTGGCAACAAAACCAGCACAGTCCTTTGCAAGGGAATGGCAGACCTCTAATGAATGCAAAGACTTCAGCACCCTTTAGCATGTTAGGTCCATGTATATTAGGCTTTTGAAGCAAGTTTTCCCCAGTTACCAAGCTTTGGCTTACATCACAGAATGACCTCAGAGCAGAAAAATGCATTCCCTTAGGATGAACCGAAACCAGCTGTAGTGGGAACAAACACACAAGAACACCCAGTACATTCAGTCCATAGTATTATAATGGAGCCAGTTTAGTGTGATATCTTCTGAAATCCTTATAGCAGGGGCATTGGCTCCTCAGTGCTAGCTATTTCACTTTATAAATCAATTCCCATTCATTTTGCTTGTTAATGGGGTTTTAGAGATTCAGTTTTCCTTTTTCTGCTTATAAGAACATTGAGAACAGGTGGAGATGTGATGATGAGACAGTTCAGACATAACCCTGAGTATTTCTGCTATGATATTTCTGCCATCTTCTTGGCTGTGGGACAGGTGCTGATTTCAGGACAGTTGCACGCTCAGGTGCTTGGCTGCAAGTGTATCACAGAAGATTCTTATCCTTGATTTATGTGCTGTTCCCTAGGACGTGGAGCAACACAGCTGGAAAGCTACAACCAACTGGAATTGTAGGGCTTGGATCATGTTGTTCCTACTTTTATGTTTTATCAGCATTTTGTAGTTCTAGAAGAGAACCCATGGAATTACACTGCTATCTTTTTTTTCCGCCTGCTTGGGTTTCTGTTGGAAACGAGCTGTTCTGCAACAACCAGGTGATAAGTACAGATAAAAGCAGAATTTGGTTCTTTATTTTTATCTTTCTCACCAGAATGCAGTGTCAGTGGTGAGCTTGTGTTGCCATTGCCTCTTCTCATCACTTCATTCTTAGGATTCCCCTTGCATATTTACCTTGAGTGACCTTCTTTTACAGTACCTGTGCACAGAGGTTTTCAGGCCAGAAAACTCTGATGCTTTATCCTGTTTCAGAATAAAAGAGATCTAAGGCCAAACTATAGAGGCTTGACTCAAACATTAGGCCTTGGTAAAGATGGTTTAAAAAATCAGATGCAACATTAAAAATTAACATCTAAGGTTCCACATTTTCATCTTGTTTTGTCCACACTGTTTCTATCCTCTAAGTAATTTTTTAGCAGGTAACTGTGCATTCCTCTGTTATAGTGAGGAAGGGAGAGTAAATGAGGTATAAGTGGTTTCATTTCAGTGAGGTGTCTGCTACTGTCCCATGTTCTCATGAGTAAAGTAGGTAGAGGTAACTAGGATGAAATCATTGCAAAATTGAAACATTTTAAAGAGTTTAAAATATTTCTTCAAAGAGAATGGAAGTACCTTTAAAGATAATGGAAACATTCAAAGTTTTCTGTCAAAGTAGGAGGTTCTATCAAGCGGGATTCTACCTACACAGCAGTCTCCCTCTCTCCACTGCTGTTCAATACTTTCATTAAGTAACAGAAAGGTGAATATTGCAAAATTTTCACTATACTAAAGAATTTTGAAGAATAGGTTTATGATTTAAAATATACTTGGAAAGGGGATATAGTGGCCATAAATCAATATGAAGAAATTCAGTAAACAAGGTACAGTGCTTAGGGGAAAGAAAATCAACATTTAGAACATAAAATAAGAGACCACAGACTGCAGGAAAGGTACCAGGGTATCAGAATGTCGACAGCATTGTGGCTGTTATAATAAAGGGAAAAAAGTTCTTAAGGTGAAAGAGTCATAAATATGTCAAATGGTTAAGTTTACTCCTGTAGCTGATGTATGGATCAGGTATCAACTCAAGTAATGTGTCCTGCCTGCTTTGGCACACAGTTTACAGTCCTCAGAATGACATTATGTATACTAAGTGGCTTAGAAAAGATGAACTGTATGAAACAGTCTGAGTAAAGTAAGAGTAAGAGCCTAGTAGCCATTTGGTGTTCAGAAGTGGCCCTTTTAAAGAAAGATAGTATGTGAGTTTTGGCTGCACAAGGAGAAATTTAAGGCATCTGCTATGTCAGTCTTGTGTTGATAAGGCCTGCTGGAACAGGTACTAAATGGGATTGGGCAATAATTTTATCAGTCTTAAGAAATGGCTTGATTTCTCTGAGGCAAGATCAACAATCTAGTGTTGAGTATTAATAAACAGTTACTGACACATTTTAAAGAAAATTTTGGGCAATGTATTTTCTTTTAGTGTGCTGACATGGCTGCTTCTTGCAAGAAATGGGGTCATTACCTCATGGAAATTTGATCTGCAGCCCTAATGTATACTGAATGTGATCCTGCATTAGATGAATGCTTTGAACTAGAAGACCTCTCAAATTTCATCCCAGCCCTCATTTTGGAGGGTTAGAGAAACAAGATCAGATGTATGATGATCACATTTCAAGGTCTGCCTCTTTCTGCTATACTGACTGATACCAGAGGAGCAAAGTGTGTTGAGTATAATTTAGTGAATTAGTGTCTGGAAGTTCAGGATTCACCCAGATACAATTGGATTTCGGTGAAGTCTATGCTTTTCCAAGGCTACGAGTCTAACTACGAGATTTAGAAAAATCATGGGTTCTGCTCACTTTAATTGAACATTAGTTTTGCTTTCTACTCTGGTAACACAAGGAGTTTATATGATTTTGAAAATTTAGAATAGGGGACTCTCATTTGCATGCTTATCTGGAACTTTTTAAGAGACAGTTGATAATGCTCATGCAATAATGCTCACAGCATGTGGACAATTTTATGTATGTTGAGTATTTTCTTTGCATGCTCATTATATAGGGTTTTTCCAAATAGTATTTTTAGTTTGTTTTTTTTCCACTAATATTTAATTCCATATATTATCTGAAAGCAGTTATCAGTTGTGTCAGCTGTAGTTAGATTTTTCAAACCACCGCAGTTTAATGAAGCCCTTGAATGTCTGAGGCAGTGAAAATTAATATTGTCCAGCTTCAGTAAAACCATGAGTCAACAGCCCACTGTTCTACAAATAAAATCTTGCAGTCTTCTTCATGTTATTTGATGGAAGACTGGGGTTATAATTAAATGTTGTTGAATAGCATATGAAATAAACCAAATAATTCACTACTCTTGCACTATATGTCGCTGCATTCATGTGTCTCATGTCAAAGAGCCATGGGCCAACTGAATATGTCATTCTGAAAGACAGTCTTCATGCACACGTTACCACTTTTTCCTCATCCTGTTGTAATTGTAGCTGACATAATGTATCATTTCGTGAGTTCTGTAATCTTTATCTTCCTTCTACATATCATATGCTAATGAACCAACAATTTAATGAAATCTCATCACAGAGATGCTGCATTTGATATTACTTGCCATTGGACTTTTTTCCCAATGATGGGAAATTGTACATAGTTTTGAGTGCAATATTGTGCCCATGAATTTACAAAGGTTCATTAGATAACTTCTGGGACAAATACGCTCAATAGAAAGAGTTGTATGCCTTTTTAAATCTCATATAAGTGCAATTACCAACTGCATAGTTTCATTTTATTGCTTTATCAAGAGATGTTAGCATTCTGAAATGCTTTTTGGATTTTTATATGTAGAATATGCACATATACATACGTATTCTTTGTTTATTCATCTGTGTTTTAGTAGAAGACTAATTACACAGATTTGAATGTGGATTGTTTGTTATAAATCGAAGGGAACCCTTATTCTAAGGGTTGTTTTATAAAGGGAGGAAATTTTCTGTGGAGTATCCCCTCCCTCATGCATCCGGATATTGGAAAACACAAGGGTTCAGTGTATGTGCTACAGAACCACTGTTTAACATCTCTTATGGAAACTACAACATGCTTTTAATCTGTCATCCCTTTTGGGCCTGGAGTGGTTTCCTCGCTTTGGGTTCCCCAAGTGTTTAGGTACACACTCTAGTAGAGCTCCAGCTGGATGGGTACTTGGTCTACTGTTTGATAGGTGTAACACAAAATCCTGCTCTTGTTTCCTTTTACCAAGTGTGGAAGACCACTCTGCAAAAAAAAAAAAAAAAAAACCAAGCATAGAAATCAACTTTCTTGATATGTTAGAGGTTCTTTGAATAGCGAGTTAAGGATCAGTTATGCAGTTCCTTGAGAGCATGCAGGTTTTGGTTTTAGCAGGATTTATATTTTTACCAATCTGGGTCAGCCTCTACATTTGTCCCTTTACAGCAACACACATGCAGCTGTCTTCTATTACGCCTTGCTCAATATTTAATCATGTTTTTATGTTAGTTTTAATTATTTTGGCTTTGTTAAGTGTTTGAGCATGTCCCACTAAATAAAGCCTTTTCCTGAAGAGAAATTAGGCAGCATCCTTAATGTAACTACTATTAGTTGAAAACTTATTGCTGGCTGTCCACCTCTCCCTGGTCTGGATAAAGCACTTGGTTTTGAGCTCCTGGCTGAGCCTATATTGAGAAGGAGGAGACCTCCTGAGGTCCCTTCTGACCTGAATGATCCTGTGATCCAAACCCATGGTTCTGTGACCTTAAGGCCATGAGACTGCTCTGCAAGCAAGGGGAAGTGCCACTGGCAGGCAAGAGTCCCTAGGAGTAGCCTGTCCTGACCTGCAGCTCAATGTGCCCATGACTTCATGGACATGGGTCCGTACATACTTTATTAAGGGAAAGGATGTGGCATGTGACTCAATGTGTGTGTCAGGATTCCTGAAAATGAGGAGATGAACGATAAATACACCTTTGCAACAAAACATCCCCAGGACAGCAGTTTGTGTAATAACAACGTCCTGATGACTTAGTAATACCAATCAGAATTGTTGAATCGCACAAACCATGACATTCAAGTATTTACTAGTAATAGTATCAGGTGGAAGGAAAATCTAACTATATATCCTAGCTATAGTGTGCACAGGTTAATGGAACTAAAGGGGGCAAAGTGAGAGGGGCGAGAGGAGCTCAGGAGCCCAACTTGGGCAGCCTCTTCCTTCACAGTACAGTTGCATCCAGCCCTAAAACAGGCTTATAACTCCTGGACTTAGGTATTGGTGACCTAATAAAAATACACATATATATGTGTGGGTGGGAGGAAACGCAGGATACACCAAATTATTTAAGCAGTGGAAGATAGAAAACCCAGACCATTATTTATGAGTAATTAACTAACTGATGATATAATGCAAAGCAATTCTATTATAAGGAATAACAGGACTCTGTTTTGGAATACATCAGCACTTCAACTGCTGAACATATTTGGCATCCACAGTGTTGTGGAGCTCTGTTGTTTATAGCATTCTTCTCTTTCTTCCCTTTGTGAAGCTTTTATTAAAATCTAGGACTGTGTCCCATTATAACTACAAACCTGTAAAATCATATATAAAGTAGAATTAAACCCCACATTTAATGTATCATAGGAGTTGGAAAGATTGATGGAAAGTTACCGGATGTGTTACCAGATATTTTCTTTAATTTTTGTGTGGCTCCTGAAGTGTAAGGTATCACAGAAGCCAAGTTCATGTTGCATAAGAATTGCCCAGAAGGGTGATTTCCCACTGAGCTCTCTTAAACAGAGACTGGTTCATGCCCTGGATTGGGAGGGTCATTTTGCAGCTTTCAAAAACACGAAAAACTTGTATCTTGTGCAAAAGAGGCATTGTCATGCCTCCCATCCCTTTGTCTGTCATTTACAAAACACAGGTGTTGTGAATGTAAATGACTGAATGGAACAATATGGTGCTACCTGGGACAAAATTATTTAAGTACAGGAAAGGAATGGTGCGTTAGTATACAGAGCAGCTGAAGTTGAAACAACTATATTATATAGTTATGCAACTACATTTCTTGCAGCTTGCTTTCTCTCCTGACTCTGAAGTTTGTGTAGACATGCTTTATATTTTTCTCTTAATCATAGTCATTCCAAAATTTTATTGTTGTGATGCCTCCACAGTGCAAAGCTGGAGACTGCTAGGGAGTCCGGTGAAGATCCATTGTCTGCTCTCATTAATGGTTAGCTCACTCTCTGTTTGGGTTTTGTTTGTTTTCGCTAAAGTCTCTCCAAGGCAATAGCTAGGCTTTTGTTTTGGAAATAGACTGTTCTGGAGGTAATGCACATAATTTTTTTGGTTTCACCATCCTTAAGTGCTCTTCCAACATGGGCATTTGGGTTTTTGAACATGCACAGCAGACAGGGCTCACTTTCATCCTCTGGAAGTGCCATATTGCTGGGTTACAGTGTAGTCTTCAGATTGTTTCAGATACTTTGAACTTAAATATACTGAATGCTAATGATGTGTTGGGTGTGTGGGGCCAGATGATGAGGCCTCCAGCAGATGCTGTGGTGCTGATGTGACCAGTTTGCAAAAATAGGATTTATTTCTAAGCTGTGTGGATGTGAACCAGAAGGTGCCATTTGTCTTGTATTTAGCAGAGTAGACCTTGATCACTGTGAGTGCATTTGCCCCTCGGTGTTTGGCTCTGCTCTGTCACTGCAGAGCAATTGTATTTCTTCTGTGTAGCCAAACCTTTGCTTTTGCTCATTTTTCTTTCTCCTGTTCTTCTGTTACTTTTCTTAATTGTTTATCCTTTTTTTCCCCCCTTCCTCCTTAATCTTGTTTCCTTTCCCCTTTAACACAAGTGACCAGCACAAACTTGATGCTGTGCTGGATCCCCTGGATGGAAATTAAGATGCAGGAACACAAAGTAAAACCACATTTCATGTGTGCTGCCCAAGTCAACATATATGTGTGCATGTGTCTGGTGTCTGTATTCTCATTTCTAGTTCTGCTAGAAGCCATTAGCACTGAGAGAGAAAGCAGATGGCTTTCAAGGAGATATCAGCTATTAAATAAAAAACAGAAGAGGCATTTTTAAATTTGGGAGTAAGATGAAGTCAGTGCCTCTTTTCCTATTCACTCACTCCTGCCGTTCCCTCCCTACTGTTACAACTGGCTTCAAAAATAATTTGGAGAAGTTTTCAGATTATTCCAACCTCTTCATCTTTGCATAAGGACAATCAATCCCTTTACCAGGGCAGAGAGTGTTTGCAGGGAAGTGCTCAGTACTTGTATGAGCCTTGCACTTAAAAACCTCCAACGGGCTTATCCTCTCCACTTTTGTCCTTTAGTGTAAGTGCCCCGAAAATGACAGAATTACACAATAGCAAATGGCAGTGCTTTTTTTTTTGCATCAGGTTCAGTGGACTCTTGCATTCATGCTCATTGGTCATAATGTGAGCAAGTTACTCAGTTCTTTGCTTTTCTGAGCAGACATGAACATTAAACTCCTGAGGATTTCATGGCCTTGAGGTTAGTAGCTTCTTGGGAGCAGAACAAAGCAGAATATAAAACTGTATAGCAGACTTTGTTTGTTAAGTTTTATTTTTTGCCGTGACTGAAATATGTTTTTCCATGGGTGTTTCCTTTGGTCTGGCTAAAACAAATTATTGTGGAGGGAAGAGCAAATTTCCATTCTTCTGCACAACTGCTGAATGTTCCTTCCACACCCAGAGGACCAACAGTTCAGCCACAGACATAAGAATTAACAGGATGAAGTGTGGTGCATCTTGAAACATCTTTAGGTGACAAAAGCTAGCTGTAATTCTACTTTTTTTTCCTTTTTTTCCTTTTTTTTTTTTCTTTTCAAGTAAGGTCTGTTTTGATTGTTGGTGCTTGACTTTTGAAACTAGAAGGCAGACAAAAAGCTGACTGTGTCTCTTGTTTGTGTCTGTTATGTAGAGATATGTTGTAAAGCTACCTAATCTCTTACATTTTCCAATAAAGAAAATACAAAAACCATATAATATCTATATAGTCTCTCATATTTTCTCTACAAGAAAGCAATTTCAAAGAAATGAGACTGATTTTCCTTTTTTTCTTTCCTTCTAAAAAAAAAAAGCAATAGTTCTGAACAGCCAGTGAATATCTTGGATAGAAAGCCTCATTTTACTGTTGTTGTTTAACTAGCATTTTCTGATTTTATTAATGATTTTGACTTGGGGGTGAGGGGAGAAAGAGAATGCCAAAGTAGAAGCAATGGTATTACTCACTTATTCTGACCTTTGCACATTCTTCTCCTGTTAGAGGTAAAGCTGTATTCATTGAATTTTCTGGTCAGCAAATTGTCCTGTGTCTCACATAGTCTTTAAATACAGCTTGGGTAAGGAAATGGAAGCAGCCAAAAAGTGAAACTTTGAGCAGACACCTGATTACCTGGAACCTTAAAAGTGCTAATGGATACTTCAAATTTTCTTCATATTCAGAGGATTTCCATAGTTCTCATGCGAATTAAGTAGTAGCTGGCTGGTCTGATAGCATAGGTATTGTATGGCTCGGTATTATTGCTAATTTTGGCATAAACATAAGCAAAGGCCACAGGTTTTGGTAATTCACATGCAAACTGGACTATCAAAAGTTCAAACAGTTGTAATAATAAGTGTTAAAAAGATAAATACAGCATCTGGACCTGCAGATACATACATAATAATGGAAACTTAAGTTTTACCTGAAAATTATTTTTTTTTCTGAGATAATGTATTTAAGAAATCTAATATATATTCTGGTGGAAAATCTGTTGATGACAAAGTTGCATCGTGTATTAAGTAATATGGGTGACAGCAGCAGAGAAAAATGAACAAAATCAAAATGAACACAGCACTTTTAGAAAAATTAAAATCAGTGATGTACACTTCATTAAACTAAAAATTTTGTTCCTTTCGGAAATTTAGGCAGTCTGGTCTGACTAGTTACTAGTTACCTAGTTACCACTAGGTGATTTTTTTGATATTTGTTTTGATATCTTGATTACCTATTTACAGTTGTGTTATAATAATTTTATTAGATGCTGTGTTTTTGGTCTGTGATTTAAACTTGAACACACAAAATTACTATGTGAATGCTTTGTTTTGTCCAGAAGGTAATTAAAACATATGCTTTGTCTCAGATAGAAAAAGGAAATGTATGGAAGAATTCCTAAGCATTTCATATGTAGGTACCTGAGTTTAAGACAAGTGCCTAAGTTGCTTTGATAATTAATGACTTGGAACAGGTGCTTCTGGAGTGCACTCTCCTCCAAAGAGTAGTTGGCTAAAAGAGGTCAATAAATTAACTATATATATGGAGAGACAGTTAATTGTTAGCTGAAGTTGTGTAAAAAGAGAGTCTTTGTCATCAGCTCTTCTGCAAATGAACAGCTTTGTCAAGCTATGGTCTAACACATCCCTATCTTGCTCCCATTTTCTGCACACAATGTTTGGATAGTGCTATATGCAGATATGGCTGAGTCTATGTGAGTCATATCATCCTAGCAATGTTAAGCCATATATGCACTTTCAAAGTCCAAGAATTTCTGAAATAATTATGTGTACCACCCCAGTGATGGATAACTTCTTCCAATGCCTACCTGCCAGGGCTGAAATACATAGTTTTGAGTGGGATTGTCAGTTAAGATTGTTCTTCCTAAGATTATTCTGTGTTCTGCCATCTCAAGGCAGGATAAAACTTGATACTGTCCTCTGAGGAAAAAGGAGACAACAGCAATTCAGGGTGGCCTTGGATTTCTGAAATATTTTGTTTACAAAAGATAGAGATAGGTACTTACTGGAATTTATAAAACACATGTATTTACAAATCTGTCCAACTGAGAAATTTTATTGTGGTAATGAACTGTGCTATTTTAGAGCTCATTTTTCTAATAACATTGCCTTACAGGAGTTAGCATAGTGCAAATGCAACTGTGTTACTATGACAAAATCTGTGTATCTCTGCAAGATAATATTCCATCTATGAACACATTCCATGTTCACTATGTATTCTACATACTAGCAATGAACTGGTGCTCAGACTGTGTATTACTGGTAGTGCAAATAAAGGTGTCAAATCCAAAATATGGTAGAAATGGAGAATCTTATAGGGTTGTACAATTAATAGGAATTTTAAAGTAAAATGTGACTGCAGAGCTGTATGCCTTTTCACAAGCCTAAACCTTAGTCTTAATACATAGAATTGCTAACAAGGTAATTGTAAACCAGGTCAGTGCTTGTAAATGAAGTAAAACCTGTATGAATCAGAATAAAATAAATTTACACCAGTCTCACTGAGTGCTCTTAGATGCTGAAGGAGATGTAGTCCTGGAAAAATAGCCATTGTTCAGTGCTTTGTTTAACATGCTTGTTTTTTCCTCACAGTACAGTGCTGTGGATACAAATCCTTTATCTGTGTACATTATGCAGCCCATCTGGAATAAAATTATTAAGGTAAGAATTTTATTTAATAAAAGCATAACATGTTAATGTAAGAATTTATTTTAAATATAGCATGTATTTTCATTTAAAAATACATACTGATCAATAAAGCTGAAATGAGGACATCTGATAAAAGAAAACAAATGTTGCAGGGTAATAGCTGTGTTTAAGGTATGTTGTTTTGAGATTATTTTTTTTAGAAAGAAAGGGCTTGTTTCTTTTTTTCTGGTTGCTGTAGAAAAGGCATCAATTTCTTTCCTACATCTTTCATTATTACATCTTTCATTAAACAGCTTTGCAGACATGGATGGTTTTACTCAGTAAAGATTATTTTTGTGCAACATATGCTGCCTAACAACAGCATGGCTTTCTCTCTGTGCCATGCATATGATTTTATGCAAGTGCTGTCTCATTTTCTCCCAAGGGGACTTGCTTGAGGCAGCTCTCAGGAGCTGAAAATGAGAGTGGTTACCATGATCACCATAACGATTGGAAGATGCCATCTCTTGAATGCATTGCAATCTGCAGATTTTAAAAATAAACCACTCACAATTAGCTATGCTGCTGTTGGCAGAAAAAAGAAAGCAAAAAAAAAAAAAAAAAAGCTGCATCTCGAATAAACATGAACTTTATTGATCTCCAAGGAAGCACTGACTTCTGCGTCTGCCTCGTTACAGGAAATGTTTGTATTGGAGAAGACTTGAAAATAAATCTTTGCACAAACAAAAAAAGGATGTATATGGTCAGAGTGCTGTTGGATGTGCCATCTTTGGATCTATAATTCAGGTGTTGCTTATTCTTGATATGGCAGGAAAATAATAATCTTAATTCATAACCTCAAAGTAATTTCATGAAAAGTGTTCTGTAATATGACCCAACTGAAAAATTAAAAAACAACCTGAACATGGGATGAGAAAAAAGCAGTTCAAAGATGTGACACTAACTTCAGTAGTTCATTTAGAGACTTTATTTTTATTCCCATCATTATATTGAGGAAAACAACGAGGCAGAAATGCCCCTCCAGCTCTCTGGCACAGGAGATGAGTAGAAGCTTTATTGTGCATGGGCCTCTTGTTTTAGGGTTTAGATGGGTGGGTATTCATCTGCTATCAGATTGAAAGGGGAGTTCTGTCAGTGCAAAACCTCCTTTGGAGATAAGTCCTTCTAGGGCTGCAGCATTTTGCCAGAAGAAAAGCGACATTATTAAATGTTGCCATGTAGCTTAGGGTGATAGGTCCTATAAAAGTGTGACCTCTTTAGATTGTTTAAAATCTCATGGAGTTTTAGATGAGCATGATTTAGTTCACTTCTTGGCAGAGGAGAACCCAAACCAGAGCAAAGAACTTAAAACCTATTTCAGCAATCTGGGTACAGAACCAAAGACTGAAGTGGGTGATGTGTGTACTGTGCCGTTTGGTTTGGTTAGAATCCTGAAAGTAAAGCAATGAATGTTCCACTTGGCCTTCTGGTGCAAGAGGTTTACAGAATACTTCTCAGTTATGTGTCACAAGGATCTAAAGGGAAATTATATTGCTCTCAGCTTTTGCAGAAGTAGCCCTTCTAAGATTAAAGGATACTGCCATGTAGAATCAGAGTCCTGCAGTGGAGCTGGCAGTGCACAGCTGCAGAGGGAAAAGCACTATGTAACTGAGAAGGCAGTAGAGTCCATGTTGCTCCTAGAGATGGAAATGAGAACTGCGAGACCACCAAAATTATTGGCCACAATATAACTGTAAAATATCAGTAGGAATGCAAGTTGCTATAATGTTGTTTTTCCTGAGCAGTGCATTGCAATAGGGAAATTAGGATAATTTTTAAGGACTTTTTAAAGAATGTTTTTCATCTACTATATTAATTCAAAATTGGGCAGTATAAGTATGCATTTGATGACTGGGAGTTCCTTCACTCAGTTTAGACATCCGGATACATTCATCTTCAGATATTAATTAATTATCTTTTCATTTCTAAACTGGTGACAATAAAAATTCCAATGGACTATTTTTACTAGATTCTAGAGGAGTTTTAAAAAAAGGCAAGCTGAAATTCACTGAGCCAAGCAAAAAAAAAAAAAAAAGCCAACAAAAGCAAACCATGAGAACAATGGCTTGGGATTTGGGTCTTGCCTTTCATATGCCTGTTTAATCTTAAGGCAACACAAGTTTCTCTGTATTCCACAACACAGAATTCATTGGAAGATATGTTTCCTGTGTTACAAGACATTACCATTTATTGTAAAATGTACTTCTTATGCTACAAGAAATGAAGAAGAGCTTGATATTAAAGATCTGCAAATTTGTGAACTGAAAACGTCATAACCCAGCTCATTTGTCTCTGGTAAGCTTGCTGGACAGTGAGAGGAAAAGGAGGAAATCTCACTGGAATACAAAGGTGTATGCCAAAGTCACTGAAATCAATTAAACTCCTCTATTGCCTTTATGAACTTTGATTTTATCACCAGAATTGGGCAAGAGTATCATTTTAGTGGTCTCAAGTGACCTAGTGAAGTTTGAACAGAGCTTTATAAAAATGTATACTTTACCATTTATTATCCAAATACTTACTATATTAAAGCATTTGCTGTTTGTATTAAGGCTTTTAGAATGAATGGCTGTAGACACAGAGAAATAGAAATCAGTTAATACTTCATGGAACTAAGAGTTTTTTAAAAGGTTCAAGCACACAAGGGTTTTGCCAGAGAGCAGGTGTGATTCTCCCCATGGCACCTTCAGTTGTATTAATTATGTAGCACATTGATGTATTAGACCTCTACTGTCTGTTAATTAGATAATAAAGGTTGCAGCTCATCCTTCCGTAGAATACTAATAAATTCAGGCTCTCTTTTTTCAAGGTGTGTAAGAAGTTAATCTTGAACCCCCTGTGATTTTCTAATTATGAAATAGGGCGATGGTCGTGGTAATGCCAACCAAAAGGATAAGAGGCGTTAAATATAACAAAAGGGATTTTGCAACTGGAATACTTTCCAAATACCTAGACAGATTAGGTTTGGTAAGGATCAAAAGAACATGCTTAAGGGCTTAACTGCAGGAGAGCCTGTTTTCCTGAGGACAGAGCTCCTGTAACTGTTTTTCATGGTGTGTCTTTTAGCCAAAGGGATTGCAACTATAACTACACCCTTTGAAGGTTTCCTCCTTAAAATACACACTATTAGCAAGAAAGCGGGTTATGTATAACTTTTTCATGTTTGCACCATGGAAGCATAAATTATTTCCTGTAATAACTTAAAAATGACATTGTGAATGTTTAGAATGATTAGCCTAATTAGAAATCAGATGTTTGTGGTGCCCCACTTGATTTAATAGTCAACAATTCTTATGAATCATCCAGAAAAAACTTAGTTTATCCATATGTATCCATGTAACCATGTCATCCATAGTGTCTTAAAGCACTCTTTTGATCTGTGATTTAGATTAAAAGAGACAAACCTAGATTTTTTTTTTTCAGTGTCTCTGCTTCTTTCGTGGAAGGTCATAGATACCAGATAAATCCCCAGCAGGAGGAGATTCCTCTTCTGCATCCCCAGGTAGCAGAACTGGGAGATGTGTGGCTGTTGCTGCATGCTGAGCATGCAGTCTGTGTAAGGAAAGGAGACTGTGCAGTGAAGGGTTCCTCCTTAGATGCTCTCCAAAAGGAACTTCATGGGATGTTTGCTGTCCCTTTTCTTAGAGGTTTAGATTTGCCCTTTTGAGTACTCAGAATGATAGATATGTTACATTTCTGAAATTGTTGCTGTATGCATTCCATGGTGTATTTTAAGTACCATGAGAGCTGACATGCAGTATTTTAAAATCAGTGATAAAGTCCTGCTGATAAGGAATCAAATATCAGATATAAAAGTTTTCCCAATGTTATTATAGAAAATGTCCAAGAAAATGGATCAAATAGAAAAGTGTTCAGGAACTCTAATCTGATCTTTGGAAGTGTACACTTAGTCTTCACAATTTCTCCTGAACATTACAAATTGCTGTATAGTTGAAAAAGATAATCAAGTCAGGATAGTTAATCTGTCAAAGCATTCAGGTTTAAAAAGTAAATTTAAGTAAATATAGTAGTAGAATAGAAGAAATTAATAAGTATTTTGTCTGACTGTTCAGCTAGCTTGCCCAGAGATATTAACAAAACATTTGATTTCAAAACTATTGTTAGCATAGTTATAGTATACTGTTGCAATATAATATACTACTCCTGTTAGTATCAGGAATCATTTGACTTGATATTCTTTAATATTTTCTTGAACTATTTTATAGTGTTGAAGTACTTTATATAAATTTTGAGTCCTTAGACACTCCAAATAATTTAATTATAAGCCTCCTTTTGTGTTTTAAATACATTGATAATGTGTTTGAGTGATGGTAACGGTTGATACTTAGTATTTCTGCAGATATGTTTTGTCCAAAGATCATGTAGAAAGCTGTGTAGGCTATTTTAAAAATACTCTGGAGAAATTGTGTTACTTGGGAAGAGTGAAGGGATTCCTGGTGCAGTGTAAGGAGAACCTTAAAGCCACAGGGAGCAAAATACCTGAGAATGGTTATTGGGACAAAGAGATTTAGTCGAAGGCAGAGAGTCCTTTTTAGCACCCTCCAAAGTAAAATGAATTAATGGAGTGTTTATAATTGATGAGTAGAGAGGGAGGCACTGTCACAAAGTTACTATCTAGAGAGAAGAGAGATGCTGGTAACAGGGACATCTTCTGAATCTGAAAGTGTAATGCACTCGGGGTCTGATTTTGTTGATGTTTTGAATAAGAAATTATTCACATACTTTGGAAGAAGAACTTTCCTTGCTATAGTGTGGGAATACAATGCTTGAAAAACCTGCCACGTGGATGCTGAATTACCACACTGGGGTGCTGCAGTCTTCTTTCAGTTCTGATACAGCTGATCACAAAAGGCTTTCCTTGGAAGCAGGGTAAATAAGGATAATGTACAACATTTTAAAAGGAGTACAACGTTTTAAAAATATCATTCTTACTGCAGTCACAAAAATTAGGCAAAAGGATTGCATGTGAAAATAAATTTCAGAAATTAAAGCTGCATTTTAATTTGAAAATGGGGAAATACACACAAACCTGAACATTGCTGATGTCATATAAAAGCTTCTTTCCTGACATAAAATATTTTATTAGAATAAGATATAAAATTTTATATATAATTTTAATGATTTTTTTCTTTTCATTTTTTTAACAGATAGTGCCTTTGTGGATTGCTCCCAACCTGTTAACATTCTCCGGATTTGTCATGATTTTATTTAATTATTTTCTATTATCTTTTTACGACTGGGACTACACTGCCTCAGGTAAGTATGTTCACGTTGTAATTTTTCAGAATTACTGAACGGCTTATACTTCTGAATCTTACAGGGAGATATCTTGGATCTTCCATTTATTCGCTTATGAGGCTCCTGTAGGCACAGATAGGAGAATCTACCTCACACATAGCATTATAAATTTAGACAATTTTATTGAAAGAATCTTATTTTATTTTATCCCTAAAATGGGCTTCAGCATATGCTACTTGAAATCTCTGATAAGATCTCATTATATTTAAAGTTGATTCCAGGGTTTAAATATGCAGCCTAAATCCACCTGAATATTTTTCATAACATTTTCATTGATTTAACATTTCTTGATACCTAAACTGATACCCAAAGGAGTTAACTTCCCCTTAATTTCTCCACATATGCACACGCCCTATTCAAAACTGCTTCTAGACAAAAACATAAATAAATGTCTCTTCAAATTATGAATGTCAAAGTCCGAGTCCATGTTTGCTCCTCATTGTAGACCAAGTCAGAAATCTTTTGGACTTGATTGCTCCTGAGTGTTGGTTTGGGCTTCTCAGACCAGCTGTTGGAGCCCACAGATAGTAAGAATCTTCCAGGTGATTAATATGTAAAATAGATAGATAGATAGATAGATAGATAGATAGATAGATAGATAGATAAAAGGCGCTTTTTTAACTAGATAATTTAGTGAGGACAGCACTTTTATTTTGTGAAACAACTACATTTATCTGTCTTTATTTTTTTATGCCTGTGGTTAGCTTCAGGAGATACCCTTTGGTGAGCACTGTTGTACATTTAACATAGCAGTTCCAGGGGCAGGGATAGGTACTAGCAGTTTCTATTCAGAAGTTACATTTTTAGGACCAGCTTGTTATATAGTTGTCTGACCTCATTCTTGAACACCTGGTGGTTTTTTAATCAAAGGAGATGATGTTTACTCAGTCCTGTGATAAAAGAACTTCCAGAACAGATCTTCTTAGTGGGATCATGTTATCTTGACACATTCTCGGTAGGTATACATGGAACTTGAAGACATTTGCAATGGTAATTAAGTCTGTTAGAGCTGAGACCTGTATGTGTAGTTTGCAAGCTCTTCCTGAGTCCACATGAGAACAGTACCCACCATTTCTCAGTTGATGAAAAGCTTTCACGCAACCTGAAGGACCTCTGGAGTATCGTATATCACTCCTACACCTAGGATCAGAAATAAAAGACCTAATTTCCCACACAGTTGGTTTTCATAGTACAGTTTGCAGATTTGCAGCTAGGAGTCAGGAATTGTCATCTTTTCTTTCAGAATGGCAAGATGTGGCACTGAGAGAAAGGTAGTCAGAGCAGTGCTTTAGGTGCTGGCATCTCCTGGCATCATTCAGGGAAGAACACACCTCTGTATGCAGGAATTGCCTGTGTTTGGTGCCAACTGGCAGAAACCTGAGAGGACTTTGCATTTACAGTTGTTTAGTGTAAATGTAGTATTGGGTGATGTTTTAGTTAAATAGAACTCTCTTTGGAAAACGGATCCATTTCTTTTAAAAAGCAACAATAACCTTGGATTATTGCTATCAGCAGAGCAAGAGCAGAACCTTGGGCTTTGTCCAATTCAACTATCTTTTACTTTTTCTCAAGGTAAAAGGGAAGGGTGTTAATATTTTTGCTAGACTAAGGACAAAAAAATTCCAGTTCAGATCTGTGTGGTAAAAGTGCTACACAAACCCCAGACTGACACTGATAATCATGCTTGAAAGCATTTTTTCTATATACTACATGAACATTAACTAGTTTTTCAATGGATAGTCTTCCGACGACCTGTGAATATTTTTGCCTAGATGCTATCATTGTTCTGTGCAATACTAGAGTCATTTCAGGACCAAGAAACCTCTCTATTACCTTTTGTCCTTTACGCTGCAAGCACATTCAAGCCTGCTCAATGCTTCTTTGATACAGGTCACCGATGCCTGAAGGTCACACTCAAATATTTCAATCTGTTTGATGCAGTGGGTTAATCAGTGGCAGCTAATTTCTATCTATATGCATATCTTGGTGGATTTCTTTGATGTTAACCCCTGTTACACTGATTCACTACCCCATTTTTTTTTTCAGGTACCAGTCCTGGACTTGTTCCCACCTGGGTGTGGCTGTTCAGTGCTTTTACCACCTTTTGTGCTTATGCTTTAGGTAATGTACAGTGAAATAATTTGCATGTCTGACATTTTAATGTAATTTTACCTTCAAATTCAATAGTGATGATTCTGAGATAAAGAGGCATTGTGGTTAAATTACTGATCTCCTTCCAAAAGAGTTTTCTTAGATTTAAAAAAAAAAAAATCCCAAACCTCAACACAAAATATAAAAGTTCATAAGACTTAAACCCCAAACAGCATATTAAGTAATATATTAGAGGTTCTATTATGGTAACACTTATCCCTCTTGAAAATTCAAATTATTTTAGAGGAACAATGGAAATCATTATATAGCAGCAGTCTGGTTCCAATACCCCTGCCATGGGCAGGGACACTTTCTACTAGATCAGGTTGCTCAGAGCCCCATCCAGCCTAGCCTTAAACACTTCCAGGGATGGAACAGTCCCAGCTTCTCCAAGCAACCCAATGCAGTGCCTCACCATCCTCAAAGATTTTCTTGCTAATACCTAATCTAAACCCACCTTCTTTCAGTGAACCCATTCCCCCTTGTCCTACCCCTACGTGCCCTTGACAGAAGTCACTCTCCAGCTCTCTTGTAGCCCCTTTAGATACTGGAAGGCTGCTCTAAGGACTCCCTGGAGCTTTCTCTTCTCCAGGCTGAACAACCCCAACTCTTTCAGCCTTCTTCAAAGGAGAGTCACTACTGTTTGGTTTCACAAAAATCTTTTGTCTCTTGATGGTGACATTCTGAGAAGCTCAGACACCAGAATTAGCAGAGGGTGCTTTCAAAGATAGGAAAAAATAAAGGACAAAGCAGAAAAAAGGAAATTGTTAGGCACTTCAGTACTTAAGGAGCGTGTCAGGAGAGGTGATGATGACAGATGTGATGACAGGCCTGAGCTTCTTGCAGAAATAAGTATATTTTTTTTTCCCCTCTTGCTGTTTTTCTCCCATAACACCTACACCTCAGTTTCATATTCAATTTTTACTACTTTATGTGTGCCATGCGTGTATTTTTAGGTACGTTGCACTTTGCTGTGCAGTGGTGTGAAGACATAGACTTGAAATGATGCTGACTGGGAGTGAGATCCATGTTAGTGTGGCTTTTTTGCTTTCTCTTCCAAAGCTCTATCCTTCAAAACTAGTTTTTCCACAACATGGTGCAACAGAGTTATTTTCTGGGGAGACTCAAGGTAGTTTCTTTAAAGGGACTGCACAGTTCTGTGTAATAAGGGTCCAGGAAGGCTGGATATATTTAAAGAAGGAAATCTTATAGGCACAGGAGCAGGCTATCCCTAGGTGCCAAAAGATTCGCCATCGGGGTAGAAGACTGGCCTGGCTGAATAGGGAGCTTTTTCTGGAACTTGGGGAGAAGAAAAAGAGTTTGTGACCTTGGCAAATAGGGGCAGACAGCTCAAGAAGAGTACAAGGATGTCATTAGGTCTTGTAGAGGGAAAACTGGATTGGTGAAAGCTCAGCTAGAACTCCATGTGGTCACTGCTGTGAATAATACAAAGTGTTTTTATAAATAACGTTAATAACAAAAAGAGGACCAGGGAAAATCTTCATCATTTGTTGGATGCAGAGGGGAACATATAACCAAGGATGAGGCAAAGGCTGAGGTACTTGATGCCTTCACTCAGTCTTCAGCAGAAAGACCTAACATCTTCAAGGCAGCTGGACTGCTGGGCTGGTGAGCAGGGACAGGGAGCAGAAGGGGCTCCTGTGACCCAGGAGGGAGCAGAAGAGGCTCCTGTGACCCAGGAGGGAGCAGTCAGTCCCTGCTGTGCCATTGACACCCACCAGGCTGTGGGGCCAGGTGGGATCCACACCAGGGTACTGAGGGAGCTGGTGGGAGAGCCTGGCCATGCCCCAACATTTATCACCAGTCCTGGTTAACCAGGGGGGACCCAGAGAGCTGGAGGCTGGCCAGTGGGATGCTCACCTGCAAGAAGGATTGGGGAGCTACAGCCTGTCAGCCTGACCTCAGTGTCTGGGAAGTTTATTGAACAGATCATCTTTAGTGTCATTATGCAGGACATGTGCACATGCAGGACATCCAGGGGATCAGACCTGTTTAATATCTTTATCAATGATTTGGACAAGGGGATCAAGTGCCCTGTCAGTATGGTCACAGATGACACCAAGTTGGGTGGGAGTGTTGATCCTGGAGGGCAGGGAGGTTCTGCAGAGGGATCTGGACAGGCTGAATCAATGGACAAGGCTAAGTGCTAGGTCCTGCACTTCAGTCACAACCCCAGGCAGTGCCACAGGTTGGGGGAAGAGTGACTGGAAAGCAACCCAGTGGAAAAGGACCTGGGGGTGCTGGTTGACAGTGGCTAAACATGAACCAGCATGTGCCCAGGTGGCCAAAAAGGCCAATGGCATCCTGGCCTGGATCAGAAACAGTGTGGCCAGCAGGATCAGGGCAGTGTCCTGTACTTGTCCCCCTGTACTCAGCACTGGTGAGGTCACACCTTGAATACTATGTTCAGTTTTGGGCCCCTCACTGCAAGAAGGACATTGAGGGGCTGGAGCATGTCCAGAGAAGGGAAATGGAGCTGGGGGAGGGTCTGGAGCATGAGTGTGATGAGGAGCAGGGTGTGGGAGTTGGGGGTGTTAAGTCTGGAGAAAAGGAGGCTCAGGGATGACCTTACTGCTCTCTACAACCACCTGAAAGGAGGCTGTAGCAAGGTAGGGTTCAGTTTCTTCTCCCAGATAACAATCAACAGGACAAGAGGTAATAACCTCAAACTGTGCCAGGGGAGGTGTGACATCAGGAAGAAGTTCTTCTGTGAAAGGGTGGTTAAGCCTTGGAATGGGCTACCCAGAAAGGTGATGGAATCACTGTCCCTGGAAAGTGTTCAAGAAACTACTGGACATGGCACGTAGCATTATGGTTTAGTTGACATGGTGTGTTCAGTCAGAGATTGATCTCAGTGATCTTGGAGGTCTTTTCCAACCTTAATGAATCTGTTCTTTGATTCTAAATGTACCCTCTCCTTGGAGCTGTTTCTGGCAAGGCCATTGCAGTGTAGCCTTACATTTGTGTGCCATATTTGAGGTCTTCAGGCTATATGCAGACATGTTATACATGTGAACTGCAGTTCTGTGCAGAGGGGCTGACCACTTTTGGAATCAGACCCCTGCATGTAGAGCCGTCTTGATTGACCTGGGGTATCCCCTTGAGCAAACATCTCCCTCTGCATTGTACACACCTTGGCATTTCTATTCAGTTGGTGAAATTGTGCCAAAATATTTTTGTCCAGAATTTCTTTGTATTTGTACCATAAAAAGCAACAGGACAAACATCCCTTGAAGCCGACTACTAGTCTGATTTCTCTAGCAGGTCTCTGTACTCAGAAGCAGTGATTTCTTTTGTGAAAACCATTTTTTATGTCATTGTATGGAATTTAATGAATTGACTATTGTTTCATCAATTGTAATTACATATTGGAACTGTTACTGTATGGCACCCCGGAAGGCTCATAGGAAGTTCTGCTTCTGAGAATTTTAATGTAGATGGTATTTGTCAGTGAAGCCTGTAGTACCTAATACTTGGAAGACAAGGAATATGATGCTGACAGTCAAAGCTATAATGAACAAATATCAATGTAGATTTTTATGTCTGCTGTCTAAGCCACTTCATGAAATATTTAGTCACAGATTTAATTTTGCATGGCCAAAGTTTTCCCTCTGGAAGACTGCAAAGAACCATAATAACTAACTAAATATGCAGCTGTAATCTTTCTCAGCTTATTTTAATGACACAGTTACTCTCTCCAAATTCCCTAACATGCTGCACTCCATCTCCCCTGCTTTTTTAAGGTGGTTTGGTACCATTTCCTTTCCATGAAATGGAGTGCTTTTTGCTGTTACTTTGAATTCTTTAAAAGTTATATAAACTTTATAAAGCTGAGTATCTATGAATCTTTGTGAGACAAAAACAGAATATAAGAATGCTAAAGCAATGGAAGTGTGAGACAGTGTATGTTAACTGTTGAGCACACACCATTGTTGGCATGAATGATTTCAAACTGAAACCTAAACCAGAAAATATTTTCAGTCTTTTAAAAAGCTAATGAAACTACATGGAAAATGTGGTTAAGGAGTTCCGAAAACACAGTTTGTTGTATGTGTCATGTAGTTCCTGTATATTTCTCCATGACCATTTTATTTAAAAGTACTGTATTTTAGGACAACATAAGCTTCTTTTTAGAAGAACCAAAGTTCTTGCAAAATGAAAACCACTATTTCCCTGTGAGGCACATATTTTACTATCTATATACTTGTGTGACAACCTAAAATTTATGAATAGACAAATCTTCTAACATTCTTATTTTTAAACAGTAACACCTGTGTAACAGAATTCTGTCTGCTTTAGGATAGGTGTTCTTGGAATATAAAACATCATAAACTCTTTAGGATTGCTTATATCTTTCTTTGCTGGTTAGGTTTCAGAGATATTGTTTAATGGATGGAAGAATTTATAATTTTATTGAAACACCTTTCAAGTAATCTCAAGTTTATACAGTTTTCTTTCTGCACATTTCAGTAAGATGCTGAAAATTCAGTGGAAATATTAATAGAGAGAGAATGAAGGAGGCAAGCTATATTTGAAATCCTCTATGAGATATTTAAGTTTTAGAGTTCTGAGAACTGTCTCAAGAGATTCGTGTTTGAGTGGAGGATATATCACAGCTGTTTAGGTATTACAATAGAGATATAGTCTAAAATCTGTACAAAATGAAATCCCGTGTTTTCCTGGTTTAGGTCCCTGAAGTGTATTTACATTAAACAAAACTCATAGTACTGCCAAATAAACCAGAGAAGTAAGTAGCATATGATCTACAGCAGCTGTGGCATCTCTGGTCTCACTCTGAGTTGTGTTCCTAGTCAATTTTGGTTATTAATGCTAACAATAGCTAATAGTTGTTAGCTATAGCACCTTCCAAGTAATATAAAAAAGAAAAGCACCTCCATTTTATTTTGACATTCAAGACAAAACCAAGTCATCTGTTGAGTTTGTTCTGTGTACTTTTTCCTAAGAGGTTCATCCTGCATGTTTACACTTAAGAGGAAAATAGTTCTATTTTTCACCTGCACAGTCTCAGAAGAGACTAAGGGTATGGTTTGACATTACAATTAAGAAATGTTACAGCTGCCTGACCATCTTTCTCCTCCCTGCATTCACCATCTCTCCCTTTTGCCATCTCCCTTGCATTTTGTACCATTCACAGTAGCAATTCAGTGACCCAGAAGAAAACATGTTTGCTGTCTTTCCACCAGCTGAACAGGCTGCATGTCCCCCTGTTCAACAGCAGTGAGCTATCAGATCAACTCAAACCATATTGTCCAACTACATCCTCAGAGTAAGGTCCTGTACAGTGCTGGATCATTTTTTAAGCACTCAAGTACTAAAAGTGATCAACACAAAATGCACTTTAACTCTAATGCATTCTTAGCATCTTGTAATCGTACATGTTGGAAAAGATCTTTAAGGTCATCAAGTCCAACCATTAACCTGGCAATGCCAAGTCCACCACTAAACCATGTCCCCAAGTGCCACATCTGCACATCTTTTAAACACCTCCAGCAATGGTGACTCCACCACTTACCTGAGCAGCCTATTCCAATGCTTGACAACCATCTTGGTGTAGAAATTTTTCCTAATATCCAATGTAACCTTCCCTGGTGTGACCTGGGACTGTTTCTTCTTGTACCTGGAAGAAGAGGATGACTCCCCCATGTCACTGAAACCTCTTTTCAGGGGGTTGTAAAGAGTGATAAGTTGACTCCTGAGCCTCCTTTTCTCCAGGCTAAACCACCCCATCTCTCTCAGGCACTCCTTGTAAGATTTGTTCTCCTGACCCTTCTCCAGCTCCATTTCCCTTCTCTGGACATGCTCCAGCCCCTCAATGTCCTTCTTGTATTGAGGGGTCCAGAACTGAACACAGGATTCAAGGTGTGACCTCACCAGTGCTGAGTACAGGGGGACAATCACTGCCCTCATCCTGCTGGCCACACTGTTTCTGATCCAGGCAAGGATGCCATTGGCCTTTTTGGCCACCTGGGCACACTCTTGTATGAAAACTGAAAAACACTTTCAAATATATGTAGGCACAAATACAAATAAATTTTGTGAAATTTGCTCCTTGAAGTATCCATGTAACTGTTAGTCATTGAGGTACTGAGCATCAAGCAACTTAAATGCCTTAGTGACCCAGTAGAGATCTGAAGGCTCAGAGGGTCCACAACACCAATGGATCGGGCAAGAAACCCTGTGGACACTTTTCAGCACTTGAAACTGATTGCAGGGACTGATGTAAAAATGTTTCAGGACCACTGGGGGCAAGTAACTATAAGTATCTTTCTAAAACTCATGAGGAAGGCGACATTTAGTTTCAGAGCTGAGGTAAGGACAGAAAAATTGCATGATAACTGGAGCAGTTATTTTATGAGCAGTTCTAACCTGCTGGTATTGAGGGGGCTGTTGTGCTTCAGTTTGCTGTCATCAGTGTAATTTTCCTGTATGTTATATATGGCAGTAGTGAATGGTATGTGAAGAAGGCTAATCCTTTTGTTGTGCTCTAATTCTTTGTTTCTTTTTCTTTCTCAATCCTTCTAGACTCCATAGATGGGAAACATGCTCGAAGAACTCAGTCCAGTACTCCTCTGGGAGAACTATTTGACCATGGGCTGGATAGCTGGGCTACCTCCATCTTTGTGCTTTCTTTTTTTTCTGTCTGTTCCCGTGACAATGGGAAGACTGGAGTTTCTGTATATACAATGTATATATATTTAAGCATTGTCCTGTTTAACTTCATGTGTTCACACTGGGAGAAATATAACACAGGAGTTCTTTTTCTTCCTTGGGGATATGATATAAGCCAAGTGGTAAGTATTTATCATCCCTATTTTGGTTTTGGTTCTTAACTATGTAATTGTTTTCATAATATTAAAGCAATAGAAAAATAGAGTTCAAGGCAAATTTATTTGGCTGAGATATTGAAATATGTGAAATTGCAAAACTCTAAAAGTAATTCAGAAATATTTTCTGCTGTTGCAATAAAGGGCTGCTCTTCAGCAGATTGCCAGCATCAGATTCATTGCTGTGCAGGAGAAAAAAGGCTTGCAGCAAGCCTAGCAGCCAGACAGTGCCCATGAGAATGTCATTTAACTGCATTTGATTTGTGGTATTAACAAAAATAAATATGCTATCTGAAGCCACAAACAATTTTCCTCCCAATACCAGGTTGTGAGGCATTATGTGAATTAGTCCAAGTAGTATCTTCTAACAGTAATTGCACACTTATACACTACCAGACCTTCTCAATTCTACTTTGTTTTACAACAAATGTGGTAGTGGAAATAGCATTGTACCTATGCAGAGAGCAGTAACTGTTGTCAAGTGAGTTCTATCTTTGTAAAAAAAATGTCAGTCACCATGGATGTCAAAAAGCCATAGACATTCAGTAACATGAATGACTTATCAGCCCACAGTCAGCACGAGCTGAGTTCTTGTCTGGTTTACAGTCCTGTCTTGAGGTGGACACTTCAGAAAACATGCCCAAGCAACACAGTGAATGGTGTCCTCAGTGCACAGATGAGTAGCAGTATTAACAAGCTCAGTGCACTTCCAAGGGCCCAGCACTGGGATTTCTGTGGGCTGGCTTATCTGTGTCTCTGATAGCCAAGGTCTTGCAGCCTGAAGAGCACAGTCAGTCTTCTGAGCTTCCTGTTACAGACATGAGATGAAAGGTACAGCCAAATAATTGAAAAGAAATTTGACAAATACTCAAATATGTGTTTTAATGGAAATACAGTATTCAAATTAATGGCTGCAGATGTAGTGCTGTAAACATAATCAGAATCCAGTGGTTTGAGAGCAACTCAGAGATGGTGGTCCAGCTGTGGTGCATCTGTGTCATCCACTAGAAAATAGGTTTTGGGAGAAGTTGGCTCAGAACTAAGACATTAGGCAGCCAGCTGGTCTGCAAGTTTCAGCCATGTCTGTGTAAGGCTTCTCGGTGAGGTTCTTCTAGCAGGAGAGAAATAGCTATGTTCAAGCCTATTTCACTTGTTGCTCAGATGGTCACTGTACCTGTGAAAGTTTAGAAAGCTTTGCTGGATCGCTGCAGCTTCCAAACTGTATTTGTGGTTAAATCTGGCAATGGGTATCAACTAGCAGAGCAGTACTGTTAACTCTGTCGGTGCCTGTGGCCCTGTTTTCTCATCTGGGAAATAATGGCAGCAATATTTCCCTGCCTGACAGATTTGTGGCAAGGCTGAATATCAGTAAAGTTTGTAAACTGCTTTGATTAACTGGGATGCAAGGTGCTAACAAGTGCTGTTTCCTGTTCCCCTCTGATGCTGAACTGCTGTCCTGCTCACTTGCTTTTTTTGATGACTTGGTTTCTGTCAAAGTGATAAGCTTGTAAATGTGAGGATTTTTTTATGCTGTTTATCACAGTCATCAGCAGTGGTGGAAGACTGTACTATTGAAATCTCTGTATGTCAGTTTTCCCATCTATAAGAAAATAGCTGTTGTAGTTGTGATTGCCTATCAACAAAGAGAAGGCAGGGTTTGTAGTTCAAGGTGGTATTTTTCTATTAGTCCAAAATACATTATTACATGTACACCAGAAAGCACATAAAATATTTTTTCCAGTTCTACTGACTAGTCTAGTAAAAGATCTTAATTCCCCTAAAAATTTGTTTTTGTATTGTAAACCCAGAAAATTTATGATATGTGCACTATTAAAGATAGCTCTTTATCTTCAGTAGCTTAGACAATACTGGGGACAACAGCAAATGACTAATGATGAGTAAGAAAGATAATGTTTCCCTTGCTGTTTTTTTTTTTTCCCCATTGCTTCTCTGCCAGGTATTCCCACAGTCACATTTAGAGGGTAAGTGTGAAAGCACTCACTAGCTGCTTCCAGACTGATTCACAATGTTTAGTTCAGTATTTCCTCCATGGCATTCCTAGCTGGATTGCTGCAGGAATGTGCCTCTCTGTCCTGTCTTCAGTAATTTCACCTACATCTTGATGCTGTTGCAGTGGCATGTCAGACGCTCAGGTGGTCTAGTCCCCCACTTCTGCTTTTAAGCTTGTTGGTAGCTAGGAACCTTGGGCTTTTTTATCACCACAGAACTCAAGCAAAACTATCAGTGTGCAAATAGAGGACGGATGACCTTAGTGAGCACTTAACTGGCATGTGGCTCCCAGGACACTGCTGCTGAGTCAGCTCTGCTGTACATAAACACAGCCTGCTCAGGGCTCTGCCTTAGCTGTTGTAAAGAAAGTGCTGCTGTTCCTCATGAAGAAATACCTTGTTATAGGCACAGCAATCTGTGGGACTTATGCACATCACGTTTTTCTCTGACTTGATGACTCATCAGAACTGGCAACCCAATTAGGCTAGCTGGGCTGTAATTGGCGCTCCAATTAGCTTTGATTACAGCAGACAATCATTTGCAGGAAGCTGTGGTTTGTAAACTTGAAAAATGGCTGTAATGTGTCTGAGAGATGTTTGGTCAGAGGGTGATGTTTGTGGATCCAGAATCAAGGTGGCAGCAAACGCAGCAGGGAAAGCTATTCCTGCCTCTCCTCCTTCCTGCACAAGGATTTATCCTCTGCTGATTCCTGAGTAGCAGGAAAAGGTGCAGGGAGAGGATCCTCTGTACCGTAGCATTCAGACAATTTTCATCCATGTTTCAGTAAGCACATGTATTGGAAAATCCAAAAGTCTGAAGAAAAGGCTAAAAAAATAAACCTCTGCTATGATCTGTGAGAAATTCCCATGGATACATTTTGTGAAAATGAATACTTTTATTTTTGTCACAAGACCAACCAAAGAAATCTAATTGCTGCAAATTAAGTTTCTTGGAGAAAAAAAAAAGATGAAGCTTTCCTGAGAAAATAGAATTTCTGGGTTCTTGTCACATGTTAATTTTCAAAGACATAATCTTGTTTTGGTTAAAAAAAAAAATCTGTTTTCTTTTTGAAGAATTTAATATCACCCTAATGAAATACTGGCCTAATCCTGCTGTTGCTTTTCATAAGCCACTGCAGTTAAGTTTCTAGCAGGGGAACAAAATACTAATTTTTCCTTACTATTATGTAATGATACCTCTGCTCCATTGGTGCTGGCTTAAGTGTAACAGGAGATACCCTTTATATTCTTAATTAAAACTTTAATAGTGAAGAGCTGTGTGAGAGCCACAGTGACCCAGACAATTCCACTCTCCTTCCTCTCCCCAGCCAAGAGGGGCAAGCTCAGGAGAAGCACAAGCAGCAAAATCCCAGAGGCAACAGGCAGCTCTCTCTGCCCCAGCCCTTGCCCTGCAGGGAGAGGATGACCAGAAATCCCACATACAGAGAGTTGTGCCTGAAGGGATGGGTGCCTGGACCATGAGCCACAGGGTTTCAGCCTTAGGTGCTTTTCCAGGTGCTCCTGCCTGATGGCTTTGGACAAGTACCATCTAGAGCCTTTGGGAGAATCCTCTGCCTGCCTTGGAACTCTGGATAAATGGAAGTACACAATGCCCCTAGCAACTGAGACACTGTAGAACATCCTTTTCTCCCTCCTTTCAGTCAAAGCCGGGGAAGGTTTCTTTCATGGGTGCCATATACCAGGTTTTCTTTTGGCAAGCTTATTTACAAAACCCATGCTGAAATATGTTTCATATGACCTTTTCCAGGGATGTACTGTGGCAGCCAGTGTTTCAGAAGCTGGCAGAGAAATCCCAAACAATGCAAGTGCACATCACATCTTGAGGCAGAAAAAATTTCTACTTCATCTGAGGGGCAAAGAACCTTTCCTGTTAAAAAGCAAAGATGCAAATATGTTGTTCTTTGTTGACATTATCAGGATTCGCAATTTAATTTCAGTTGAAAGGGTATTCACTTCCTGAGCTTTTCTAATTTGTAGTGTCTGTGTGAAGCATAGTCTTTCTTGTGAAGAAAAATTATTATTACTTAATTCCAAAGTTGGAGCACAATGGAATTGTTGAAGTAAGAGAAGTGATAGCAGAGGGGAAGCAGTACTGGCCAGACCATGGTGTCTGCTTCAAGTTGCCTCTGGACACGGCTGGAAACTGATCTCAGTATTCAGTTATCTGAGGGAAACCCCATGGTGTATCCGTGTGAAATCTGAACAGAAAAACCTGCTGTGCACAGGCTTTTTCTGCAGCAGACTGCTTCATTCTTAACCACTCGATTATGATTCCCTACAAACCTTTCTTGATTGATTAATCTTCCACATGCCTTTAACTGTTTGTCTATAATGTCTAAATGCAAAGTGATCTTTTTAGGTAAAATTTTTCAAAGTCTAAGATTTGCGACCTTCAACTATTTATTGAAAGAAAGAAAGAGGAAAAAATGAAGTGGAAAAATTGCACATTACATTAAAGCTAACTCCTATTGAAATCACTTGTAGAAAATAATTCTTACTCTCTTAGGCAATGTCACATTTATTATCAGAAGAATGAAGTAGCCTAGTATTTTTAATGACTTTGCTTTCTAGATGTTTATTTTGAACATTGTGTTAATGGAAAATATTTCAACACATGAGCAATTAATACTATAGCAATATGTTAATGAAATTGAATATTACAGTAAAATTAATGTAGGCTTTTGTGAATCATAAAGAATTTAAAAGCATATCCACATTTTTTTAAAAGATGACAAAATATTTGATTTCTTTTTTCATCATATAGAATACCACACAGCATACTAAATGTGCCTATGTGTAAAACAGAAATGGTAAATCAATGGTAGGGAAAAAAATGTATGTACACAGACAATTTAAAAATATCAAGTATTTTAGAGAACAGGTAAGAGACTAGAAAGTAGAAGATTTTGGGGGGTTATACTGCCTTAGGTTTATATAGAATTTTCTCAATGCCACATGAAAGGATTATTCTGATTTTGCACAGGAACAAATGTGACTATGTTGCTGTTATTCACAAAATTGTGACAAGGTAGGGAAACCCTGCTCAGAATCCAGCTGTCCAGTTGTCAGCTATATCAAAGAGTCTACAAATTAACACCTTGTATTTCCACATTTTTCTCAGCATAAGTATTCCTCATCGTCATCGAGAAGGTCTTGGAAAGCCAAAATATTCCTGGTCAAGTGCTGCTGAGAGTTGGAATCCAGGATTGTACCCATCTTACATTACTTTGCTATAGTTCTCATTTGTGTTATTGTGGTGGGTGGATGCCAGGCACCTACCAAAGCTGCTCTATCACTCCCCTCTGCAACTTGGACAGGGGAGAGAAAATATAATGAAATGCTCATGAGTTGATAGAAGGACAGGGAGAGAAGACTCACGAATTACTATCATGGGCAAAACAGATTCAGCTCAGGGATATTAACTGAATTTCTTATGAATCAAAATCAAAGCAGGATAATGAGAAGGAAGACAAATCTTAAAAACACCTTTCCCCCACCTCTCTCTTCCTTCTGGGTTCTATCTCCACTCCCCCACTGGCACAGGGAGACAGGGAATGGGGGTTATGGTCAGTTCTTTATAGATTGTTTCTGCTGCTGCTCAGGAAGAGGAGTCCTCCCTCTGCTCCAGAGTGGGGTTCCTCCCATGGGAGGCAGTTCTCTGTGAACTTCTCCAGTGTGAGTCCATCCCAAGGGCAACAGTTCTTCATGAACTGCTGCACCATGGGTCCCTTTCCATGGGGTGCAGTCATTCAGACACAGCCTGCTGCAGTGTGGGTCCCCCACAGGACCACAAGTCCTGCCAGGAAACCTGCTCCAGCATGGGCTCCTCTGTCCACAGGTCTGCAGATCTCTGCCAAGAGCCTGCTCCAGCACAGGCATCCTCCATGTTCACAGCTTCCTCTCAGGCACCCACCTGCTCTGGTGTGGGGGCTTCCAGGTGGATCTCTGCATCCCCCCGGACCTCCATGGGCTGCAGGGGATCTCTGCATCCCCCTGGACCTCCATGGGCTGCAGGGGATCTCTGCATCCCCCCGGACCTCCATGGGCTGCAGGGGATCTCTGCATCCCCCTGGACCTCCATGGGCTGCAGGGGATCTCTGCATCCCCCTGGACCTCCATGGGCTGCAGGGGATCTCTGCATCCCCCTGGACCTCCATGGGCTGCAGGGGATCTCTGCATCCCCCTGGACCTCCATGGGCTGCAGGGGCACAGCTGCATCACCATGGTCTGCACCATGGGCTATAGGGGAATCTCAGCTCTAGTGCCTCAAACACCTCCTGTCTCTTCTTTTCCACTGACCTTGCTGAATGCAGGACTGATCCTCTCACATATTCTCACTCCTTTCTTCTCTGGCAGCAATTACAACTGCACAATAAGGTTGTTTTTTCTTTTTTTCCCTTTTAAAATATGTTATCCCAGAGGCATTGTCACCATTTCTGGTTAGCACAGCCTTGGCCAGTGGTGGATCCATCCTTGAGCTGGCTGGCATTGGCTCTGCTGTACATGGGAAAAACTTCTAGAAGACACCCTTGTAGCCCTCCCTGCTACCAAAAGCTGGTCACAAAAATCAAATATAGTTATTTAATTTGGACTCCTCATTTTACAAAAGGCTACAATTATTTTTACTTGCTAAAGACTACATTTATATCCAAAAAGTACTAAAGCTGGTTGATGGTAGAGAGATAAGTAAAAGCTTGGCCATCTTTTCTTAAGTAGAATTATTCAGTTGTACTTAATAACACTGCTTTACTTTATTTTTTTTTTCACCAGCAGTTTATACAGCTGATTAACACGCTTAGGCTTTGCTAATAATTTTCACAATCTTCAATTTTTTGCTAGTATAGCTTTGGTCAAGGGACACAGCCATTTTCTCATCCTTCCAGCTTTCTAAAGGAGATCTGCTTTCTAAAGCAGGAGACTGCTTCAGTGTAGTCAGAGTGATGAGTCTTTAAAAAACAATATACCAAAATTTTGAAGCCACAGAGAGGTTTTTTTTTTCATGTGCTACATCTGTTAAAGAGGCAATCTCGATCTAGGAGTCTTGCATCACCAAATCCTGGGGCAGGGCATTCCCTGTGAGAGCCCATTGCATCCACACTCCTGTTCCTAGACATGTGCTGACATCTGACACTGATGATCATGACTGCCCTGCCAAAAGTACTGACTGTAATGATGTTTAATATGGAAATTCCTCTTTTATCACTTGCCAAAAAAAGTCTGTTCAGGATTCAACGTGTGAGGGTAAATTCAGGCTCCATCAGGGCCAGTTGGAGTTTTGCCATCAACTTTGATGGGGTCAGGATTCCATCCTTCTTGTCTTATGGGTAATATAATACAATTTATTCAGGAAGCCAAATGTTACCTCTGATGCAGTGGATTCCAAACCCCATTGTACATGTCCTTCACTCAGACCAAAATTTGACTCACAGTCTTCAGTGGCCCAAGACATAATGGCACTCACTAGTGCCTGCTCTTCCTTGATGCAGATCTGTTGTGCTGCTTGTTCTTGAAGAGGCAATTCAAACTTTCATTTCCACAATGCAAAATCCAAGCAAAACCTCTTAAAGATCTACATACTGACAGGGCAAGAATCTTAATTTCAGATACAGAGAAGTAAATATAATCAAATGTACTATTATCTCTGTATAATGGAAGTTTAAGCAACATCAGCATTCCTCTCTTAATCTGTGATCTTTAAAAAGCCTGCTAATTAACAGAGATTTTCAGCGTATCTTGGACTTAGAATAGAAGACCAGAAATGTGCTTGTTGAAGTTCAAATGGATGAAACGCAGCACAGAAAAAATTAGTATTTGAAAACCTAAATAAGAAGTAGTAAAATCTGTAACACAAGTAAAACTGGAAACTATTTTTCATCCAGGAGTAGGAGGTGCATTGAGTAGAAAATATAAAGGTTACTGAATGTTACGTGGGAATAAATAGATGAATATGCAGTTTTTTAAATGGCATTGTAATTAACATTGTCAATTTAATTTAGAGCTGGTGTAGCATGAAACATATAGCCCCTTATGGGTCCTATGGCAAAACTAAACAGCTGAGAACAAAGCAGGCTAGAGAAAGAAAAGGGCAGCAGTCCCTCCAGCTGGGTGCTCCTGAGTCTTGTGTATGTGTCCTTTCACTCTTAATGACACCTATGTGATTCTTTTTGTGCCCTGTAATGATGTTATCTGACAAACAAATTAAAAAGCAGGGAAAACTTAATTCTTCCCATTCTTTTTATTTCTTCACATTCCATTGAATGTTTTTATTATTTTTTATTATTCTTTCAGGTGAGCTTAGGGTTCTTCTCCCTCCCCCACTCTCAGTTACACTGATATGATCAGTTCAAGGGGCAGAACCACACTGTTAATTCTGAAGTCTGTATCCAAAATCAGGGAAATGCTTGTGCAGTGGGTAGATTAAAAGTGGATTTAGGTATTTTGAATAGGTAAGTCAGTAATACTTACCAGATACAAACACATGCACACATTACCAGGGAAGTTGCTTGCTTATGATATTTCATACATTTTAAATAATTCTGTTGGTGACCCTGCAAGTTGCTTCACTTCTTAGAAGTAATTGTTTAGCCATGGCAGCAGAAGGTAAAGCAAAGACTGGAGGTAACTGACAGATTCTTTATTTTTTTAGTTTTGCATTTGTATTAAGATGATAAGTGAAATTCTCTAACTTTAGATGTAAAGGATTGAAAATAAGTTATCTTTTTTTCTGTAGGTGTTAATTGCAGCATATCTGCTCACTGGTACTGTTGGTGTGGAGGTCTGGCAGAAGCCTTTGCTGTTTGGTTATTATATTACAGATGTATTAGTTATCCTGCTTATAGGTAAGTGTCCAGATCTATGCAAAAGCTTACTGCTTTTAAATTATTTTGATTTGGTATTTTTATATTTCCCTCCTCTTTTTTAGTTTTTCTTTTGTAAGTGTTGGCTAGTCCAAAAATACATGAATAGCAATGATTATAAAGGTCAGTACTGGAAAAATTTTTTAAAGTAGATAATTTTGGAAATTTTTTTTCTCACTGAATTACTATATACTGCACACAATAATACAGAAAATATTCCTTATCTGCATGTGCAGTTCAGTGCAGTGTGCTGGCTGGGCTCCCAAAGTCTCAGGAACTCTTCATGTCACTCAGGTAAAATGTCACTTAGATTTATATATATTCTAAGTTTAATATTTTGGCCTAGAGCACACTATGTTCCAAAACATTATGAACAGAGAGAATGAGACATTATTTAAATAACCTTAGATGCACAACTGTAAATATGTATAAAAACCAGGTGGTTTCTAAGCTCTTCTTTAGAATTCCTTTGCAAACAGAAGAGATTTGTTTTTCACACAAAGCAGTAGGCTACTTGGCTATTATTTGATACTGTCAGTGTAGTTCAAAATGAGCATTATATGTTTTCTGACTGCTGTATCAAGACTGAGAACAAGAGCAGCTACATTTAAATGAGTTAAAAATATAGAAGTCTTAGCTGAAAATCTGTGTATGCCACATGGCTTTGATGTGTTGCTTGGAAGGTGAAGAAATGCATATGCATTTTGGGGATTTTTATGTGAGCATGTAAGTGGTGAGAAGAGGGCACCAAAATACTGTTTGACACAAACACTCTAGGCTTGCATCCCAAGAAATGTCTTCTGCCCTTTAGCCAGATGGAGGACTTGGTTATAGGTGCTTACCCCATGTCAACTTGATAGGAGCCATTTCAGCATTTTGCTCTGATGTGTGCTCTCACCATCCTCTCCCCATGGTGAGGCTGTCAGCAGGTACTACCTCCTGCCCCAGCACTGTTTCCCAGAATTCCCAGATTAGAAAGGACCCTGTGTTCAGGCTGTGCTCTCTTAAGGAGCAGCGTGTGCAAGGACATGGTTTTGTGCTTTACCCTGAGTATAAAACCAACAGTGTGTGACCAACACTGTAGTCTTTTTGTAGTCAGACCTGGAGTGATTTGTGCTCTAGAAGCAGCACTGCAAGCCCAGGGGAGATGGATGCTGGCTCACCCAGAAGGGGCAGGTTAGGGCAGCGTTAGGTGCTAGCAGGGACCAGCCCACTGAACATGCTTGTTCTGTGCTACACACATCAGTGCTTGGTTCCTGTCACTAAGACACATGACAGCCCATTCAGGGAGCACTCTGGTAGCTTCCCTTGCACTTGGGAAGCCATGGATGAAGGTTCAATTCAAACTGTTCAACATAGTAGGAATGTTTGTGGAAGGGAAGCATTTCAGCATGATCAGATCTGCAGGGGTGAGCATCCTTTTTCATACTCTGCTAGAACTAGCTGCGAAGCAATATTTGGTGGACTGTTCCATTTACACTAGAAAGAAGTACTGCCTCTGTCTTCTGTGGTATGCTTGTATGAATGGAGTTGTGAGCACAGAATAGTATTTCTTCCATCATTGTTCCAAGCAGAGTAGGCTTAAGTAGGAGCCGAAATGTTTCTCCAAAAACCTTGTCTCTAGCACACTATCCACAATAGCAAGTTTTGCAACTTAGTTGAAGTTAAATATGGGTTTAAAGTATACAAAATAATAGTCTTGGTTGACTCTGTATTACAGAATCATCATAGTGCTTAGTAAATCTCTTAGACACTAAATTTAAATATAAAAAAGGTAGAATCTTTCCACTAAGGGTCATGCTGGTCCAGAAGGCACTGCCATTTCACAATTGAATCTCAGCTCAGCAGTAGGGTGGTTATCATTGGGTAGCCTGTGTGCAGTGACTAAGGATGCATCAAGTTTTTAGAAGCTTGTGGCAAATTGTAGGACCCCACTGTGGCTGCAGAAAAAAAGTACCTGTCAAACTACACCAAAGGCCAAGCAGCCAGGAAGATTCAATTATTCTCTCCCTTAGAGAGACTGCAGCAAGTGTGTCTTGCTCAGCCAGAACCATTTGTATCAGAGAGCCCACTCTGGCTTGCTCAGTTAAATGCCTCTGTGGCTAGTTAAAAACAAAGTGGGCCTCTGATGCTTTTTACAAGCTAGTTTCCCAGGATCCTGAGAGAAGCCATTAAACATAAATGGCTGTGCTTAACCATCTGATGGCATTTAGTAGTCACTAGTGGTCCTTCTAACAAGGAACCTGTAGTTGCTCCATCAATACTTGGCATTTGTTTGGTGGTTTTACTGTTCTGTACACAACAGGAGTTCCAGCTGCTGAGCTGTCGCCTCTCTGAGAGCAGCTGGGCTTTAGTTCCTACCTTTTGTGGTGGGAAGAAATCCAAACGAGATGCACAGGAGTGTTTTTCAGATGTCTTTCCTGGAGTTTTCTGGGAAAAAAATATAACCCGTGTATAACTTAAGGATGAACTCTGCGAAAGCACCTCCTCAGAGGAAGCTGTGATATCACCATGTGACACTCACTTGTTGAAAATAATGGAGCTTTTATCAGGTGCCAGAACACACAAAGATATACATAAAAGTGCAGCAATACTGGTGTTTAGATTAGATGTTTTAGGAAAGAGCGCTTTCTGCATGTTCCTGGGAACTGTCTGGCACACTGTGAACACCTGTAGGAAAGCCAAGTCTTAAGCTGCTGAGCAGTGACCTCAGAGGACTACCCTGTGAAACAGAAAAACTTCAGCATAGTATTTTATGGGAATTTGTCAGCTACCCAGCAAACGTGATCCCATAATTTTCACCGGCAGTGAATGCAATTCCATCCTTCAGCTCCAAAAACACACTTAGCTGGACCCTGAATCAAAGAGGAAGGTCCTTCTCCTGTTTCCAGAGGATGTTGACCTGTCTGCTAGGCAGAGATGCCTCTTCTCTCCCAGTATGGGAGCAGACAGACCCCTCTAAAATTATGTGCCTGTGTGCTCATCTGGAACTAATTACTTCTGCACTCATCAACGCTCCTGTGGATGACACTCCAAAAGCTCTCTTGGGACCTAAACACAATTGTCCCATAGCAGTATCTGGCTAACTAGGATCCCTTCAAAGGACAGCACTGGGGTGAGAGCTATCATTTATTTTCACCCCTCCAGGGCATCCCAAATGCCTAAGATTCCCTGTCACTGTGCTATCACGTTGAGAGCAATATAAATTATTTACAATAAGCATTTTAAAGCAGTCAGTTCTGCACATAAATCCTAGTACCATAAATGATGCTGTAGACTTTGTAAGAAGATTTTCACTGACAGGTAGGCATCTGTAGTTCAGGGAGCAGCATTACTAATTGATGATGGTTTCTGTCTCACGTTGCTGTTAAATGACCATCCTCTGCATGAAGCATTTCCCATGTTTGGGACCTTCATACTTGTTCTGTATGAAGATTTTATAATGTCTATTAAAATTCAAGTTCAAGCTACAATCCTTTCCTCACTGGAGATGTGCATCTTACTGGAAATTTCTTTTGGTATATTCTTTTGTTCAGAATTGACTGAGGGCTTGGAAGCTGTGGTGGGATGTACACAAACAAGCAGAGCTTGCACATCAGCTTCATTCCTTAGGAAGGCAAGTTGGAAGAATGATGCCTAGATGCACAGTTTCCTGCTCCTTCTCAGTATTAATTGCAACCACAAGAATAGACTTCGTGGGAAAAGGATCACTTAAGCATGCTGTGGATATGTTATACTTCATCAGTGTGTGGCACATGGAGCAGACCATTCTGTAATCCAGACATGGTGTCATGTTTGAATCCACAATGTGTGGTCAACAGTGCCCAGTTCTGGCTACTTTCTTTTCCCCAGATTTGCCTGTGGCAAAGCTGAAACCGGTTTTCAAAGTGCAGGTTTGAATATGAAATGTGAATTGAGTATTAACATCTGTCAGAGATCTGAAACTTGAACTTTGTTTTAGAGAAGGGGCCAAAACATTCAGAATTTTTTCCTATGCTGTGCATGGGTTTGGGTTCTATGCTGACTTCTACAGAATGTTTTCCTTGAGGGTTACACTTCCCTGTGCTATTGAAGTATATAAAATGAGGAGTGAAAACATAAATAAACAGATAATAGCAGCAAAAATCTAACCATGAGGCTAAGCTGTAACATTTAAAACATGCAAATTATTTGAATTCCATCATAGTGGGAAAGCACAGTTACCCCTCTAAAACAGTGTCTTGTACTTACACTGCGTATCAAATGGGGACATACAAGTCCTTGCCATGGGTGTTCATACAGCAGTCTGCCTCTTGTTCAGTGTCAGAAGCTCTTTAGGAGGCCACGGTCAAATTTGAATTGTTTCTGCCCCCTGTGGAATGATAAGTCATTCTGTAGTGATTTCCTATAGTTCCCATTGTGAAGTGGCTGATGGTTCTGCCCTAGTGATGACTTGCTGAATGATTAAACATCAAGTGCTATGTTTTCAAAATGTTATTGCTCCGACAGGCTTTGACCAGTCCTGTTTGAGAAGTGTGCTTAACATGAGTTGCTTCTACGTGTCTGTCACCAATTTAACATTTATTAAGGTATTGTTGTGACAGATTGTAGGAGGCTCTGTTAAAGTAAAGGGTGTGAAATACTCACCTGTCACTTGAGATATATTTTTAAGAAGCCACTGAGTTCATGTTTGGAGTAATTCATCTGAACCAGTCAGAACAATAACCCAGGAAAGGAGAGTGTTCAAGGCTGGAGGCAGAGCAGTGTCACAGGATGCTGATTACAGGTGGGAATGAGTTTGGTGGTGTTAAAATGTGAGAAGTCATTTCAGGGGCTCTGGGAACCCCAGGAGAAGGTCAGACAAGGGAGCTTGCCTGGCAGAGTCCTTCTGGGAGCCAGCCTGGACTTTTCAAATAAAGGCACTGTTTCTCTGGTGCTCAATTCTTGCTATGCCCAGAAACAGAATGATGTGTTAACAGAACTACATCAAAAAAGCAGCTACATCCATAAACTAATTCTTCAGTCTGTACTAAATCCCTCTGAATACTAATGGTTATCTTACAGCTCAGTTTGAGATAAATGCCATGTGTACTTCCTTAGACCCTGAAAATAAGGTATGAAATCAACAAGCATGATAAATACATCTCTTTTCAACAAAAATGATAAATGCATCCCTCTACAATCTTTATACTCAAGAAACATCTTAGGCACTAAACACTCAAAACCTACATCAGCTCTGTGCACAAAGACAGTGCTTATGTTTACCTTATTTCCCTTAATCACTGTAAAATCATTTCATACCGTGGATTTTGGGTTTATTTTTCAGCCTAAACTATTCAGACTTTACATGCTCAATTAAGTCTGCAAATTATATATTTGTTTTCTATGGTTCCCCTCCATCCCCCCCCCCCCCCCCAACTACTAAATGGTTTTAAGTTTGTCATTTTACATACTAGTGAAATATATTTTTTTTTTAGTGGACAGCTCAAAATGCAATTATGTGTTTGCACAACCAATTAAAAAGAGTTGTCTGCTCAAGACATGCCTGAGAAGGTCACACTGTTCCAGAAAAGCTTCTGTTCCAGTAACAAGTGCTTCTAAAATGTTCATCTTTTGATGAAGCTTGCTTCTAGGCACTGATCAGTGTGCTACACATTCAGTGTGTTAAAATATTTTCATGTGTCTAGATGGTCTAAATGTGAAAGGAATTTGGAAAACACCATGGGAAATATATTTAAATATTTTTGCAAACGAATATTGAATCCTGGATATTTTGAATCTAATTTTTCTTGTCTGGTGGCTAAGGAAGGTGAACGATAGCATCCTATTTCCTTACAGCAAACATTGACTATGATAAATTATTAATCTAGAGGTGGAAAGACCAAGAAGTATGCTGAAGAAGGCCATGCAGAGGTGTGAGCAATTGAAGAATGAGAGTGGAGAGTGACAGTGTTTGATTTGTAAGCTGAAATGCAGCTGGCTACTGTTAGAGAGTTGGTCAACTTCTGTCATATGCCCAGAAGGTCTGTGTAGACCTCTTCCCTGCCTCCCAAATGGGATGAATGCTCTGGGGAGTATTTTTTTTTTTGGGGGGGGGGGGGGGGGAGCACAGCAGGGATTGTGCTTCCCTGAACAAATTCACACAATTTCCAGTTACGTCCCTGTATCGTACTGTCTCATTTCTGAATTTTTGAATTTTTAGCTCTCAGGAAAGCCAGTTCATAACAAATAAAATTTCAGTGCTTTTCTTAGGACAGTTTAAGGATGATTCATTTGTCAGGAACTTACTAACAAAGGGGATTTACCATAGCAAAGGTGTGGAGAAGATAAATAGCGAAGGTTGTCCTTCCTTCGAAGCACTATAACTTGTTTAGTGTTTTAGGTGTCTTGGAGTTTCTTCTTTATTTAGCAGTGTTTACAGTCTGGGGTTTTGTGTTTTCAGAAATGTGGCTACCTGCATCAGGCTGTTTGCTTTGTCTGAGCGCCAGCATGCGGCTGTTGGGTACTGAAATAGCATTTTCTGGAACTGACAGTAGTGTCAGCAGTTTGTTCTCTTTCTCTACAATGACCAAGTCTGTATTTTGCAGAAATGCCTGAATCAGGTACAACATCCACAGTAACTGCAGCATCTTCATTAGTCTTTAAATTTATTTACATGATTGTTTAAAATGCCCTCACATAATTACATTTCTGTAAGTCCAAATAACATAGGTGACAAGGTACCATGGTATCCATCATGTGCTGGCTTTTTAAAGTTACTATTAATTTATTCAGCTGAATCACACAACATCTTATTGGTTTGGAATTGAATTTGAAAGCACTAAATGAAATCTAAAGTTGTCCTTAAGACTGATGGGAATTACCTTTTGATCTCTTTTATACACATGCATATATACATATATATATAAAAATATGCATGTCTGTGTATATATCTGTGTGCTTTTATACATATACATATTTGGGAAATGAGATAATGCCTTCATTTCTTCACTTCTGATATGTCTTTAGTCCTGAATATCTGAATGCATTGGGATTTGTTTGTTTGTTTGTTTATGCTTATGTTTGGCATTTCTTAATATGGACAAAATAATTCCCCATAAAGAGCTTTAAAAATGTTTATTTCGCTAAAAAGAGAGTCTACATTGTGCAACACAGAGGACTGACGATAGGATTGTACCTAAATCTGAGGATTTGGGCTTGATGCTTTCAGCCTAGCATGACACAAGAATTCCCTGTGAATCTGTGCCACCCATCTGTGCTTTGGTATTTCTGCCTTTAATACAGGCCTATGTTCTTACAGTTGGGTCTCAGATTTTAAATCAGCTGAAGAACAGGAAAATACTAAAGAATAAACTAAAAAATCCTGGAAGAGCAGTATACTACTTCTAAGAATACTTGAGCAATTCTATTTTCCCATATGTGTTAAAAACATCTAATGTGCGAAATGGGATTTTTAAAATTATTTTAAAATAAAATATGTATTTTTAGGACATTAAAAACAACAACAACAGCAACTGCTCATGATCATCACTTGGGCAGTGCCTGGGTGGCTGAGCGCCAGAGATCCAGCAGTGGGTTTGCTTTCCAGGCTGCACCTTTTGTTCCTCAGAGCGGCAGGGAATGGCAGCAATGCGGATGCAGCAGTTTAGCTCCTGGGCACAAAGGGATCCTTAATGCCAATTAAAAAGCAGACTTAATGAGTACCAAAAGCAGCCCCCAAACCAGGCCTCTTTAGCTAAAAAAAGATGGGAAAACAACATGTTGTAGGAAACGATGGAATTCTGAAAATCCCATAAGAAACGAGGGAACACCCTTTGCCTTCTTCCCTGCTGCATCCTCAGCTCTTTTACTGTGCTGAAAGCAAAGCCGTGTAAGAATACAGGGGAGTAACTGGTGGAACTGCCCCGTTTGGAAAGTGGCTTTTTGCTAGCTGGGGGACTGTTTGTGGTCAGTCTGTTATTTCTAACTAAAATGGCACTTCATAAAAATAACAAATTGTTGGCAACCATTGCTCTTTGAATTCTATTTCTAGTTCTAGTCTCTATTTCTGTTCCTCTCGGTTGCTTTTCTCCTAACAAATCAAACTTCAGGATTGCAGCAGGAAATTTAGATTTAACCTCAAGAGTCAATGTTTTGTCTCATGTCTGCTCTAATGTGATACAGATGTTGGAACTGCTGTATGTGACTCAAGATTTTATTGAACTAGCGCTCCCTGCCTAATAGAAAACATAGCTAACTGGAGTGCACATTAAACACAGATCACTCTGAAGGCACTAAGCCTGTGAATGTTAGAAATATATTGACAAAATGCTTGGGTTATTACTTCATTTGCACATCCTTCAGCTGTTCGATAGGGAGTTTCTGCCGTGGTAAAGAAGCAGATCACTTAATAGTTTTAAAAGGCAAACCCAAAAAGTAAACATGAAAAAAAATGCAATACCTGAAATTATTTACAGGCTGGGTTTTTTTTTTTTCCCCCCAGTTCTTTGTTTCCTTCTCTTTAGCAGATAACCAGAAAGACTGGAGACATACATTATCTATTGCATTCCTTTTTACTTCTCTTTTCCACCAGTCTTGGTCTCCACTATTCTTTCATGTTTAGTTTTCCTTCTCTTGTTGCCGCTGTGGCCAGGGCATGCTAAACACTTGGGTGTGTCTTTGATGAGGACTGAAGGGTAAACATTGACATTTCTCAAGACAGGGCTATATCACATTAGTCCCAGCACAAAGTAATCTGAAACAATCTCTTTCCTCTATTCGTTTTTTCCCCCCTGTATTGCTAATAATGAGATTAAAGTTTTCTACTTTTCTGTACTGCCAGCACAGTGCTTCTTGAATGAGATGTTTAAGGTTCAAAACCAGAAAGTTTAACACATCAGAGTGCTTTTCTTGCCCACAATAAAATAGGAGTTATGTATTAATTTAGTGCACCACACCCAAGTCTCATGCCCTGTAATAAAAAAACTGTGCAGAAATGTGCTACCCAGAGCAATCTCCAAGCAGCAAACTGAGCAGGGAAGAGCCCTCAATACACAGAAAAGTACAAACCAAAGAGCTCTACAGGGAACGACATATATTAATAAAGTCATATATATTTTCACCTAGTTAGGTCTGACTCATACAGTGGCTTTTTTTTGTTGTTGTTTTTTTCTTTTCTGTTTAAATTTCAAACTTCCACTTGTTGCTGAAAGTCTTCTTTGATTCTTGGGTGGACCAGCATATTTTTGGTGGGTGTTAGAGGGGGTACAGCTGCGTCTTTGGGCAGCTCAGGGGCTGCTGGCATCTGTGTTGATAACACCAGCAGCAGGGCAGGGAAACACAGCGTTAGCAAAGGTGAAACCCTTGTGCTTTGTGGGTTAAAGCTGAGTTCCAGAAGCACCACAGCTCTGTTAAAAAAAGAAGTAAAAAACTCTCACTTGTTCAAATGATGGACATGTCATAAAAAGTAATTAATTTCAGCTATTGTATTGTCAAAGCAGATCATTAGCTGACCCTTCATATTTTGAACTATAAACTTATTTCCCCACTAATGTGAATGCCCAGCTTGAAGTTTATTGTCTTTCTATATTCCACTCAAAGGTTTTTGGTGTTAGACTTGGATTTTTCTAGACAAACAGCAGCTCATGAAAAGTAGGGCTGTTTTGGGTCCAGCAGAGAAACCAGTATGAAAAATAATTGATCCAATCTATTAGCAGCATCAGAGTTTTTTTTAAAAATTCTGGTCTTGTCACTCATTACACAGGAAATTCGGTATCAGCAACTATTTCTAGCAGCTCTTTTTTTGGGAAAAAAGAGGACAGTTCTATCACTGCCTGAAGTCCCCAAACTCTGTTCATATCCTCTAATGAGTACAGGAACACTGAATCAGTTTTAGAATAGCACACTAGGTCTGTTATCATATGAAAAACTCTGGGGTCATCACTGTCGAATTACATATGATTTTTTTCTTGTCTTCCAGGCTTCAGTTTGTTTCTATCATTTCCACAAACACTCTACAACATTCACAGGTAAGTTAATTAACATAAAATAAGTTTTATCACCTCCTATTTAATTCTGTATATTTAATGGTTTCCTCATTTACAAATAAATGTAATGCTTGAAGTAGCCTAGCTTCTTTCATCCAGATGCTGTCCTGACAATGTAGTAAAAGGTTTTTCTGGTGAGTTTTCAGAATCTGACTGTTTTCTTTTTCATGTTTGCAACTCTCTCCTTTTCCTTTCACTTGCAGTTCTCCAGGCAGTCTCATAGTAGTCATGCACAGTAAACTGATAAAGGCTCTGTAGTAAAAAACACTGCATTTTGGTTGCAATCAAATGTGATTTGTAACTTTTGCCTGTGCTGGTGGAGTTCTGTAGCTGACCATCCTGCACTCTGTGAAGTACTTAATTATCTTCCTGGTCCTTCTGTAAAACTCTCCTCTGTATGAAGTCTGTAGATAATTGCTATCAGATGTAAGACAGGCAGGCGGCAAGATGTGATTACATCTAAGAACTGGCTTGCTGCACCCAGGAATTTTATACACTGTTAGTTTATACTCCAGTGGCCTATTTTATTAATGCTGCCTGCCTTCCACTAGTATTTGTTAGCTCATTTCACTCATCTGTCACTTCAGGTCTCTCAGGTCCTAAGTGTCCTGGAGGAGGGACTGTCACTACCTGTCTTCAGGAATTAGTGGAAACTAATATTAACATTTAAATTTTGGAGAGACTATAAGACAATGTCATGTCTCTCCTACACAGCCCTTTTCGTGTGGTGGTACTCAGTGTAGTTTCCAAAAGCATGCACAGCCCTGGGTTTGGGGCAGGAAGTGTGGAGAATTGGGAGATGTTGGGGCAGGAAAGGCTGAGGACCTGCAGGAAGGCTGGGCTGTGGGGCAGGGGGCTGGGAACCAGCTGAGCAAGGAAATCTGGTTTGGGGATGACTGAGAGGAGGAGGGAAGCACCTTGTGCATGTCAGCCCCTGGCAGTAGCAGCCTTTACCCCAATGAACATTGAGGGTTTGGTTTCCTTCCTTTCCTGTCAGGACTTTTGGTTAGTGTTTTCCTTTTCAAGTCATCACTTGACATAGTTCCTTTCCAGCCTCCACTGGGTTTATCATTCCTCTGAAGAGAAGAACACAAACTTTTTAAACTACCAGTCAGGTTTGCTTGAATGATGCGTGCACAAGCTCTTTGGTGATGAAAGATTTGAGTTTTCCAATCATCTCCTCTCTTTCTTCATCCTGATGCCTGTTCTCAGTTGTTATTTTAGGAGTAGATTATTTCTTTTTGGCATGAGAAAGATATTTCTTGGATTTTTGTCTAGCTGTTTCTATAAATATATATGTTCAAAGATTTTAAACAGGACATTTCCCAGTACATTTCAAACACAGAACTGCTCTTCTGAACTAGCTTTATGAAGGAGTGGCTTAGTGGTAGTGAACTCAGAGTTACCATTTCCCTAGCTGACAGAAAATTCAATCATTTACTACCTTTAAGAAACAGCTTAAAACACCCAAGAAAATGCAATGCATCATTAATTTTCTTTTACTCTAATTAGCCAAAAAGTCTCCCCTTTAGGCTGTACTTGGACTAAAGTACCTAAATCCTAATGTACAGGATCGTCAAGCAGCATCACCTCTAGACCTAAACAACAGCAATAGCTGCCAGCCATGTGCTTGACTCTGCTGCTGCTGAGAATGTGGGGTGTGTTGACTGAAACAAGTTTATGTCTCATGTTAGAAGCTTCATCCTTGAAAGCCGTGTATTTTGAACTCACAGCATGTCTGCATACTTGAGAGTACTGCAGTTCACTTTGTGTGAGTTTACTGGTCCATTGCCAGCGGTGAGCAAGTGAAGCTGATCAGGATCTATGTGAATAAATCAAAATAGGTTAACCCCAGAAATAAATGTTACTTGGATACGCTACAATTTCTTGTAAAATGTACAAGAAAAACCTATCTAGTATCTAGTACATTTTCACTGTTTGCAAGATGTATTCATGGGCTGAGTTTGGTCTAGAATTTGAAGTTACTGTGTAGAAATAGAATGGATTACTTACTTTCTCTACAGAAATGTTACTTACTTTCTCTACAAAGTGATTGTATTTATTTCCAGAGCATATTTAAAGAAAACACTGAAGAATGATTCTCTGTATGAAGGACTGCTACCTCTTGTGTCACCTCTGTTGCTGTTCATTCTTCTTACAGTCTGGGTGGTTTTATCTCCAAGCAACATATTAACAAAGCAACCCAGACTGTTTTTATGGATGGTTGGGGTTGCTTTCTCAAATGTTATTGTAAGTATATTTGAGGTGGTGGTTTTATTTAGAGATAGCTTTCTATTTTTCTGTGAGCAAGCAGAAGGGAGCAGAAAATGTAGCTAAAATCAGCAGTCACACAGCTCTTCTACCTCTTGTTACACTCTGTCTCATGGAAATACACTACAACACGTGTCTGGACCCAGGACACTTAGATTACTGAAATACCTCCTCTGCCACAGTGCAACACTTTTGTGAGGGTTTTGGTTTGTTCTCTGAGGGTTTATGAAAACCCTAACGGTGCCCTACTTCCAGAAACATAACAGATACTCCCCAACATACAGGCAGAACTGGGGACTTGTCAAACTAAAAGAAAGGTCAACACTTCCACAGATTTACTAGCAAGAGTGGAGGGCTCATAGCTTTCCCTTGCTCTTGAGTCCATTACTGTGGTACATGCATTCCTGTGCAGTTCAGCTGATCCTACATTTTCCCTTGACTGTTCCAAAAAAGGCTGTACCACTGACAGTGTGTTTTAGGGAAAGATGTGAAGAGCTGTAGGGGCCTCGTGATGGCTTTCTGATCACAGATTAGTTTCTCCTGTACCACATCACAGTGACAGGTTTCCACCCTTTAATTCCCAAGGGATGACATAAACCTCTGTGCAGTTCTAGCACTGGCAGCCAGACAGTGGTGCTGAGCTCTGCAGGTCACCCAGGGTTTTCTTCTCTGGGGGAAGCCAGGAGGGCAGCCAAGCAGAAAGGTGATCTTGCATTTAAGCAAAAATACCCTAGAGGATAGTGAGTAGTGTCATCTTAGGAAAATAGTCTCCAACACCATGTCAAATCTTGCCATTGAGAAATGCAACGTGCAGTTTAAAAAGTGAAAGGCTAGAGGTGCCTTGCGCTGTGAGACACATCTTCAAAAATGTCAGGTTTTAAAAGAGAAAGCATAGCCCCTTTAGAAATCTGAATTCAGGAATGGAAAAAAAGTTATAATTGCGATGTTTTTTAGATGTATCCTATAAACGCACATTTCTGAGGGTCACAAATCAAACAGTTCCATCTTAAGGACTTAATCTCACAAAAATGAGTTGATTTTCAGATATGTAATTTTTATTGTATTCATTTTTCATTACCTAATCTACCCCTTTTTCTTAAGAGAATACTGGAGATTCCAAAATGAGAAATACAATTGCTTCATGCCATTAGGGAAAACGCTTTCGGAGTTTGGCAGATGACACATTTTGCACACACAACCAGCCAAGAGTGATTGTGGCAGGATGCTTGCAGAAGAAAAATAGTAAAGCAAACCAGAAGTTTCTTTACAGGCTGCAGTTTATCAGACACTGAGTGCCATACATACTCTTCAGGCTTTGTTTTTACCTTTCCCAAAACATACATTACAGTTTTGGAGGCTCGTGTGAATTAAAAATATATGCATGTTAGCCGAACATTTTAACATTTTAAAAGCAAGCATAAAAATGTATGGGTGGTAGCTGGAATTTGAATTTTCTGAAGTTGAAAACGAAGCCTGCATTTCCTTTCACCTTTTCTGGTCCTGTAGACATTTCCTCCAGCATCAGAGGAAGGCTTGTCATGGCAATACTTCTCTTCTCCGTGATAGCCTGACACATTGGGTTTCCATTACCTGTTCTGCAGACCACAAACTGCAAACCATAGTTCTCTACCTGCCGTTCCAGTTCCAGTATCTGGAACTTCTCAAGCCTTTCACCGTGTACATGGTCACCCAAATATATAATAATGGTTTTAAACTATGTGAAATCCAGCCTATGGTCAGGTTCAGTTACGTAGCCAGAAAAATTATGGCTTATAGATTGCTTTAGCAATTCCTGATACCCTCTGGAATGATTCCCAAAGGACTAATAAAATCAGTGTTATTAAAAAAACTTCACAATCAATACTGAGTATGTAAGTGAAAATATCTACACTAGGTACAAAGGCTTATTTCTTCTACTATTCAAAGTTAATTATTTTTTCATGGTTTATTTTTGCATTCTTCAGCTTCCACAGCACAGGCAGTAAAGCCAGTATTTCTTTCCTATGGTCAGACTCCTACTGCTGCTGTCATAAGATTTCAGGCACTGCACAGGGAATGAGTTTTTCATTCTTCTGCTGCTTTCAGGATACATAAAATCTATTTTTAACCACATTTCGATTTTGAGTGAAACTTAAATCAATAAAATATTTCAGATGTGCCTAAATTCCTTTTCTTCTTTGTAACAGCATGGTATATATGAGACACATTTCTTAAGGAGCCTAAACCAGACAAAACAGTTTGTGTTTGCTTAATTGCTTTTAAAATACTGAATTTCAAGTGAATTCATCTCATTAAGTTTGCAGAACTCAGTAGAATGAAGCTAATTGCCTTCAGTTGAACCATGCACCATATATTCATTTTTTCTGCCATTCTGAGTGAGATCCCTTTCTCTGGGCCCCCAGCTACATCTCCAGGGAGCCCACTGCCATGATTGAGCCAAGAAATTGGTGTTTTAGTACATAAAGAAGCACTAGAATAGAAAAACAGGATGTGAAAATGTCATATATTGCCTTCCATCCCTTCTATACAGTGAACCAGAAGATATTTCTGTCAGGGGTCATGATTAAAATACCAGCACACTTTCCTAGTGATTAAGTGGTGGCACATTTGATTTGGGATCACAACTTTGGGAGCCTCTGTGAAAACATAAGGTGGCAAACCTTTTGTGAAGATGTGCTTTTGCTTATCAAGTGTAAGGGTGTATTTTAAATTATAATAATGTCCTGTAAGGGTGTATTTTAAATTATAATAATGTGCTCTAGGACTCAGTGAGGCAGAAAGGTGTGCACCTGCAGAGCCTTCTCAGCAGAAACCAGCCCCATTCTGAGCTGTAGCCTTGCTTCCCCCTCATCCAAAGCAAACCACGGAGAAAATGGAAGTACTTTTCCTTAGACCCTCGGGGCTGGCCCAGCACTTCTCACCTGGCCCCTTTTGCTCCAACAGTGCAAGGTGATCATCTGCCAGATGAGCAGCAGCCGGCCGGAGCTGTTCCACTGGTTCCTGTTCCCGCTGGCGCTGGTGGTGTACGCGGCCATCTCCGGGCTGCTGGGCTCCATGGAAGAAGTGGTTCTTGGCATCTTCACCACCCTGGTCACGGCTGCCCATGTGCACTACGGGGTCTGCGTGGTGAGCAGGGGGGTCTGGAAACAGGTTCTGGTAGTTGGGGCATTGTCTGGGAGTCTGAATGTTTATGTTTTGGGTGTTTTGGGGGTTTTTTTAGCCCTGTGTGTTGTTTTATTTACTCTAAGGTTAAAAAAAGAAATCAGTTTATTGCAGACGATGCCTTTTTGCTTGTGCAGCAACTTCAGTGACTTGAATTATTCCAATGTAGCCAACTGCTTTTGACTTTAAACCCATTAGAATCAGAATATTTATGGACTGGTTTTTTGTAGCAGTCGACCCATGTGGCATGGATGCTTCCACCCCTCTTTTTTTTGCCTTTATTCTTCCTAAGGTCACTTGTCTGAAAAAATAGGGAGGTAAAATGCAAAGTGACATAAATAGAAATAATAAAATAAGGTCAACTTTGCTTTGAATCTGCGGGCAAAGTAGCTGTCCCAATTTTTTCTTGGCTCTCTGCTAGCAGCTCTCAAGCTGGTGACATGAATAGTTTTCCAGCTCATTCAATCTTGCCAGCACATTTTTGTCTGCTAGATTTCAGTCTTGTCATTGTCATCTGAACTACTTCTTAAATTTTTACTTTGTTGATGTCCACTTTACTAAATTGTCAAATGATCCTTTAGCAACTGTTTTAATCGCTTTATCTTTTAGGTAAAACACCTTGCATGGCAAAGGTCTCATTTCAGAGGGAGTTGGTCAGCATTCTTTTATTTGAGCCACACCATTGGGATATAAGGATTTTTCTTTGAAAGCAGACTCGTGTCAGCAGACATTGGTGGCATAGAAGAGTCTACCAGAGCATTGACATGGGCCTGTTGGTGGGGGTCAGAATGGAAATACCTGGTCAAAATTCACAATTGACTGAGGGGCCCAGCTCCATCACAGCTTATGTCACCTGTGTGTCTGGTCTGTAGCCTTTCGACTTCCCAGCAGTGTGTTGCAAGAGGAATGTAAAGAAAACAGCTTTCTTGTTTGAACACTTGTAGGTCCTTGTGTACTCAGGAACCCCAACTACGTAAGGAGTGTGGTTGGGTCCTCCCCCCTCTTACTGGGAAAGGAGAGGCAGTGAATTGTGAAGCACATACAAAACAGATTGCTAATCTCTGTGATTTCTCTTTAGGGTAGGCAGCTGAGTGAGCACTTGAATATTTACATCTTTTCCCTGAAGAAACGCATCCAAGAGTGAACACCTGCACTACCATCAGACTGTAACACTTAACATGGAGATTTGCAGCTCTTCTGATATGATAAATAGTTGGAATGAATCTGATTAAAATAACCAAAGAATAGAATAGTACAGATACCTGAACCACTCAACAATGAGCTATGCAGCCAGATGCTTCATCTCAGAGGAAGATGCCTGTCCAGCAGAGAACTTTACCCAGTTGTTCTGTCATTATTTATTCTTTTTACCAAGCTGTGTTACTTGCCTCTCCTCCTTACCACTTTATCTTCCTCCTCCTTACCACTGTGTCCCAAGCCCTGGATAAATCTGTGCTGGGTTACACAAGATCTTTGGGGGGTTATAACCAGCACTGGTTTTGCCCAGTCTAGTCACCAGTGGGACCCCAGCAGTGCAAACCCCACCTGGACATCCTTCCCACTCAGACATCTGTGCCTACTTCATTTGCCATATTTATTTTCTCTCAACTCATTTCTTCCATACAGCCTCCTGAAAGGCTTATGCACATTCAGTCTTTTCCTCACCTTGAAGCCACGAGAATGATCTCAGAAAGCTATGGGCAAAGTGTTTTTGAAATGTACAGTTTTTTCCCCATTCTCAGCATTAAGATGAGTCTCAGCTGACCTGTCAGAAATGCAGGCTTAATACAGCAGCATCTGGCCCTTCTATTTATTTTCTAGGCAGTAACAAGCACTTTGTTTATATTTCAGTAGCAACAAACAATACAGCCTACAAAGGTAAACAGCTGAAAATAAATTTGGCCAGCAAACCTTCAAAGATTTGCATATTTCTCATCAAAACTAGTTTCAGTCCAACATCATCTACTAGTGCGAAATGCAAAACAAGTCATTATTTGCATGTGTGCTTGAAGCAAATTCTTGTGGTTTTAGAAAATGTTGTAGGAAAAAGAAACAAGAAAAATAATTTTAAACATTACATGTTTGCATGCAGATGTAAACTGCTCCCTTCATCTATAATACACATGGGTTTTCTGTGTGCCTTGGAGGAGGGAGTAAGAACTTGAGTTTCATCTCTTTTCATACACTGCCCTAGCCAGAGGGCCTTTGTGGCCTTGAAGCACTAATTAAACAATCTGTCCACTTCCCCAGGGTAAACACAGAGGGATGTGGTTGACAGCCTGGCACATTTTTTTTACTATTTAACCATCTCGCTTGCCAGAAGCCAGGTGGAAGAGCAGTTTTTAAGCTGCTGGGCTGAGTCTGAAGTTCTCTTTTTCAGTTCTTAAAACTGTTTCTGTGGATTTATCAGTAACCTGATCATTTCCCTCCCCCCTAGTTAATTTACCCTTACATCAGCAGCTCCTATTAATGTTTTCACCTGAGCACTGTCAAGATGTATGAGCAGCTGTAGCCTAGCTGGTACTGCCTGTTACAGCAGTTGCCCTACCACAGCACCAGCAGGGCTGATTTCCCCAGGCAGCCCTTACCACAGGCACCAGGAGACAAGCCTGCACATCAGCTTCCCCTCTTCAGAAAGCAGAAATATCACAACATTCCTTCAGGTTTGAAAGAATCCATGTTCTGCCTATCAAACAAGCACATTGAGGGTCCCAGCCCCCCAAATCAGGTGAGTCACAGTCCAAGCAGCTCCAGGTGTGAGTTAGGCAGAGGGGACAGGTCATGCTGTAATGCTGAGGTGGAGGTTTTGCCAAGAGACATGCAGGGAAGGGAAGATGCCCTTCAGCACAACTGCGGTCCAGCTACAAGAGGCACCTCCCAGCCTTCCTCCCTGCTGGAGTGGCAGCCATGCCCGTACCCTGTGGGATGCCTAGGGAGCATGGGGTCCTCCCTAACTGCCCAGGGACTCCCCTTGGGTAAGTCTGAAAACTCTTTATGTGATGAGGTTTGCCAAAAAGCGAAGTTCTGACTGTACATTTGAAGGGGAATTTGATGTTGCTGCCTGCACCTAGTGGTCTCAACGTTTGATGAAGTTAAAGACTACATCCAATACCTGATACACTCCCACAGAAGTCTCACCTGCTTTATAAAGGCAGTTTGTATTTCACCTTTCCATCACAAGTATTGAGGAAATTCTGGTGAGAAAAGAATTAGGATACAGTAAACAAAAATAATTCCAAATTGAATGTGGTTGTACTGGAGAAACTCTGAACAGGCTTCCTTTTTCCATCTGTCTTGCACTTTTCTAGGAAACAACTGGAAATAAGGGTCACAGAAGCAGCGCAATTTGATGCACTGGAATGAAGTATTTTGAAATATTCATTAAATTAAATTATGAAACTTGAACTACCAAAACCTGCCTGCACTTGTACCTTTCTAAAGAGAAACTGAGTATCACTTTTAAAGGACATTAATCTCTGGCCAGTTTTTTCACCTTCTATATGAAAACACAGCAAATAACTTTCTTTTTCCTCTTTAAAGGAATTTGTCACTACAATCCGTATAAAGAGAAGTATAAAAAGAGATCATGTATTGCACAGTGTATATATTGAATTATTAACTATCGTAGATGGTAACTGGTTCAATGAATAGGAAGAAAAATGCTTTTGTTCATAGGGCTGTACAGTCACAGATTTATTTTGCAAAGTCAGGTATGTAGATGACCTAACAGTCTAACAATAAATTTTGTTCATCACAACATTTTGGCAGAAAGTTTTCAACAATCTGAACTGGAAATTTTTTTTCTTTGCTTTAGAGCATTTGCCCTAACCCAAAGGCATGCTTTCCTCCTGATCTTATGAAAAGCAACTAAACAAGAACTGGTCTCCCAGGTTTGAATGCCTGGGTTGGAAATGGTCTCTGCTCCATCCTCCTCTCCTGTATCAGAGGCCCAGGGATACCTGGAGCAGTGGGGTGCAGGACTGGTGGCTCACAACAGGGTCACTTGAACACAGAAGGGTCCTGACCCAAGGCTCAGAACTACTGTGCTTGAGCAGCAACTACTACAGCTGCAAAAGACCAGAGCTGTGAGAACTACAATGAATATTCCCCCTTCTCTTGCAACAAAACCTCATATTTTGATCCAAAGTCTTGGCAGCTTTTAGGTACTGCATTGAAGATTAATCCCTGAATACCTGGCCACTGTGAGGAAGCCCACTGGGAACCTTGGTACCTTTCTATTTACCTCTCTTTGCCTCTTGGCTGCTGCCAGCTTTGCTTTGGACTGATATCCAAGGGAGTTGTCACTCCAAAATCTGAAAGCATTTACCATAAAGAAAAATGTGCTGTTTACGTGCATGTACATACATGCATTTTCTGTTTTGATTTGTAAAAGGGAATACAGTTGCTGAGCTCTTGGGGAAACAGATGCTATCCACACACACAGGATAAGTGAACTTCTGGGTTTTTAAAGCAGCTGCCTTTTTCTTCCTGCTCCCATATGCAGCCCCTGATGAATCAAAAAAATATGTATTTAATCCAGAAAAATTATTATTTTAGAATGTTCTGAATAGTCTCTAGAGCTGGACAGATTTTAACATATATTTTTTTTATTAAATATGTAAAAAGATAAACGCAAGTCAAGTTATTCACATATTCAGACAAAAATCTACTCTATCATGCGACAGTTTGTGGATAATGTAAAATGACTGATACATCTGAATAAGACTTTTCTGTATCTATTATGCCATTACTTATCTATTTATAATTAACAATACATATGTTTACATTCCTTTCAGTTTACATTTAATATATAACCAAAGCTTTATGGTGTGCTATTTAGTAAAGGTAATTACAAATACATATTAAAACCATAACAGAAGAATGGGTTACTCACAGGGGGCGGGGGGAAGACAACCCTGTCCCCTCTCAGAACACTGCTCTCCCCTCAGCACAGCCACATTTCTGGTACCCCCAAAGAATTTCACTGCCCTGGCTCCCTACATCAGTCAGTCCCCCCTTGATACAAGCAGTGAGAGGGCTATGGTTCTCAGATCAAAAACAGGATACAAGGAATTTTCAGGAAACAAATTTCAGCTTTTTAATTTTTTTTTTTCATATGTGCTTCAAAAGAGAGAAAAGAAGAGAGACACAACAGCCTGGCTATGAACTGTCTGGGGAGCTCAGCAACCCCTACCATTTGCACCTCCAGAATAATGTTTTCCCTTGAAGTGTTCTCCATGCACCTGCTCAAGTATTGGCAGAAGGATAAACTCCAGTAAGCAGAGACATGCTGATGAAATTAAGTTTATAGCCTGATCCCAAACTCCTTGCCCCATTCAGAGATCCCATAAAGGTTAAAGGACATTCTGGAGTCTGGAAAAAAATTAGTAACTGCTCTTCAACAGTATTATGAAGAACTACTGTTTATTACAATGACAATTGTAATAAGTACATATGTTCTAATAAACACAAATACAACAAAAATGACAATTCCCCCATTTGTGGTGATTCCTGGAAATAATTATTTTGGAAAAAACACAATTTTATAAACCAGACCTTATTTGTAACCAATTGAAATGTGAGAGGAAAGCGCTGGCCTGCAGATTGAAGTAGTTTGACTTCATCACTGTCTAGGATGTGAGGTCAATACTGGGTGCAGGGCTTTGGAAATCTCAGCCTGCAGGGTCCAGAAACTCTTCTGCTGTGCAGGGGGAGGATCAAGGAACTGGAAATACCTGTTGTGGTGCTCAACTGCGTTTTATATATTGTCAGTGGTGCAGCACAACAGCAGGGTTCTCACATTTAACTAAGAGCCACTTAGCTGCAGAAGATTGATTAGGAATGGAAAACTGCATGTGCATGTGTGTGTGCCTGGGGGCTGATTCATTGGAAATCTTTCTGTGGAAGCATAAGCTGGGGACCTAGTGCTTCAGGAGCCTATGAGTGCCTAAAATGATTTCGCTGTTCAATAGGCTGTGGAATTTTTCAGTAAATGCCAATTGGGATAGGACTTCCACGTACCTGCTAAATCAGCACAACAAACCAGAATTCAGAAAATGAAGTGAGAGACCAATAACACCAGGCATTAAATAACCAGAGGGACTACAATGCACAGTGGTAGGAGAAGAACAAGGAATGCTTTTTATACTTCAAGATACCCCTGTTATAAAATACCATCATTTAGAACAGGGGCATGGGACCAGACTGGAAGAGAACCTCCCACTGCCATCTCCAGTGCACACATGGTTCTGCACCACACTGGCAGGAGGAAGGTCAGCCAAGAGCAGAACCAGCTCTGTGCCCTCAGTAAGATGGTCCCCTTCTGATGTCTCCAGGAGGACTCCTCACTGCCTCTCTGTGCTTTGGAAGTAGCCTTAAACCTGTGAAGTGTCCATCATCCCACTTGCAGGGGAGTTTGGGGCCAGTGCTGTTGCTGTTTTCCCCTATACTTTGCACTAGTGACAAAATTTCTGTCTTCTATACCTGTATGGCTGGTGCAGTGGAAGAGGGAAGGAAAGTGGAAAGAAATGCCTGGCCTAATTTCTTCTTTTCTGAGAGGCAGGAAGCCAAGGATGATGGTAGAGACTGCGTCCTGCAGCAACTCTTGTGTCAAGGAGATTTCTCTCCTCCCTCAGCACTGAGCTCTGCAGAGGTAGAGCTGCAGCTGGAGGCTGGGACTGGATTCCTCAGAAAGGAAGAAAAGGTGGGAAATGTCTGTTGACTAGTTAGGAAACTGGGAGGGTTTTCAAAAAGCTTAAGTGGATGTCTGTTCCTCCAGAAATCAGCCAAAAACATACAATGCAGCTTTCTAACAAGCTTTCTAACACGGGGGTTTAAATCTCCCAGTGAAACAGATGCTCTGCTTTCCATTTGTGAAGGCAGGAAAGGAATAAATGTCAGCAACAGAAGCGTTTTCCTCCACAACACAACCTCATCATTATGGCTTGAGTATGACATCCACTGTATCCCTTGATTTCAACTGTTTGGCCAAATTGATGCCCCAAGGCAGATGTACTAGAAAATGCAAAAGCACCACAAAGTGAGAGACACAGCTAGTGGTACAGAACTCCTTGCACACAAAATGCCAATATAAATATGTTAGAACAAGTTACAAGTGTATCATACTTAAGACGAAAAAGAAAAAAAAATAAATATATATATTTTTAAAGAGCAGAACAAATCTCAAGCAGCCAAGTGGTGACGTTGCAGTGATGTACAGTAGGTGATGTAGCCCTACAACCTCTTGGGAAGATACACTGAAAGAAGACGTCTGCAAATGCATCTTGGCAAAGTATTGGTACAGAATGCAGTGGTTGGCTGGCACTCACTATGGTACATAAATGTTAATGGCAGACTGGGAGTGAACTGATTTCAAGTTTGAGGCCGCACATGTTCCATTCTCCAGAAGAAAGTTCTCACACAAAACGAAAATTGTCAGAGATGCTGCATGAGTCAGTACTCATCCTGCTGCTGGGGCTGTTCATGGACTTGCTCTTCACCTTCATGCTCATCTGTGTGGCTCTCCTGTAGGGAGAAAAAGATGCCAAAACACTCTTCAGCAGAAAGCATTCCTCATGTGATCTTGCCCCATGGTGCTCACTGTAGCATAAAACTTAAAAATTTTCATGCAAGGAGGAACAAAATGAGCTGTTACCTGAGGAAAAGAGCATCTCATAATATTACATTAAAATGTACTTACTTTACTTCTAATTGAGACATATGCAGTACTGGTATTTCCCTAGAAAAAATATCAGCTTTCAACATGACTCTCTGTTATATCTCTTCAGGTGAGCAAACACTTTGAATAGTTAGACAGTGGCATGCCAACAGTTGGATGCTGTACCATAGCATCCTGATGTCCTCACATTTTCAGCTTGTCCAAGGTTTGCTGAACCTATCTGCTGTAGTTTTCACACAATCTTCTCTCAAGGTCTGTATCACTAAATGGGCAAGACACTTCTACTATCACCTGCTTTTAAAACTCAACACAGCCTCCTTTTTGAGGTCAGGCATATTTCTTTCCCAAAATAATACACTCACGTTAACTCCCACAGACTTGCAAACACATTTCCTTGGGGAGGCTGGGGGGAAGAGCCCCATATTCACTGACTTATAGAGCTACTGTAAAAAGCACTAATTGCTAAGTAATCACTTCCCATTGTTTTTATGCATAGTATTATCCAAAGCTGTCTCTCTGAATATACATTCCCACTGGAAGATGAATTCCTGACACAAGGAAAGGCTGTATCCTCGCTGCAGATGACACCAGTTCTGAACAGCTTTCAAATTCGAGGCAACAGGCCTAGTATCCTGAGTTGACCTCAATGTTATCTGAGCTCAAAAATGTCTGGCTGACTTTTAGAGCATCCCTTCTGGACTGCCATTAAGCACAGCTGCATTTACAGCTTTCCTCTCAAGTGCTTTCCATCTTTCCACAGCACGGTTCACTGAAGAGATCCCTCTTGTGTGCTCTCTGCCCTGCATTAGTACCATTCTGCTGTAGGCTGCTCCAAAGGAAAACACTTTTCCAAGACACTGAGCTGCCATTCAAAATCCAGCATCCCAAGTAGGCTACCTCTGCAGAACTCACCTGGCTCCCTAATTTTTGTCAGAAGCAAGTGGCATGAACAACAAACTTTAACAAATTGCTAATGCTAGGTTTTCAAATTTGAGGCAAAAATCAAAAGAAAAATTAAGGCCATCATTTTCACTTCCCCACAATAGTCCAGAGCAGCTTAAGAAACAGGCAAATTCCCTTAAAATATTTATCTAAAGGGCAAAAGCAGAATAAGGTTCCTAACATTTGCTGATACAATGGAAAGAGTCACCCGTTCACCACATATAGAAACAGCCCAGTTTCAGTTGAAAGCAGGCTTTCTGCCACTCAGTGCCATTTTCAGGCAGAAGTAACACATCAGTCAGAGCAACTGAAGTTAAGCACGTTTTGGCCCCCCAAGGGGAATGATGACCTTATTACATTCAGTAGGTACATCACATCAAAACAGCTTTGTGAGCAGTACCTAAAAACTGCAGCTCCTGTGATGGGCTGCAAGGGTGCAGGATGTGCAGAGAACAGGAGGTTCACAGGGAGGAGCTGACAGCTGGGAGAACGTGACCCTGCCCTGTGGGGTGAGAAAACTGAAGGTTCTTTAGCCACAGTGAGTGATGCTGCCTTGACCCCATCTGTCCTGAGCCTACTTCTGCACTGAGGTGACCTGCTCTGGAATGCACATGTTCCACAGGCCCTGTGTGACAATTTTATGAGATGCGTTATTAGAAAACCCACTTGTGCAGACTTTATGGGTCATGTATGTGCTTTCCTCTCATTCGTACTCTAGGAAAAGCCTCTAAGCACAGGGAGTGGAACCTACTCCAAAGCTCTGAAGAGGAGCGGTGGCCCCTATTTTACCAGGCTTATCTTTGATGGAAGTAGTGAATCTTAATAACTACTTCAGAAGCTGTTCTGAGACTTGGGACGTATTTTTCAGTATATACAGCTTGTATAAATACATGAAATGGGAACCATTAGAGTCCAATTACTTTGGGACTGTGGAATCTCATTGAACAGCATCCCCTAATAAGGAAAGTAGTGGAAGATCTATTTAGAACATTTATTTCTGGCTTGAGCCACATGACCATGGTCATCTCTGTCTCCCACACTGAGAGATGGTCTCTTTCAACCCTTAGATCCATCTGCCTCAACTATTCAGGTGTGCCTGTAAACTGAAGAGTTAGACTCCAAAAACTTGGTATTGGGGAGGGTGGGGGCCTTTTCCAAAAGTAGCAGAAGATATAGAAGCTGCTACAGCAGAAAGTTACCAAACCAGCTGCATTTTGAGCAAGTGCTCTGGGAAATTGAGTAGAGCAACCAAGATACCCAAAATGAGCAATTCTCCCAACTTCTGTATGAACTGAACCACAACAGCCTGCGTAGGAAAGCAAAAGCTTTCTATATTTCTGCTTTTTTGCAAAGACCTAAACAGCTGTGGGCTTCATAACCAGACACAGAGCCTCTTCTCCTCCATCACTCTGAAGCTCTTCCAGTGTAGTACCACACAACCAAGTGCTTTACAAACTGAGAGCTAGGGGCCACATCTCTCCACCACTGAAATACAGTCTTTTGAGCACTATTCTCTGGCAACTTGGATGTTTTTGATGAAGAAGAAGGATTAAAAATGACCAGTTTGTGATTAAAAATTACAAAGGTCTATGGACTGATGATTTAACCAAATGTTAAATGACAGTAGAAGATGATATCCCTCTTGCTTAAGCAGGGACATAATGATGAGGTTTAAGCAGAACCAGACAAGGTAAAAGAAAAGGAAGGCTCTAAAGAGAAGGAACCAACTGGATTGATATTTTTTGCTGCTCAAACTCACCAAAATAAAAAAAAAAAAATAAAAAAGAAAAAAAATTGTTCAGTCTTAAAAAATTAGTTCTTACTGAATTAAGCAAAACAGAAGCTTAGATGGTGACATGACTGAAACTACACTATAAACTGAAATTCTGAGACAAATAATTACCCCACTCCCCACCCCAAGACATGAACCTGATCAAAATCTCTTCAGTGCAATACTACAATAATCAAACACCCGGGGAATGATTATTTGAGGGACTAAATTCTATACTTGCATTTTGAATCATTCTACACACAATTCTCCTAACAGCCTCGTGGCCTGACTAGGAAAGCCAAACTGCTGTTAACAAGGGATTAACCTGCAAAATACTGCAAGATAAAGAATTTAACTTGGGACAAATTCATTACAGAGAGAGAGAGAAAAAAATAAAATTCCCATATCTGAAGGGCAAAACTGGGCAGTAAGAGAGTAAAGTCCAAAACCAAAAAATAGGCAGTGTCTGAATCAGCACTAAGCTAGTGTCTTTGGTTTAGTGCTAATGCATTTGGGTCTTTCCTCAGAAAGTCACAGTCCATCTGTTAAGCTGAGGAGATCACCAAAAGGAACAAAAAAAATGTGTGAGGAATGGCCTCTGTATTCCTCTCTGGAGGAGCAGTGCTCTCCTGCTGCAGTGACACACCCAGTCTCCAGAAGCAACCACATTTTAGATGAAAGCACAGTTGTATGTAGTTCACATGCAGGCATGGATAGTGATTTCAACAGAGAAAGTCTTAGAGGGAAGAAGCAGATAAAACACTGGGAAATGGACTGATGTAGAACATTTTGTAATGTGTTCTGCCAGCAAGGAAAACTGCAGAAGGAAAAGCAACAAATGCGTTCCTTGGTGCAGAACCACTCTGCTATTTAAGCCAACAGACAGACAGATGTGGTAGGGGTATGCAGAGAAGAGGGATTTTTCTGGCTTTGCTTTATAAATAAATCACTTCTCTTGAATCCAGAGGACATTTTCTTTGACCACTATATATATGTAACACTTTTACCCTGTTATCACATTCCTGGCAAATGTCTCATTGTTTATTCCTGTGAAAATAATGGTTTCCTCCTCTTTTTCCTCTGTAGCACTCCTTCTGCACTGCTGAACAAATCCTCTTTCCCTTGTCACTTCTCATCTGAGCAGTGGCACCTGTTAGCTTCAAACTTGTGGTTCTCTTGCACCTAACTTTCAAACATTTAGGTCCTACATTAGCCTCTTTTAGAAAAAGTATGTTGAATTAGTAGTTCCTTCAGCACTAGTTTTGATATAGAACTACGTCAGCTGACTACTGCTGCAACAGTTTTCTGGGAGCAGATGTAAGACAGCCTATGGTACCCCAGTGCTGCCATGGGATTAAATTGATGCTTGTACACTCTGGAGCCAAAGCCTTCCTCCTTTGGAGACTGAAGGGTCAATTGTCAGTACAATCCATACAGGGATTTGGTTAACGTGAATAGGAGTAGTTCAGCTAAATCTCCACTGAATCATTATCCCTGAATGTCTCTGAGGAATTTAACCAGCACCCTTTGCAGCTTCTTGCTTTGTTCAGTGTCTACAACATTAAGTCTAAGATGCAATGAGATTCTTGCTTAATCTTGCAGACAATACACTTCTGAAATTTTGCTAATAGAGGATTATTTGGTTTGCACAAGGAAGAATTTTGCCTATAGCAACAGGATAAAAAATGCTAAAGAGCATTATCTTTGTACATATAATTATGCATTTGGCAACCAGCACCATACATATTCCAACACTGCCACATGGGCCAGGGAAGGTTCACAGCTGTAGACAGCGAGCAGCACCTCTGCCAGAATTTTGTGATTTTAAATGCACTAAAGAACATGGGTAAAACAGTTCATGCACACGGGGGGAAGATGAAAAACACAAAACTAAGGCTCAGAACCATATAAAATCAATTTAACATTGTGACACAGACCCTCCCCTTTTAGATAAAGCTCAGCAAACCCAGAATACAAAACGTACACTGAAGCAGTGAAAAGCAACAAAATTCCTGAATCCTCCCCTCAAGGTAAAAAGTCTGTTGTTTGCAATTGCAAATGCAAACCTCCTTTTTGGGGAGGAGTCACAGGAATCCTGGCTGCTACAGATCTGCTGGCCTAAATAGATGGATATATATTGGATAAGACCCAATACTACACTAATATAAAAATTGATGCAATTAAGTTTTTTTTTGTTGAAATAAAAACCGTAAAGCTTCAACTCACGTGTTCATCTGAAGCATAAAGGACTTCCATTAGCCGATTGACAAGGTCATTATTCTCTCCCCCGTGTTCTTGGCAGAGAAGTTCAATCTCCCTTAATTTGCCAAAGTAGAAATCCCTTTCCTTCTCCACGCCTTCAAGTGCAAGTTTTAATGAATGTACCTGCATATAAACCAAGACATGATGCATCAGTTTTGAGGTTCACTACAGACAAAAGAACACAGTCTTAAAATTTTGTATGCTAAACAATCTTAAATACATATTCAATTTTGTAGCTTAAAACGAAGTCCAGTTTTCTTTCTGCAGTGCTAAATTGAACCTTACACCACAGAGAACAGTAAATCAGGCTCCCCCACTACTCCCCCTGGATATGTCCTAACCTTGATCCTTAAAGGTCAATTTTCTCGGCACTCTTTTATATTGAAGCTCAAAGCAGCAGTTCAGAAATCAGGGCTACCTAAGCCATGTCTCCTAACAAGGCTGCCAGAAATGTCATGTAGTGGTAACTAATAAAACTTTCGGCTCAGTACTTGCATTATTTTGCCTGAATAAATGTGTAGCTGTTGGGAAACCTACAATATTATCTCCTTGCCTAAAAATACACTGAACTAGAAGAGGAGGGAAATAGTCTAGTTAGGAAATTAAAAGGTCCTCTAGTTACAAATGTGGTATTGTTATGCTGTTTTTCCACCTCTCCTGTTCTGCTTCTTCACTTACCATATTTTATAAACCTGTGTTTCAGCACTCTGCTGCATGACTGGGTGCACCACGGGCTACCTGCTCTGACTGATGTGCTGTTTCTAGCAACAAATTCTCTCAAATGCCAAGTACTTTTCTCCTTGAAACCTTGTTCACAAGAGTCTTCAAACTATGCTGTCAGCCTCAATTCACCACTAGGACTGCTGCAAATAATTCATGGGCAATGTAGCTGCTAATGATTAGGGTTTGTATAAATCATGACAGATGTTGCAATATATTTTTATACATATATATTTTAAAAGAACAGTTTTGTGGGAGCATAACTTAGAAACTTCTGTCTAATGGGGTATACACAATCAAGATAAGTGGCTTGGAAATTTGGAGGACAGCAGCATAAAAACCAACAGAAATAAACACAGATAAAGCTGTCTACAACAAACACACTGACCCCAATCACATCAAATTACAGCCAAATTAGCATTCACATTTTAAAGCCTGCAATTATACAAATGATTTTCTAAATAAAACATGTTAAATAAATTAAATTGTATCAGACTACATTTCAGTGAACTGATATGATTTAACAGAAACTTCTGTGCTGCCAGTTCTACTGCAAGTTAATTTATTTCCTTCACTAGTAAAAATTCCAGCAGAGTTCAGACAATGCTTTGATAGCCTACTAAATCCTTTCAGTTTGTTTTTCCATGACTGCTGAGCTAGGGATGCCTTTTTCTGACCTTTGATTGTAGTTTCAAAGGTGTCAAGCAGCAGAACTGACCTGTTACCAGAGCAGGATCTCAGGGCATCTCATTTATGCACTAATTCATTTCTGAGCAGCTGCCTGAGCATGACACTTAAGTCTTCCCTTGACAGTTTGAATCCATTAGGGATATAATGATCAGTCACCTTAAAATTAACTATTTTTTTACAAAAGTAGGAATAGCAAAATGAAACAAGAGTTTACAATATTCTGGTCTATAGATGAAGACTTCATACTTAGGAACTGCCACAGCATATTTCTTGAGAGCAATGCCTGAAAGCAGCCAGAATAAGAATGTAACTGCTTCCAGATCTCTTGCTCTGTGCTTGCTAGAGCTTGGGAAAACAATGAACTTCAGATGAAAAACTGGCAGCTAATAGCTGAGACTATCTCCCCTTCTGACCTATTTACTATGAAGACATTCTCCTGTTTTCATTCTCTCACATTCACGCTGTTTAAAGAAACAAAATCATTAAACTATGTACATATGCATGGAGTTAATTAACTACTGTATAGAATAAACATTGTTATAACCAAACCAGATATGCTTTCCTTCAGTTCCAGCTACCTATCTGTGCCATGTGAATCCATATTTCTCCATATACTTTGCACATCTGCATCCTACTTTTTTCCTTCCATGAGCATGCCAAGAGGCTGACACTTGAGGAACAGCTCAAGTCATCTCCCACGCTCTACTTCTGGACCAAAAGTACCCCTCTGCAACCCAGCTAATGGGTGCAAAGGCAGAAGTTCTTACTGACTGGTCTTTTCTCTGATGGCACTTACTGGTAGCATGAATACCCACAGGGCTGCAGAGCCAGGGTGCAGATTAACCCCAACTGTAGGCAAAAAGCCACAGTGATGCTGTTTTCAGAAACCACATGTATATCAGCACACAGCTAATAGTTCCTTTTACATTCTTCATATATAAAAGTCCCTTCTCTGCATGTAATAGCCCCTGGTTTGTGTTGTCACCTCAGCTGCACTCAGACACTCTTCAGGAGAGAGTTAGTTGGCACAGACCAAAGACACAGCAGGGACCACTTTGTTATTTTAATGCTGTGGGTAATCAAGCTCCAGCACAGAGTGACACTCCTTGGAATTTAATTTTGGAGTTTAATTTACTGGCACAGTTAAAAGATTATTTTAAGAGAAACTTTAAGATTTTAGGGAGCCATTAACTGGCAAATGTTAGGGACAGCTTACAATTATTGCAAATAGGTCATTAAGCTCCACTATGGTAAAACATAGTGTACAGACATTCCCACTAATTAAACTTTTCTGCTACAAATTGCATGGAAGTTCAGATGTTTCCATCTCCCTCAGCTGCTACCCATGAAAGGGATGAAAAAACTATTAGAGCAACATAGGGCCTTGATACCCATGACACAATTCAGAACTTCTTACTTATAATCGACACAGTGAGGGTGGCTGCTGCCCTCATCTCCACAACTGCTGCAGAGTGGTAAAAAACAGGCAAATTGGCTCTTGCAGCATGTTCACACTGGGGGTCAGGAAAACCTGGCTCAGAGCTGCTTGCAGCATAGCTTTTTTGGCATGTGTAATATGGCCATGGTTTACAAGTATCCATTAGTGGGAAATGAGATACCAAATGCTGTCAGCATCAAGGAAAAAAAGCCTTCCAGACCATTCTAGCTAGATGATGTCTCTTAAAAACTAGCTATTAAAGAATCAATTTTTCAAATCCTCAAATTTTTTTCTTCTCTTCTTTGGTGATGGGGGAAATAATCTGTTTTCCTTCAGGGTTATTTGTATATAAAGCTTAAGGTTTTCACACATGGAACGTGCTAGGAATATGTTAGCAGTGGATGTGATAGTGACTGTCTATTTCAGTAAAGATCAAATATTTTTATGTTACTCAGATGCCAACCATCTTTTCCTTCTGAAGCAAACACATACTGACTTCTGAGTACAAATGTCACAGTTTCAGTGGCATTAAGCTGACGTTTGAACTCTGCTTGACATTGATTAAAAAAAAAAGATTCCATGAAAAATATGTACATCCACTCCTTGTGCAACATTTACAAACTTTTCTGCTACAGCAACAATCTAGAGCCCATTTGGAAAGCTGGTGGGCCCTGTTGTGCTCTCTGCTGCTCAGAATGACACCCTGAATCCACAGAATGCCATGTCAGGGATGTGACTATCCATCCACCACCTTTCAGTGTACAACTCATCAAAAACTTGCAAACAGTGCCCCTGCAAACTGAAATCTTTGCTGTTCAGGTCAATGAAAATCTGCAACTGAAATGCCCTTAACTGTGGAAAATTATACTTGATCCAGAATAACAACTGCTTCTTAAATGGAGCTGCCAGGAACTCTAAAATATGTTTTTTCCTTTCCATTTTCCCTCACCAAGAACAAATACAGGCATCAGGCCTCATATATAGTAGTGGCATTTAGACTATTCTGATAGCACAGTCTTCAACCAGATGCAGGTATTTATTCTTGTCTAGTGCAAGTACTCTTGCATTTCAGGAATGAGAGAATGGTGTAAAGCTCCCGAGCATAAACAAAAATGAAGCTCTTACATTCCTAACATTACAGAAATTCTGAACCTTTTTAATTATATCACAGAACATTATTTCTAATATAACTAAGTATTCTCAGAAAGGTAGATCACATTTTAAAATGAAAATGGTGTATTAGCTTCTTTAATGCCTTCCTTCCAGAAAGCAGAGCACAATGCTCTACTCTCACTTTAACTGCAAATCTCTTAACACCTTGGTATGACAAACAAGCTTGTTTTCTCTACAGCAGCACATTAAATTATTTGTTTCAAATTAGCAATACACAAAAGCAAAGACATTATATGGATTTTTTATATCCACATGAAATAAAAGATATATTTTAACATCTAATAAAATCAGTCATTTCTGCCAGACATTATTTTTTACAATAAATCTCTCTCTTTTTTTTTTTCCTCTTTCCAGCTGAACTATTTCCACTTTTGTCCCTTTGTAATTCTGGAAAGCATAATTCATTAGAAGATAATATTAGATTTCAAGCCTGCCTGTGACAATGAATGCATCTACTTTTATGCTTAAAGCAAATTTACCTGTTCACTGAGCTGTATGACTTGGGTTTCCAAATCTTTATCTGATTTGGATGCTGAGCTGCTTGGCGCAGCTTTTTTTGCTGAAGATGGGCGAGAAGGTGTTGATCCTGGTTTAGAAGCTGGACTAGATTTAGCAGCACCTGAAAAACACAATAAATAAGTAAACAATAAACAAGATTGATCTCTGTAATAAATGCATTCCTATGAAGCTGGTACTGAAACACAAGTATTGATTTTACAGCCATCTCTCTCTCTCTCTCTCTTACTTCAAGGTGACTGTAGAGGAAATTCCACTGCTGTTATGCCTTGAGAAAGGAAAAACCACATTTCCTACTAATCTGAGTTTGCTTCTGAGAGTGAAGTAACTCTAAAACCAAAATAAACAACATCAAGTCACGAATAAAAAGTTCCCTTACATCTGAGCAGCTTTCAGCTTAAAAAAAATACACCATTAAGAGAGCGTTCCCCCAGACCATTACTTAACATACATAGGTATCCTCAATTTTCCTGGAGAAAGACAGAGCTGAAATAAACTCAGCTAAACTGCCTCTGTGCTTTTTTCATTTTCAAATGTAAACCACCCCTGAGACAAGGGTATTGAAACTCAGAGAGAGCAGTATTAAACTCCTTGGTGATTCCACAGTTGGCCACAGTGACCAGAAGATGTGTTTTAATCTCCTTAGATCTTCCTATTTTCTTTTAATTACTTGTGCTGTGAATCTGCCAGGATATGGAGCAACATATTCACCAGCAAAAATGGCAAGCAATGAGTGCATACAGATACTCTTTTTCCACAATGACTTGGCACATAAATGCCCAAGCAGAGCAAGAGTTGTGTGAAAGGGCTTTCAGTGCCTTCACAGGAACCTCCCAGCCAGCTCATCACACCTTGCTCTGCCTCTCCATCTTTCATCTTTTGATGCTGGCTGTTTGGTACAGTCACCCAGCCCATACACGAATGCCTGGCTCACAGCTCTCCCCCTACCTCAGCTCCCACAAGCACTGCACTCCAACTTGGCTTTTTCCTTATTGGCTCCAACAAGGAGTAAATTTGAGATGCGCTGGACAGACATCTGATACTGAAACTGGTTTGGTTAAGAAGACAAAACAGAAACCCAACCTCTCTCCAGCCTATTTGATTTGATGTATTAAAGCAGGCATGTGAATCAGAGGTCCAGTTTGGCTGCATCCATGTCCATCACTGTTTCCTACAAAGAGCAAAACACCATTGTCCAAATGTGCTGGCAGGCTCCATGGTGGCTCCACCACCAAATACTGTCAGCTCTGAAGCCTGAGCTACACAGGAGACAGCCCTCATTCAGCAGGCACCCAACTCCCAGCTGAGCTCTGAGCTTGCTGTTCACCAGTTCCAGAGGGAATTTGCCCTGGCTTTCTCAGCAGTCACCTTCTACCCCACACCTTGCCAGCTGCTCCTCCCATAGGATTACTTGATTTATGGCACACTGCAAAATGTTCTAAGTTGTTATTCCCACAATGTATCCCCAGTGTCAGACGATGCTTTAATAACACAATTCTTTGTAAAAACAATGCATTTAAAAAAGCTATTACTAGGATGAAACTGCAAGGAGGCAGGGAGAGGAAGGGACAGCCTGTGGGGCTGTCAATATGCCCAGACCATGGAGCTCACAGAGTCTCACTGACCTGGAACTGTGACAGTGGTTCACTGGAGGAGCTGGAAGGCAGTGAGAAAGGAGAGCAGTAAAGGGTTATTTAATCAAGCTTAAGCTTTCCTGATTTAGTCACAGGCCTCCCTCTGTAGAGCAACCAACCCCTCCCACCCCTATGGATAACTCTGCATTAACTGGGTCACCTAAAGCCAACAGAACACAAACAAACAACTTGATAATTCAGTTAGCATGTGTAAACATTTCTGTGCAAGACAGCCATCCTCCTTTCCTGTGCTTTTTAATATAAGACAGATAAGGGGAAAAAAGCATACTGGTGGGGGGTTTTGTGGTTTAGTTGTGTTTTTTTTTTAAATTTTGTTTAATATTTTTTGTTTTGGTTTTGTTTCTTTTAGAAACTGGTGACTCTAATAACTTCCATGTCTATTGCATACACAAGCTTTTCCCTAGCAGACTTCAGATACAGTACACAGGCTTGCTAAAGTTGGGAATATGCACTGTCGTGTATATGTCTGAATGAAACTTTTTACACATCATACTTAGATCAGCAAAGAATAAATCATTTTTTGAAAAATATTAAAAATGCCAAGATCTTTAGCTGCTATTTTTCTTTATGAAATTGCCTAAACTTTAGCATTCTGCCTTCAATGCTTTCTAGGTTCAGCCCATATTTTCACTAACTAAAAATCAGCTGCTTTAGAGTAAGATTGATAAAATGTTCTCAAAGCCAAGAAAATGTTTTTCATTTGGATTAGCAGATAAACAGAAGTAAACTAGTGTCAAAATATGCAATAAGAACACACATATGAAAGAAAATCACTTTGACTCTAGCATTCTTGTTGGGTCTTAAGTTATTTAATGACCAAACCATCAACATTTACTTCTTATTGTATTCTACAACTACAAGATGCAGGTTCAGGGTAAAAACTGAAAAGTAAATGCTTTAAAGCTGGCACAGAGAGAGAGCTAAGGAAAGAGCAGGCACAAGCATTTGATCCCCAGGTATTCTCTCTAATTTGCAGCTGAGATGCCCTCCCAGAGTGTGCTGAGCAAGCCTCATCCCCAGTGCCTGCAGCACTGATACATGGCATTATACTCTGCCCTCCTTTGAATACAACAAAGCCTTTTGAATTTCTACAGCAAAGTGCCACTAAGCTTTGTAAAGTCTAGACAAATCAAAAGAAATCAACTTTTGCTCCACTGCTCAGGATCAGATCTTAAACGACTGAAATATTCCAATTTCAGTAACATAGATAAAAAACAGCCATCTAGTTACTAGGAGGTATCACCAACAGCTGGACAGAACTTAATTGCAATAGAGAATGCTTAGGGATATCTAATTTAAAATTTCCTGGAGGGAAAAGAAAAGCTTTACTGCACATTTATTCTAAGATATCAGTTTTATAATCAGCTCAGAAATAAGCCTCCATTCTAGTAGAAGCCTAATTTCATAAAATAATTAGAGAATGCTGGTCGGTAGAGTAATGCAAAGTATACTTGAAACAGCCAGATATCTAAACAGAAACAAAAGATCTTGATAGACTTAATGACTTGGTGTTGAGCAATGGTTTTGCAGCCAATTATTGCAATAATGGAATAACTCCTAATGCGCTGTTAGAGGGACTACATAATCCAAGCAGTTTAAATTCTAACACCACATCTTCCATGAAAATATTTATACATAACCCATTTACATATTCTGAGAAAGCACAAAATTTTTTACACATGTTTTATGAAAAAAGTATCCAATAGTCATCTCTTTTCCCTGATCAGCGAGAGAATTGCATTGTAATCAGCAACACGACTGTTTGCTCTTCAAGCTTACTGCTGATGTTCAGAAAGAAATAGAGGGCCCTTCCCTGGAAAGGAGCATCCCCATGCCCCCAAAACATGCTGGCAGGCAAGACTGGAAAGCAATGTGGCAGAAAAGAATTTGGGGGTCCTGGTGGACACTGAGTCGAGCATGAGCCAGCAAAGAGCCCTTCCAGCAAGGAAGGCCAGCAGCTTCCTGGGAAAAGCATCAGCAGCAGGCTGAGGGAGGTGATTCTCCCCCTCTAGTCAGCACTGGTGAGGCACATGAGGAATGCCTGGTTCAGTTCAGGGCTCCCCAGGATGGGACAGACATGGATGAACTGGAAGAGTCCAACAAAGGGCCAAAAGACCAAGGGAATGGAGCACCTGGCATCTAAGCCAAGTTAGAAAGCTATGTTTGTTAAGCTTGGCAAAGAAAGGTTTCAGGGGGGATCTTATCTACACCTCAAGAGAAAGTGCAAAGAAGGAAGGAAACAGGCTCCTTTCAGTGGTCCCCAAAGGATGGGAGGCAATGGGCTCAAAACGAAACACAAGAAATTCCATTAAACATAAGAAATAACTTCTTCATTCTGAGGGTTATCAAATACTGGAACAAACTGTCCAGAAGAGGCTGAGGAGTTTCCAGCCTTGCAGATGCTCAAAATGTGACTGGATATGGTCCTGGGCAACCAGCTCAAGGTGACCCTGCTGTCAGCAGAGCAGTATGACTGGATAATCTCAGAGGTGTCTTCCCACATCCACTGTTCTGTGAGAACTTCTGTGACAGCATGCTCTGATTTTAGGTCAATGCAGGGTTCCAATTAGATTTTTTTTTTTGTAAACAGTACTGCAGCTGTTTCTATTAGCACCTGGATAATTTTTTGTACCTGCCCATATAACACTAGCAGAGATGAGAAAAGTAAATTCACAACTAAAAGACATTATTCTGTTCTTGTACTGAATTAAGATGAGCCAGCTTTGAAAGGCATTAGAGGTTTCCATCTGTGGTACTCCAGAAACAATTACTAGTCAGTCCACCATAATTAAATGTATCCCATGCAGTTTCAGCTTCACTATTCCTTTTGCTAAAAACCTAAGTTCTACACACAGGTGCAAACTTCTGCAACATAAAACAGTGGATGCTGGCACTGTGCAGATTTGGGTGCAAAAAAGCTAGGCTGCAAATTCCAGTTCGCTTTACATCACAGGCACAGTCTTGTAGACAAGAGACCTCCTTAACGTTTAGAGAGAAATCTTCCTTGAAGCTATATGAGTAATTAGTGTGCTATTAAATATTTATGCAAAATTTCAAGAAAACACGTGCATGAATACAGTGTGGATGTGCCTGAGGAGAGTGTGGAGAGCACTGGAAGCCCTGGGCAAGCACAAGACTTGGCTGAGCCCACGCAACCACTGTTTCAGTGGAATTTGGGAATCACTCACAGTCTATTTTAGCCAAATTAAAGGATTTCATAAAATGAATATTCCTGACTCATGCCACAGGAGAAAAAACCCAACAAGAGGCCACAATAATTTCTTCACAAGCTAAAGCAAAACTCTCCACACACTTAAACCAAGAGAGAGAGAACAGTAGAATAATTAATATTCACTCACTCTTATTATTGTAGCTTCACCAGGACACAAGAAAAAGCTCAGTTTAGGGACACTTAATGAAATAAGTGAGGACAAATGATACTTAATGGGAATTAAGTGACCTCAGACAAAATCTGACTTGACTTTCCTAATCCCAACACACTGCAGTGCAGCTGTCCTAATTATTTTGTGGTACTACCCTCCCCTGGCTGGCAGGACCCTTCTGTCCTCTCAGCTCCCCAAACCTTCACTGCTGCTGGTCCAGTGCAGTCTGGTGAGCTCTGCATTCATCCTCTGCCAGACAGCTGGCATGGAGAAGTGTGTACAAGTACTTGAAACTTTCACAATTTCAAGAGAGCTATCCAAGTAAGAAAGTCCAATGCAGGCCACTTGTCAAATGAAAAAGTTTTACAGATGGCATGACTGCCTCAGTTTGTCTTTAATACAAGATTTGATAGAAGGGAACTAACCAAAGCCTTTTCCCCATCATAAATGAAGACTTTACTCTAGATTGAAAATAACCACTATTTATTTATTATTTAAAATAATCAACAACTACTGCTTCTTCTCAACTGAAACCTCTATCTGCTCTAGAAACATATTTAAGTATGCAAACATTTATTTCAATGGATGAAACCATTCCACAGGCTTAACAGAAGAACACAATTTAAAATTTCAAGTGCTCTTAAAAACCTGCATTTTCTAAAATCTCATTGTCTGCCTAGCTATAAGGAGAAAGCAGTCTCAAAAGGAAAATCTTAAAAAAAATCTGCAAAAAAATGCATGTTGGAAAATGAAAGAATGTGAAAACATTTGTGCAACACAGACACTCAAAGGGTACACTGGAAATTAAGGTGGTCATTTTCACCACTGCTTTTCCAAACACAACCATCTCTCTGGATAAAAGGCCCTGGCTCCTTGCACTGCAAGCGTGTTTCTTCTTGGTCTAAATTCTCAACCTCAGTGGGTTTAAAAATTCAGTGCTCCTCATGCTGGCAGGGGAGATGTGTCTGTACCGCAGCGGAGCTGCTTCACCTCCCAGCCGGCACTGTCACTGCACATGCTGTTCCCCTTGGTTAGCACAATTCCTTGGCCTTGTATGAACTAGGGATGAAAACACCCTCAGCTTGTCACCCTGCAGCTCTTTCCATCTCTAGCTCTGCCACCTTGTCCTGGAGCACCGCACCACTGTGAGCAGAGATTGCCATTGCCAGCACCTACTGCCTGCCACTGGGGAAAAAGGTAGCAAGTCTTCGTGGAAAGCAAAAAAAAAAAACAACAAAAACAACACAAAAAAAACCCAAAACAAAACAAACAAACAAGCATTAGGAGTTCTCTAGTCTCCCAGGAGTTCTAATTGTATCACTAGCTGATAAAATAAAGACTGGTCTCACTGGCTATTTTTATCCCTCAAAATTAATTTACAGCACTTCTGTCACAGCAGGATATACCATTTCCCTACAGAAAATCAGTATTTCTCTTGTGCAATTGGCTTTTGGATGGCACATTATACATAATGCATTCATGCACAAACAGTTCATTCTGCCCTGGTTATTTTCCCTGTCATAGCGTGAGTATTTTTAGCCCTCATGTGATCCTCCAGTATTTTCCAGCTCTGCTTTAGTCATCCTGCTCTCACTGAATATTTCAAACTAAAAAAATCTAACAGCCTTCAGATTTAAGAACCTCTCACATTTTCAGCTTACATGTAAATAATTAATTTTATTAAGCTGTCTTCTACCCATGCATTTTTGACACCCCACACCCACACTCTAGAGAGTGTTCCATGGAGAATTGCTCTGACATACAGGAATACTTACATAAGACACTAAGCTAAAATCCTGACAACCTGATCACTATTTTCAATTTTGATCAGATGAAACCTTTTCCGCTATTTCCCGCAGGGAGCATTAGAACTGGCACAAACAACAGTGCCCTAATATTTTAATCCTGTACCACAGTTTTGACTCTACATCTGTAGGCTGTTTGCCACTGCATTAGAGAAGAGCAGAGGCTGGAGGAGATCAACAGTAGGCTCAGGGCTGGCAGATGGCATTAGATCTAAAAGCAGCTGTGCTGCTGCTGCCAGAGAACCTGCAGCAGTGGTCTGTGCTGCTCCTTGAAGGAGGAAGAGACCTTCATCTCCCCACTGAGGTGCTGAATTCACCTGGTGAAACCTTGTTGCTCCTACTGTTTCTGGAAGCAGACTGTGGCACATTACCAAACCCTTCCACCCGCGGCACGGCCACAAATCAGCTCTGTCTTGAAGAAAGGGACAAGGCAGCACGAGGGTGGCACAGCAGATTAGTTGTAGGGACCTATTTCTGCTTCCATTTCCGAGCTGCATTATCCATGACCTGTGCTGACCCCCCAGTAGGATCACCTTTGGAATGGGAAGGGCTATGGCTGCTGGCCTGCTCACCAACTAACAAAAAAAACAGTGCATTTTTAGATTTCTTCGGTTTTGGGTTGTTTTAAAAGTGTTTATTTTTCAAATTAAATAAAAAAACACATTCTGCATTTATAGAGGTATAGGTTAATATCCATTTACAGGCACAGGAAGCAGCTACCTGATACCAGGCATCATATAAAGATTTAGAGTCTGATGAAAATACCGAAAATAATTTTAATTCATGCCAGTACCTTTCTGGAAAAGTTTTCAGAGCAGACTTTAAGGATCTGACCACTTGTTAACTCAAGGACATATATCCCAGACTACCTCTGAAAACACATTGTTAGGACAGTGTTATAAAGCAGTAATGAATAGTCAACAATCATCTCCTAAATCATTCAAGCCCAAAACTCTGTCAAAGGCCACTGGAAGGGTTACTCCATGGAGCAACCAGAATCACCTGAAATGCATATTAAACTGCTAGTAGCCAAGGTCAATTATTCCTTTAGAAATACATATATCTAATCAATTTAGAATAGGTATATTTTAAAGCCTGCCAACCCCCCAAATATGAATGAGTACCCATATATCTGCTTGCTCCTGACACCAAACAACAGATGTGTACATTTAGGTATGTCCACTGCATGTTGTTTAAAAACTTTTGGATTATGCTGAAAAATCTTTTGGGCTCTTAATTTTTTTTCCTCACTAGTGCTTCCTTTTGTTTTGTTAAAGAACTGACTAGGCACTATTAAAGTTTCAAAACTTCATTGTTAACACAGAGTAAATCACACACATTAATAATGGCACCAAGCTGTGTGGTGTGGTCAGCACGCTGCAGGGAAGGGATGCCATCCAGAGGGACATGGACAGGTTTGAGAGGTTGGTCTGTGTAAACTTCGTGAAATTCTACAGGGCCAAGTGCAAAGTCCTACACCTGGGTCAGGCAATCCCAAGCACAAATACAGGCTGGGTGGAGAATGGATTGAGAGCAGCCCTGAGAAGGACTTGGGGTAGACAGGGGTGTTGGTTGATGAGAAGCTCAGCATGACCCAGCAATGTGCACTTACAGCCCACAAGGCCAACAGTATCCTGGTTCTATATTATGGTTCCTATAGCAGCTGTGATGAATACTCCTTCACTTCCAGCTAACTGGGGAAGAGAGAGGTATAGAAGCATGTATTTCATGGTAATTTCCCAGCTGCCCACAACTTGCTCCAGCATCACCTCAATTTAATTCCAAGCAGCACACAAGGCACACACAAGTTTGCAGATGCATACAGAACTCCTCCCGGAGCATCAGTAAGGGCTCCCATTCCTTCCAATGTGCAGGTTCTGTGATGGGGTGAGGCGAGGCACAAAGGCGTCATACATCAGTCCCACATCAATGTACTCACCCAGAATTCAGTAAAACCATGGAATGACTGACACCCAACTGAATTAGTTCTGTTCTGAAATGCAAACAGCAAGAAAAGCTGGAACTCTCATTTCAGCCAGGTCCATGCCTCACCATCCTCAGCTCAGAAATTAAACTAATGCCTTGTCTGTCATACTTCTGGACAATATTTAAGTTAATAATGAAGTTTTCCATAAAAAGCTAACTCTCACAGCCACAGAATCTTCCCAAGACTCATCACACTATCTCAGTTGTACAATCTGATAAAGGCTGGGAAGGCACAGGACATGCTCTTCATACAGCCAAATACACAACAAGACATTACTGCATTATCCTCCATATCAGCTGGCTGGTTCTACTCCAGTAGCTATTCAATTTCTGTAGGATTGTCACCTCCACAGCTTTAATTTGGATGACATATTTGTGACTTTGGAAAGAACAGACCATCTGTAAGAAGAATTAACAAGCACAGTAAAGTCTGTGTTTAATAAAAGCGTTGTTTCCAATTTCTGAATTTGACAACATCTTGACATTAGCGCTTGGGTTTTCTGTTTCCAGAGGGAGTGCAAGACATCACATGGGAAATTGGAGCATGCCAGACCCTGAAATTCAGAAGTTCAGGCATAAGACAGTGCAAAATAAAGATGTAAACAAGCTTTAGAAGCCCAGAGTAGCACTGGTCTGCTATTAGGTGCCCTGTTTCCTGGAAGCACTAATGAGCTGAAGGCAGCTGGCCAAGTATGCCCCACTCTGACGTCAGAAGTGATCAGAGCAGAGCACTGAAATCTGGGTAGGATTCCAGAGCACAAGGCAGCCTAAAAGTGAGGGTGCTTCATGCTTCACACCTGCTCCTGCTTTTGTGAGTACTGGTGCATATCCGAGCCCATGAGAGGACAGGTCACAGATTTAAAATCAACTGAATATTAATCCTTATTTGAGTAATGGGTTAGCATAAACCCAGGACAAACCAATCAAGGAATTAGGTGTGTGTGCATGTGTATTTCCATATGCACAAACCTATGTCCAGTAACACTTTTTAGTGACTATTTTCTTTCTTAAATGTTAGCTGCTCTCCTGTTCACTTAATTCTCAGTTAACAAAACCAGCATCTGCTTAGTGACTAGTCATATCCACATTACATAAACACCAAAGATCAGGTTTAGTCCTTTGGACTGTTCCAGAAACAGTGCTGTGGTTTAACCCCAGCAGGCAGCTGAGCTCCCAGAGCTGATCACTCACTGTCCCCTGAAGTGAGATGGGGGAGAAACTCAGAAGGGGAAAAGTGAGTAAACTCATGGGTTGAGAAAAAGACACTTTAATAGGCAAAACAAAAGCCATGCAAACAATTCATTCACCACATCCCACAGGCAGGCAGGAATTAACCCATCTCCAGGAAAGCCAGCCTCCATCACCCATAATGGTGATTCAGCAAGACAAATGCTTTAACTCTGAACATCCCTCCCCACCCTTCTGCTTATTTCTCCAGCTTTTCTGGCTAAGCATGATGCCATGTAGTATGGATTATCTGTTCAGTCTATTGGGGTCAGTTGTCCTGGCTGTGTCCCCTCCAAATTTCTTGAGCACCCCCAGCCTGCTTGCTGGCACGACAGTGTGAGAAAGTGAAAAATCCTGGACTCTGTGTAAGCACTGATTAGCAATAATTAAAACATGCATGCCTTATTAACACTGGTTTGGTTTTGAATTAAAAATTTAGCACCAATCTCCTTTGAAAAGTTCTCTCTATTGTAGCAAAACCCAATACAAGCACAAAACAGAAAATATTAGAAGACTGAGCCATCTTTGTGAAAGACCAAAAGCTATATGTTTTTCAGTTAGGAGGACTAGCATACCCAAACAATAAGCACACATAAAACCAAAAATAACTTAATTTTTCTTCTTCTGGTCAGCAATTAAGATTTGGAAACATTTTACTCACCATAAAAATTAAAAAATAAATCAGCCTCTGCAAGCAATTTCCTATAAAGGTGGAGGTGTGAAAGAGGAGCACACTCCATTCAATGCTCTTGAATACACTTGCACATACCACATTCAGCAGCAAGATGGTTAAAAGCCTTTGCCTCCACCACCAGACATTACCAGAGTCCATGTCACTTACATGGAGGGAGTGAAGGAGAAGTGAAGGAGACCCTATGCTCAGTAGGGCTGGGCCAAACTGGAGCACACAAGATGTTAACTTTCTGCTGTCTCAAGATGCTAAGCCTATGATGAGGTAAAAGAATGGCACAACCACCCAAGGAAATAATTTTAAACTAGTATTTAAGTAAAGTGGACCACAGTTCATAATGGTCCTCAGAGATAGAAATGGAATTCTTTAAGATGCCAAATACCTGCAGTTGGAGAGTTTGCATGGTGAGACTTTTTGGGCAGGTTAAAGATCTGTTCACCAGGATCTGGGGGAGGAAGAGCATCTTGGCCTTGTCGAGCTTCCACAGGATCATACTCTTTCCCATCATAGTTAGCATCAAAGAACTTCTTAAACCATTGAATGAAATCTAAGTTGTCTTGGAAGCGCCCTTTGACCAGTTTTTCCACAGGAATTACCTAAAAGGTAGATATTAATATCCAATATGACATCACTGCTGTTTATAAATACAAAAATTATATATACACACTTATTTGAAAAAAAGCAGTCTACTAATTGCATCAGCAAATAAACCTCTGCCATTGATTTGTCCCTAGAAGAAAGGGTCAATTTGCAAGTGCTCTTAAAAAATGAAAATGAAACCCAATGAGACCCAGCCTCTGAAGTAGCCATACAGTAGGTTTATGTAAGGCTTTATAGCTTTTGTTCCACAGAGGTACTCCCTTACATCCCATGGGTATATCCCATGATGAATGACACTGTTCTGGGAGTAACACTATAGTCAGCCAAGTAGGGATTTCTGTTTTTAATGGATATGGTACAGTTTGATGAACTACAAACAATTCTTCAAAAACTCCAGACAGATGTTTCTTGCTCTCTGTCCTACTGTTTGAACTACAAAACCCAGCAGCTTTTCCAAGACATGCTAAAGTTCAAACCAACCTACATTTTGGTAGCACTAACACATAGTCATCATATGAGTCAACCCTGAGGTTTTAACCATGTAATTTTTTCTGTTCCATATATAGCTATACATAGAACAGTTTGTGGACATGCATTTGTTGACTTAAACGCCTTATAAAGTTCTAGTAAAACAAAGGAAAGGCTATGAGGATGTCTCCATATCAATATCTTTTTCACAGACATGAAACCTCCAAAAGGTGTCTTCAGCCAGCATTACAGTATTCAAGGCTTCTAGACACTATGGGCAGACAGGGACTGCAACTGCAAAGAGGGGTCCTGCATTGCTTAATTCATGCTGCTGATTAAACAGCCAAGTTAGGTGGACCTTAATGCCTCTTGAATGTTATGAATTTTCAGCTGGAAAAGGGCTTTCGTTTCTTCTTCAGGATTAAGCTAACTGTATAGCATTTTATAAATCCATGATGCTTCTGCAAAAAGTGACATTGCGTTCTGCATGTCTTTTCAGGTTGTTCCATTTGTACCTTAACTCTACATTAAAAAGGCATGGTAAATTCGCTCTCTAAAAATTGAGAGGAAAATTGACAATGTTCACTGCATTAGTCTCCCCAAGGTTTCACTAGCAAATCACACTGTAAAGAGAAGGATCCATAACATTTAATGAAACAATGAGGGTTCTCCAGTGCTTCATAGAAGTCTTAAGAGACTCTCTGTTATGACTGTTTAAATTTCAGAATAAGGCAACACTAAAAGCCAGGGCAGAACCTTAAAGTGCATCAGTGTAAAACTATAAGCACCATGACATAACTTCCATTATTCATTTTTATCAATACAAAAATTTATATTGGTAAGTCTGTTAAACTCTCACATTCAAGCATAAACCAAATACCTCAAGACTGAACAAGCATTTTCTCAGAGGCTTCCATTCTTAACTTTATAAGATCATATGTGCTACCCAATGTATTGAATCACTGGGTAAATTATTCCAGATTTTGAATAATTTAAATTCCTAAAACCCTGCTTTGGACAAAGAAACATGGAATACTTATAATAACGTTATATTTTCAAGGTGTTTTGTTGGACATTCAGGCCATCAATAATTCTACTTATCAAAAAATTAAGATTCACTGATGACAAGCAATTTCCAACACATGGTTGGTTTTTTCAAAGTGTCTCTGATATTAAAATATAACGAGCTAGATGGCACAGCTCCTCAGCAGACATGTGGACTCAATTCTCAATTTGTACCTAAATGGAGCCAAATGCCAAACTTCCTTTATGCCCAAATATCCTTTTCAGATGATGAAAGGTTAAGAACATCAACATACACCACTTGCAATTCCAATTCTCCATCCAAAAGTTGAAAAAGTGCATTTTCAAGTATTTTGAAGTTTGTTTCCCCTATTTATTAATTTTACACAATTTATGTAACTTTTGAAACATGCAGTGATCAAAATACCAATATAGAATGCCTACCTTATCCACATTCATTCTTTTAAATGACGCCTGCAGAAGTTTGAAGTTGTGAATGTACTCGTGCTCCAGCTTTGCTTGGAACTTTACTTTCTTCAAGCTAATGCACCCTGGGAACAACATGTCCATGAACTGGCAGTAAGCTGCTCCTACAACAAGAGAATGCATTGACGTTAATCCAGATGCACCCAGCTAAGACCAAATGGTGCTTAATGTCATTAGCAGAAAGCATGAGCAGAAAGCAACAGTGCTGAATAAGCCCCTACTGTAATTCAGCCTAACACTACGCACCCAAGACCTGCTTATCTAATGTGCACTGAGCAGTGACACTCTCAAGGGGTTCGTTTCCACTCAGTCTGGACCCACAGTGTGATGTTGTGCAGCACCCGAGGAATCACCTCGACTAATGCAAAATGAAATGCAGGCTCTTGAAGTCCCTATACACAGCAGGACTGTCCATACTATGAGAAGGTAACAGTGAAAATGAAAATCTCTTAATGAGCTTCTTCAATCCCCACAGTCCCCTGAATTCAAACAAGCCAGGATCATCTTTCTTCTGGTCCTTGTACCCAAATGCCAAGCAAGTCCAGTGTAATTATTTAAGATTATATCAAACCATATCTAAAAAAAATTAATTTAAAGGCTCCAGCTTGTTAAAACACACTAGTCAGTTCCCACCTCTCTGCAAAGAACATCCTTACTGATTTTAATTTCCTGAGAAAAGCATTTAAATAAGCAGACTTCAGCATAGTCCACAACAGTTTTCAAAGCTGGGCTCACAGCTTTACGTCTCACTCAAAACAATCAGGTTCTAAGTTCAACTTTTGAGAGCTTCTGAAGTTACACAGACCATAGGTGTGTGCATGTATAACTAATCCAGAACAAAGAAGGAAATACATGGAAAAATTTCTAACCAGTATCCTGAGGCCAGCTAATAGAGACAGCATTTCTTGTATGCAGGGAGCTTCCTCCTACAGCATCGTGCCACTGTCATTTGTAAAGCCTTTACTGTTGACACACTCAAATGTTTAGAAATCAAGATGAAAATGTTTAAGGAAATCAGAGAAAAAGCTATTTTCTTCCTTCTTCAGAAGATTTTTCTACAAAATGCTTTATACTGGACAAAGATTCAGTGATGTCCACAGAGGACTGTAGAGGGTGCAGCCCCTGTGCTTGAGCATCAGGGCAGGGAAGTGATTGCCCCATTAAGCTGACAAGTTCAATTTTACTTCCACAAAAAAGACTCCTGTGTTTTTAGTGCACATCCTTTGACAAAGAAGTGTCCACATCTCACCTAACAGTTCAGCCCACTATCAACAACGATTTTTAATCACAAATGTTTCTGAGTGTTCACAGAGAAACCAAAGTAACAAAGCAGACACCTGACTTGCCCAGTTTTACAGAAGAGTCAACAATAACTTGAACTTTAAGTAATTTTTCTCCATGGTATGCATATGTTTTGACAGGACCAACTTTATGCATGAGATGGTTTTCATTCTCTGCATCCAGTCAGCCATCATAAGAAGGGTTACCAAGATCATCACTTCCCAAACAGAAGAAGAGTTTAAGAAAAGAGTCCAAAAATGTTCTCTGAAACACAAACAAAAATTTTGCTAAAGGACTTACTAAGATCCAGCTTTAGTGCTGAAAACCAGCAAAATGCCATTTAAAAAACGAATCTGTTCACGTTGCCTAGCTTTGTGAGGAAAATGGTCATTAAAAAACCTAATTTTCCAAGGACACCTTGTGCTTAGCTGTTTGTAATGGTCTTGATATGATTAGGAATCAAAGTAAAATATTCCCTAAAGGGAAAGACGCCTTCTAGCAAGTTTCAAGCATCAGATGACAAATTTGCATCTTCTTACAGAAAACTTTATAAACTCAATTATTTATTCAAAACTCATCCTTAGCAAGAGAACTTGTAAATACATGGCAATGGAAAACTATATTACAGTTAAAAGCATAGATATACAGATTGAGTAGCCTGAGTACACTTATTATTGTTTAATTTAATGCAAAAGGATTATTATGCAACCATTTAATGTTATAAATTGAATTTGTTCCTAACTCTGTCCTTTCATCCTCCCCATACCCCAATTATAAGCTTTACTCTGATATCTAAGTAATTGCCTGGAGGCCCTAAAAATGCACTGCACAACCTTTCATCTAGATCCTTTTAGAAAACTAGAAACCCAAAGTGTTCACATGAGATTTTTCTCCTTCTGCTGGTAATGCAAATTCCTTCCGCATGCCTTTAGATAGTCTCTCTCTAGTTAGGGTATTTCCTTGTGTTTTCTCTGCTGGCAGTTGTTTCTGTGCCTTTGCCAGCCAGGAGGTGGTCCTGGGTCTGCACAGCACTCGAGGGCAGAAAACACTGGACTGCATCCACATGGCAGCACAGACCTGTTCTCTGACACAGCACTAGAGAGGCTGCTGGGCTGTCTCCCCAGCAGGAGGATTTTATTGCACTGGCAAATACAGTTCATTAAAATACTCCTTCCTGAAGTACAGAGGCAACAAACAAACATGGATTGAACTAAACCTTGAACTACAAAGAGAGGCAATTCCTCCCGAATCCAAAAAGCCAGGGACTTTCCTACCACACCAACAGGAGAAAGTAAAAATATCATTAGTCAACTGGGACAACATCAAGGTTATGTATGTATTTAATATTATACAGGTGTTGATTTATAATTTAAAATTTTACCCCCTAAAGCCTGTAGCTGTCAGATTACATTTAAATGGGAAACACCAGCACAACAGAATAGGGACACTACTGTCTAAACTGCCCATGGCTGAGATTTCCTGGAGGCAGCCCTACTTAAGTGATGTGAGACTGCAGTGCCTCTACCTTACAGCCACAGCATATCCGTGTGGTCCTCTGCATATGGGACAGCACTTTAGCCTACCCAATGTACTACACAACTGATGCTTCAATGCAGGTGCATGAGAAAGGAATCTTTTTAATGGAACACAAAGAAAACAATAATAGAGATAATGGCATTATGGCTTGTGACATACCTCTTGCATAATTTACACAAACAAAATAATTTTTATGCTACTGTATTTTATTTGGTATTAAATACTTCCCTATGTTTCCTGGAAAACAAGCAAACAAAAAACCCTCAACAATCCCCCCACACTCCCAAAAAACCAACCAAAAATTCCCTCCAAACCTAAATTTTATCAAATGTGTACAGGAAACCTGAAAACACACTACCAGAATAGCTCTCACAATAACTTTATCTCTCTGACTGAAAAACTTTGATGCATAAACATGCACATACACATATACAAAAAAGAAATAATTTGACATCTACTCAACTGAAAGATGAAAAGTACAGCTGGTGGCACTGGAGAAGAGGGATCAATGTTAAAAACCTCTAATCCTTCATTAGCTAACAAGCAATTTAGAATCACTGGCTAAAAATCCTTTTGTGTTTTGATCTAGAATATTGATGCAGCCATTAGTCACAGGAGATATTCAGACCCTGAAATGAGCCTGCAAATGTGGCTGTACTGAAATCACCCCCAGCAGCTGCTATTTTTATCCCCACTAGTGAGCAGAAAGAGCCCAGCAGCATTAGGGCTTTGCAGGTGTTTCCTGGGCATCCCAGGCTTGGGGCAGGGCAGACAGGGAGGGGAGGGAGGGCATTGCATCCAACAGGCTGGGCAAGCAGCTGCCAGAGGAGGGATGGGGATGCCAGGGCAGAATTCAGACACAAGAGAATAAACTCAGAATTGAAAAGGTGGTTATTTAAAGCTATTACAATTCAAGGATTTTGCCACGTGCTGTGGTAAAGATGAAAATTACTACCAAGTTTATAAAACAGCATTATTTATATATATATATATATATGTAACAGCATTATAAATATGCTGTTTCTCTTACATAATTTTCAGAGTTACAGACAATCTTTCATTAGTCCCTTGCAGTAACCAATGCTGAACTAATTCTAGCTTTTGTCCTGTATGTCTTCTTCCCTGCTTCTGGGTTTCTTTTCCAGACTGTCCATGTTCACTTGGCTTGCTCTGAAGCATAAGCATATGCATTCTGCATCAGTAGAGATTTTCAGTTTTTCTCCTTTCCTTCACCATCTGGAGGCTGATGAATCCACAAATGCAAAATAGTATTTTCTTGATTATCAAAAATACTTCTGCTCCTGACTATTTAAATCAAATGGAAATTAAAGGAGGTAACCATGAAGACAAGGGAATCCTGTTTGCAACCAGTTTTTTACCACTCAGTAAACTTCCTGGATTTCAGATGAGAGATCTGAAACCAAGATTAGACACCTGGTTTTCTTTAGCATTGATGTTAATATATTTATAAATTAAAAGGAAAACTTTATTTTCAAACTAGGCGATTTTAATATACTATAGTTAGAACTTATTATGCTAATAAAACATTTAGTAGAAACACTATAAATATAAGCAGGTATTGCCAGTATGTGTGTGCCCTGCTCAAATTAGGTCAATCCTTCACATCTAATGTCAAAAGACTATCCCTCACTGTTCCTCCCTGAATCCCTGCAGTGCGTGGGAGCAAGATACCAGAAAAACCTATAAAACCACACCAGCCAACATGGAAAACAAAGGGCCTGTTAAAAGACAGGGCCTTGCTGGGGCAGGGCTGATTTCTTTTAATTCTGATACCCAAATCACAGCAAACAGAGCTAAGTTCTACACTAGAAATTTGGTATGCATGTTTACTATTGGCTTTGTTCTAAAACTGCATAGAAATCAAGTTTAAACCTTTTAACCAGGTCTCAGTTTGATTTTCATTCACTCAGTTCTTAAAAACTTCCATTTGGCAAAAAGGCTGACTGCACCTTTTCTGTAACAAAATTAGTTGGTTTGTTTTAATGAAATATTTAGAGAAAACAAAAACCCATATCCAGTCATGTTAGATACAAACTCCTTCAAATTGTTAATTCCCTCCAAAGCTGCAACCACCTGATCGTGCATTTGGAAAATACAGGATGATTTGTGTATGAATTAGTCATCAGTACTTCAGCTCACTATGGCTGCTTACAGATGGAAATTTCACTGCATACACCCCACATTTCTGCTGCTGGGACAACAGCAACAATGAAAATAAGCAGTGACTTTGCAAGAAGCACATGTGACTTAATAGTTTTGATAAGAAAGGGAGAGGAAAACCCACAAATGCTAGCAATAACTATTTACAGTACAGCAGCACTAAGGGCTGGTCTTTTACCTTAGGCTTTCTCAGCAGCGATGTTTTGGTTTTCAACTCCGATATCAGAGTATAGATTTCCATTTAGATTTCAAATATGGGTGTTCTGTTATGGATTCAAAGTTTTTTTTATTTTTTTTTATTATTATTTTTGAAGGGTCTGGAGCACAACTCTTACGGAGGAGCAGCTGCTGGAGCTGGGGTTATTTAGCCAGGAGAAAATGAGGCTTGCAGGGGACCCTTCTTGCTGTCAACAGCTACCTGAAAGAAGACTGTAGCCAGGTGGGGGTCAGTCTCTTCTCCCAAGCAACAAGCAATAGAACAAAAGGAAACAGCTTCAAGTTGTGCCAGAGGAGGTTTAGGTGGGGTACTAGAAAACATTTCTTCCCAGAGAGGGCTGTCAAGCATTGGAACAGGCTGCCCAGGGAAGTGGTGGACTCACCATGCCTTGGAGGTATTTAAAAGTCATGCAGATGTGGCTCTTAGTGGCATGGTTTAGTGGTGGTCTTGGCTGTTGGACTCCATGATCTTTACAGTTCTTTCCAACATAAATTATTCTGTGATTCCATGTCCAATAGCATGCTGTGCTACATACACCATATGTTTAAGAAACAGAACACTTTATCTTGAGTGCTCCACTGGGGAGACCACAGTCTTCAAATTTGCATTTGCATTTCCAGCAGCACCTATATGACTTAGTACGTAGGTCAACATAATTTTATTTCTCCAGTCAACGCATCCTCCCCCACACGTCCACCATGATTTAAGAAGTTCCATTCCATTTCCCAGTGGATGTTCAAGAACACATCCATTTACCACCTACTTAGTTGTAGAGAAACAAGCTTTTATGGGGCTGTACATCAGTGAAGCCACTCTGGCCTAGCTTCACCCAGCAACAGTCCTGGGAGGGGACTTCAAAAGCCCTAAAAGTGATGCAGATTAGAGTGCAGCCCTGCCCTCCTGCTTACAGTTGCATGTGAGCCCTGTGCACAGGGCACAGCTGCCTCAAAGAGGGCAGGGTGATTGCCTGCATACAGATGGGAGCTCCCAAAAGCAGTGCTGCCACCACAGGAAACAGCCTAAAAGAACTATGTACCTCTAACCAGCCTTAACAACAGCCCCTGAGACATGTGCACCTAAATAACACCTGCTTCCAAAAGTCCTGCTTCACACAGATAGGGCATGCGTGTGACATAATCCAGAATATTCCCTGATAATTTTTACAAATGGAGGGAGCTTTCCCCTATGTTGACTTGTATTCTCTTTCTCTTAAATATGTAAATCATTAAGCTACTCATAAATTATAGACGGCAGAGTTTTTAATACTTAAATTTTTGGCAATAATTTATTTTGGAATTCATTAATTTTTAAATGGGAAGATCAGAACAATTTCAGAAAACACAGTTCCCATTTAACTTAAAATAGCTGCATAACTCATCATGCCTAAAAAAAGTACCACACAAAATCTAACAAGCTCTTTAAACCAGAGGGAAATCAAGCAACTGACTGCAAGTGAGTGCTATGAGTAATTAAATAATTATTTTTAAAAAGTAAAAACCTTGTTTGGTTCTATTCCTCCTGAATTCTTAATGAGTGACAATTTAAAAAAAATAAATTATTGGCTGGGAATCTCACGATACTGCTTTGCAAGCTTCCTCAAAGTTTTGGAAATGATTTAAATCCGATCATTAACATTCATTGTATCCCTCTAATCCTAAATATCATATGGAAGACATTAGAGAGTCATTGACACCGAGTATGGTCTGTGTTGCATGACCTCAGGACAACATGCCAGCTCCTTGAAACATGCCTCGGTTACAGAGTGCAAATGGGATCAAGCCATGTTTTAATCATGTTCCCCATTTGAGCAAGAGACCCAACCTCTACGAGGTTGCCAACAGGGAAAAAACCAAAACCACCACTGTGGAAGCATGCTTTGGCTTCTCAGCCACATTGGGCTGCAGAGGAATGCTGGCACCAAATGCTCCAACAGGGTCCTATAATGCAGATTTTAGTAATAAGCATGTAGGAAGTTATAGGTTAATATAGACATTGAACAAAACACACCTTCTGAGACATGGAAACACAAATCCTACACCCACAGAGGCTGCAGTAAAGTTTTTCTCCAAATCCCAAGACAGAGAGGTGACACAAAGTCAAACAGAGAATGACACCTGCCCTATTGTCACACTGCCTGCTCTCCTCAGACACCAGGGCAGCAGAGTGCCAACAAGATGTATATATAAAGGGACTACGTATTTCCACAGCCAGGAACACCAACTGAGATTAGGGTACAGAAGTCACCACATGAGAAATTCCCTCTGGCAACACTCAAGGCATCTGTAGAGAAATCATCACAGTGTAAAATTTGAAAATGCCAAACTACATGTTTTCTTTATGATATGGCCATTTATTAAAAGCAAGGAAAAAAACAACCCTGCATTCAACCCCTGATCCTTGCGTACAAATCCTCAAAGACAGAATGTCTGTATGCACTGGGGGTGCAATTGCATTTACAAGTTTATAATTCTACTGAGAATTTTCAAATGCACAAAGTGGGGAGCATCTATATCTCCTTAATCTCATAGGATTGCAGAAGCATAGCTGAGTCAAAAATTATACCTGGCTCCAGGCCACATTTTCCTTTTTATCCATTTTCCATTTCCTTGATATTATATAGCTTGTAGACATTGTGTTGTTTCTTTTTAATTCATATGCAAGTCTTCTATAGTCTCCTGCCCGGCTCTTATTTTGAATATACTCTCATGTAACACTCTAATAGTCATGAAAACCCTTGCAACATATACATTTGGTATTCCTTAGAGATAAAAAACAGCCTTAGTAAAGAAAATTCAGTTACAAGCTGCTTAGTCAGAATTCTTTCTAAGAAGCCACTGTGTATTCCTTAAAAAAAAATAGCATGACTCCTAAGAAACAACTGATATCATACTTCATATGGAACTCCTGTTTCCCCATACCTATGGGTTTTGCACATGGGATCCATGACATTACATCCTCTCAATTGTTCTCTATTATATTTCATTGATGTATCAAACTAATCGCTCTCTCCAATGCCAATCTAAAGGGAATGCACTATGGCTTCTATTAAAACCGTGGTTTATAAACTTCATGTTCAGGTGAAACAACTTTGCAGGAAATCAAACCCAGAGTCCAAAAACTGACAATATGATATGTGTCTAAAGCAAAAATAATTGTATTGAGATGCTTAGAGAGATTTTCCCTGTTCAGTTGTCAAAACTAAATTACCAGAGGAGCTGCAGACTGAATTAGAGCTCTCCAGGGCTGCACCCATCCATAACCTGACTTTCTTGGCATATCACACCACAGCAGGCATTCGGAAAGCTCAGGGGACACTGCACTTTGCTTGGCCTACTTAGCAGAGACAAAAAAAAGACATCTAAGATTCCCAAAGAATACAAATACTTTATGAGTAAGCCAGCTTCTTCCTTTGCTGCTTCTCATCCTAGCAGCTCTGTTCCTCTAAGTGGAAACTGAGAAACAGGCTGTTATTGCTGCAGTATGTGTATTATCAAAGCTACTTCTCCACAACAAGGAGGAAAAGGAGGTCTGATTGCATTTTCTGTCATTGCAACTACTGTCACATTAAGCTTCAGATATGCTCTGAATAAAGCCTTTAGTAATGGCAGAATGTCACATTATTCCTTCTTGCTTAAGCACCGAATGTAAAAAAATATTGCTAGGTTGGCTGCAAAATGTGGGCACCTGTGAGGTTTCACAGCCAGGGCTGAACACAAGCAAACACTATATCTAGGCTGCTCCTACCTCCTAAAAGTAACTCCTTTGGGCTTTTAATTCAGATATAACATCCCCTCTGCTTTCCCTCTCCCACTTTTTTTGGCCTCGCATTTAGCTTTTTCTGGTATTTTGATTGCTCCTTATTAACAAAAATGAACAAGAACTGAATAGTCATAAAACAGCATGACTAATCTTAATGCTTTTTTCCTAAAAAAAGAAGAAAATGTCCATACAATTTTACAGTAGGTTATAAAAATTCAGTTACAGCAGCTCTGCATATCCCTGTTAATGCTGTGAAATGCTTCATAGCTGTAAAGAGTTTCCCACATATTCCTTCCTTTTGAAGTCCTGGAGAAATGTTTGTATTTTATGGAAACGAGTATTTATCTGCATGAAAGCTGCCAATGGTTCAGAATGAATGAGACTGGCCATTCTCAAATTGCACTCCATACCATGCTTTCTTGCTGGTGCTCTGCTTGCTAGTTGGCTCATCATTTGTACTACTGTTCCCCTAGTTTCCCTCTTGTAAGCTACACCAGAAATAGGCTAAATAAAATATATATACATTAAATAGATTGCTTTGAGTTTACACAGAAACCTGTATTAAATGCAAAAAGATTCCCAAACATGTTTGTCCATCTGTCTTTAATCCCTACACATGGATGCCTTGCACATGGGAAATGGACTATGCAGTCTCAAATGGGAAGGACCTATTTAAGACCAAGATTACTGTACTCCAGTGTCTGCAATAATCTATCAGTGTTTAGATTCATCAGTTCAGAGAGTAAAGTCCTCCTGAACACAGGAAGTACTGTGCTAGAATGCTTCTTTAGAAAAGGAACTACTAAAGCCCCTTCTAAAGCACATGAATGTAAAAAACAGGAATGTGTAACCCCTAAAGACAAGCATGTAGAAGCACCAGGTAACAATAACAATCAATAAAATCCAGGAAATTCTAGAGAAGAAAATATTTGAATTTATACAGAATGGAGTAAGAGCTGTAATGAGACAACCCTTTTTCAGATCTTCCCTTGAGGCGTGACCCAAAATCCTCACTGTAGGTCACAGAAAAAGTTGTATAAGAAGCTGAGAAATGAAATGGGACAGTGGATTTGTGACAGCTCTCATGCTTTTCCCCTCCTTGCTCCACCCAGCTGAAGTTTCTCTATCTGATCTTCTTACATAACTTTAACTCATTTTATTCTGCTTAGTCACCATTCTCTTAGATCACTTCTCCACTGTTTTCAGAAAGGGTTTTGGTGAAGTTTTTTATGTCTTAGTTTTTTTTTTTTGGTTGGGTGGATTTTTTTGTGTAAGCCCACACACATTTAACTTGATTGAGAACTCACTTCAAAAGCTTCCTTTCAGCTATTTATGAGCATTTAAATAGCTACACAGGAACAAGTCAATAACTTGTCTACTATGCTTCCTGTTTCAAACAATAGCAAACTCTGGGTATTTTGGGATGCAAATGCCCATTTTCTTCTATGTTTCTATATTCTTCAGTGTGTGCATAAATGTATCTATCTGTATCTATGTATAGCTACTCCCTGTGTGAATTCTGTCATTATATATACTGAAATAAAATACTTAGGCTAACTTCCTGACATGTAAATATAACAACAGCTAGAGATAACACTTCAATTTCACATTTAATAATACTTTTAAAAAGTATTTCCCATGATCTATGTCTTTAGTTGTTCAGTTTATATCAGTTGCTTACATTGACTTTATTCTGTACTTTTTCAACTTTATTTTTATGGCCATTGTGCAAGGCTGCAAGTATGGAACTCTACTTCTGCAGCCGAAATTTTTTTTTTTTTTTTTTAAATTTTGAAGAATAGGCTACAAGACTATCAACCTCAAAGGATTACTTGCGTCTTTCAGGGAACATCTCTGAGACAAAAAGTTCACCCAGAATGGTAGGTAAAATCAAATATATGAATATAAGACCCCATTTATTCATTTTGCTTGGACCAAGAAATAGCTGAAATACAGTCATGTGGTTCCTCTTCCATGTGCTTTGAGCACTGTCTTCATAAGATATTTTTATCTTCATAAAATATTCACAGCATGTTAGTTGTCTGGAAGTAGTAATCTAAGTAAGATCTCCTCCATCACAAACAAACTCCTCCTCCACCAAGCACCTTCAAATTTAAAAATCACAGTAGAAAATCAGAGAGAAATAATTCCCCAGGAGCATATATATCCACAGTGAAACATCAGCCTTTTCCTGTGTCTCTTCTAGCCATCATTTAGCTGCAGACTCTGTTGTTTAACACCTACCTTCTAGTTGCAACTCTGATTAACCAAAATGTCTGAAGTATTCAAACTATTACCCATTTTTCAGGGCTCATTACCAAATATACTTACAACAATAACTCAGATTTAAAGATAAACAGGCAGATTTTGACAAAGTTCTAAAGCTCTCACAGTAGCTAAAGGCTCATTTCCTCAAATCCATGTTTTTTCTTCAGTCACGCTTGTGCCTTTTTCCTGCAAAAATCAGCAGGGAATTGAGAAACCTCATCAGGAAGGAAAAGAAGCTGGAGAATTTTGTTCATCTGGGGTGTCGATTCTCTATTTGTCTCTTTCTCAGTTATGCCCACTCTCCATTTGAAAAGGCTTTAAAACACTGAAATTTATCACTGTATTCTTTGCTTGCTTAGCCAGCCTTTTTATTTCTTCTATGTATCTCCTGCTACATTTGTCCCATTCACCTCTGCCTTTGTTATGCTTTCCCAAGGTACCTTATCTTCCCATGATTAACACAAATGCAAAAATGCTTCCTGTGCACATACATTAGTCTCTTTTTTCAGAGTAACTGGTTTATGTCAAAGCTAAAAGTTATCTATTTTCAACAAATCAGACTTTTAAAGTGGTTTTAAAATAAACATTTGTAGAGCATACTGTGCTTTCTTACCTGAACAGAGTTGTTCAACTTTTGTGTAGTTTAAAGCTAATATATCATTAACCCATGCAATGATGTCATGTCTGCTCATAGTCTCCTGGGTTATAGAGGTAGAGTACACGTTGACCGCCATTCCCCAACTAGGAAAAAAAAAGAGAGACAAACAAGATTTTTGACATTTTGGTAATTGTTTTCTGAATAAAATGAATATATTCTTCCTGTTCAAAACAGGGGAAGAAAACTCAAAACCCTCTCTTATTTATTGAGAAAGGAGGTGTAATATTTATTCTTTGATTCTATGAACCTCCTCAACATGCTCTTGGAATCTATGAACATATTTCTCTGGCTGTCACTGTGAACTTATAGAGCATACAAACCTACAGTACTCTGCTTCATGCCAATAAACCAGAATCAGACCTAAAGATACACAGACAGGATCAGAGGCCTGAGATTTTATCACATTCTGCTTCACTAATACAGTGATCTGATATCTGACACTTTTTTGCCACTGCAGGATGATCAGGCTGCCTAAATCAACATTTAATTTTAGATAACTTCTAAATTATGAAGTAGCTGTTCCACTTACTGAAATACTGATTTCTTACTGGGATAGGGCCCTTTTGGATCATCAATTCAGTTCCTTCAGTCACAGAGTAAATATCAGATAATCTCTGTTACCAATGTACCAATGTATATCCTGAAAGTAACTGAGATTTGCACCCACAACTGTCTGTTGGAAAGCTGCCATGGAGCCAATTCTTCTCAAACATTAGGAAGGTTTCCTCTCAGCTTAAACCCATTTGTTCTTCTGCCAACATTATCCTCCAGCCCTAATGGCTTTTTCTTCCCCAGAGCAGATTTCCTAATGCTTTAGAGACAGCACTCAGTGTCTGTCCCAATGCCCAGGTAGTCTAGATTAAACAAATCAATGTGAGTCTCTTATATCAAGTCAGACATTCACTGACTGGTCATGCCAGCAGTCCTCCTTGAACAGACAGTTTCAAACAGTGTTCAGATAACATTTCACTGGGACTTGGTAAATGGCACTCTGTGCTTGAAGTTTTCACAGCTACATCACCTTAGATGGATTCTTCTAGTTACCAGAAGTCCCTTCCTGGAAGCTGGCAATTCATAGTAGCTTTTATCATGTTTCCAGGTACACAGAAGAGAAACACATAATACTGAACTTTGCTCCCTGTTTTCCTACCTTAGTCTCATCTTTCTGTTGCGAGAATTGCAAAGGGAAAAGATGAGCACACTCAGGTTTATCTCATCAGCAGTTTCAAAGAGCAAAATCAAGTTCATGGAGAGAGCAACTAATACTCTCATGAGTAATGGACTTCAGAAAGTCCACTAGAAGCAATTCAAGTATGAGGTGTCTCCAAAATGACCAAAGAGTCAAAGTTGAACGATTATTCTTGGTTTGCTGGGGACTGCACTCCTTTGTCTCCAGTGGCACCCTGGAGCTAACACTTATCTGTCTAGCTTTGGTGCCAGTCCTGCCATCTCAGCTTTGGACCTCAACTTTCTCAGTCAATGCAAGACAGCAGGATCTCCTCTGTAGGATCTGAGGTCTGGATGGATTATTTCCATTGAGAATTTACAGCGATGTAACCCTTTGAAGCCTAATAGACAATTCTGCAGGGAACACAAAGACTAAAATGTAAAATACTTGGGAAAAACCCATCAGCACAAAACTTGACTTAGTAACACATAAGTGTATAACTACATAACACAGAGAATAGATTTGACTACATGATTATGAAGTTCATAATACAGGCCATTTTCTAGGAAACAAATCTCACAAATAGAAGGTTGTTCAAGTTGTTGCCATCTACTGACATTAAAATGCAAGACCTAAAATCCTCATATTTGCTTTATGAGGAATTAAAGAATAAAGAGAGAGAGAAAGAGAAAACAGGGTTGAAAAATTCATGCTCCAACAGTCAGGGGACCACTGCCAGAAATTAATTCAGAACCAGGCTGCCTCCCTGCCTGCTTCTGTACAGGCAGCGCTGGAGCACAGAAGAAATCAGCCTGTGCTCAGTCTGCTCTGTTCTTCCCGCGGGCTCACATGCAGCACAGCCACTGGTGAACACAGCCCTGTATTCTCTGTAAGTTAGCAAAGGTCGCTCTCTTGGCATGCACTAAGTGCTTGGATTGAATCAAGTGCTAGGAACAAAGTTTTAGGAACAGGGAGTGCCCTTTTACTCTTAAAATTATGCCATAATGGCTAACCATAAAAGTTCAGCTTCAACATCAGGACAGAAGGCACTGAGCAGGCAAACAACCTCTTTGATACCAATGATATCTGAAGTTTGAAACACATGGGTTTTATTATTTTTAGCTTTGTATGTAGCTAAAAACTAACAGATACTACCACTGTCACTATTAAACTAACATGATAAATTTTGCATGTAAGATCAGTTGAAGTAACAGCATAATAATTAATTTAATATTAACTTAGAATTACTAGTGAGTTTAATAAACTTACAGTTCAGTACAGGAGTCCACTGAATTCTACAGCAACTAAAGATATTTAGATGAGGACATTTGAAATAAAGCTATTCTGATCTGTAATTGCCACTACTTCAAGAACATTTTAACTGGCCTCTGAGGCCAGGCAGAGCTCAGAAAAACCATCAGCAACCACTAGTGAAAAGGGAAAGTTGACTTTGTTAAAAAGATCAAGAAAAAACACACACAGAGAAAGGAAGCAGAACTTCCTTCATCATCTTTTTCCACAAACAACTGCAAAGAGAAATACCCATCTTTCTGCAACCCACAGGGGAGCAAACGACTTCCTCTGCTGCATTGCATGGGGTGGTGAATTCTACTGCAGGAAACTGTGAGTAAATGAATAACCTTGAGTTTTACAATGCTACCCTGAAGGATACCTGTAATACAACTTATGCTGCATCTGCGAATGAATTATTATGGTCTAAGGGTCAAACAAAAGTTCGGACTATTTATGAGAGACAAGCTCAAGCTTTTAGAGACAATAGCTTCAAATGTGTACACAAGTGCGCACAAGGGTGTATGAGCACAATTGTAAGCAAAGGTAAAATTAATCAGAATTTCTGTTCAAAAACTCAATAACATGCCACTGCCATTCATTCTTAAGTGCTTTGTTGACATATATGTGAATATTCCACAGCTGCTTCTCTTGAAAGAGTTCACTCTGTCTTTGCATCTCTTGTTCCCCACCCTCCTACTGGTTACATTCTAAATAAACTCAGCTGGGAAAGGTTTCCTTTTCAGTAAGCATGTTCTAATTTGGTGCTCAGATACACACATATCCTGTTTGTCACACAGAGAGACCTTAAACAAAACAAAAAAGAAGGGGGAAAAAAAGAACAAGCAGGTATAGGTAGTGTAGCTAACATGCTCAGTAACAGTCAAGAACCTCTGTGCTCAACATCTACAGCTGGGCTGGGGTTTTCTGCAAGACTGAGTTCCCAAAGTGCTGAAGTACTTTGAAACATGTGATCCATCTTCAAAACACATTAATAAACATGTGTATGGTGATGCAAGAGAGCAGCTGGACAGGTGGAGACACACAGGCCATACTCTGAACAGCCAAGTAGCTAACAACTTGATTTTATGTTGTAATACACTACTTCTTTCCAATAATATTACTTACATTTTCAACTCGTTAGGCTTCCACTTGTTTCCACTGAAGGCTCTGAATCATAAGGTAGCAATGAGGCTTACACAAGCCTGAAAACCAGTATCTACCTGGTATCTTCAGAATTCCATAGAGGTGCCAGGTGATTCTATAGTAACTGAAAGCAGACTGAAGATAGTACATCATACCTCCCACTTCAGAAGGCACAGGGGGACATTAAAAACCTCTTGCTGTTACAGTACTGCCTAACCACAAAGGACTCTCCCTTGTTTTACTTCAAGCCTAAGGAGACTTTTTTTTTTTCAGAAACACTTTACACATGCACAACTAGACACCACAGACATGAGTTCAGAGGATCAGACAGCTGCTGAAAATCATGTACATGCTTAAGCAGTTTCCCCAGTTAGAAATATACTGGCTCAGCATGCCTGATTGCAAACATTACACCCAAAATCTATTAATTTTTTAAGGCATTATATGCAGCATTGAACATTGAGATATAGGGTATTTTCCACTGCTCTTGCTACAGATAAGTGCAGCTGTTACAAGGTACTATGCAGCTGTTCTTAAAGACAGTTTTGCAAGAAGCACATTTACTTTATTTTTTCCAGGGATAAATTGACGATTGTTGACAGCAGAAACTACATCACAACAAACCAGTAATAATGACAGGAATAGAAGGATTACAGCAGTGAATGTATTTGTAGTGTAAAAGCTCACCACACTTGCCATCACCTCTGATCCTGCAAAGCCTTCACACTTTGGCAGAATAGGCAAGGTTGGAAAGGACCACTTCAGGTCACATAGTCCAACCTCACTGCTCAAGCAGGGCCACCTAGAGCACATTACTCAGCCTATTTGTATTAAATAGTAGTACAAAGAGACAAATAGATACTAAGTTTTTAAATGGAGTGGAAAGTCAGTGTGACAGTACAGAGCAGCCTTCTGGAAGCTGGGACATGATAACAAGACATTGCCAATAAAAGAAAAGATCTCACACCAAAAAATTACTAAAGCAGGAGGCAAGAGCAGAAAGGCTAAGAGGAAGCTGAGCGAGACTGCTGCAGCTGCTGGTGAAAAGGCTTTCTAGATTAAAGCTACTGCAAAAACAAAGAAATCCCTGAAGGAAGAAACCTGCCAGATTCAGTGAATAAATCCCTGCACAAGGAGAATTCACCCTTTTATACCGTCCTGAAATGACAACTGATGTGCAGCTGGACCTTGCCTGTTTCTTTAACACTCACTGCACACAGCTGTAGCCACAGACATTAGAGGCCAGTTATGCTCGAGGTTGTCTTTACAGAAAGGAGTCCTGCAGACAGAAAATCAACACAAAAGGCTCCTATGCTGTGCTGACAACACAGTTCTTACTCTCCCTTTTGAGTTATGCTGTATTTCTGCAGCAAATACCGTGGCATCAGAGTGCTGCAACTGCAGAGATATTTGTAGCAAGCAACTCAAAGGCTCTATCTAGCCAGAAACTGAATCAGGGACAAGATTAATCACAATGAGGCGCTGCCATGGGGAAAAAAAAAAGTAAAAGAATCCTGTGATTATAATACTATGAGAAAATCATGTTTTTAAAATGCTGAATGTCACATGTCTTTTGCACTGTTCCCATGTTACTAAATAGCCCCAAAATGCTAAAAATATTTTTATTATCTGTACACCTCACTCACTTCTGAATGTCATTTTACATTTATCACATGGATCTGACTTGACTTAAAATGATTTGTGAAGTACTCTAAAAAGTCTAGATGAAACTGAGGCAATCCATGTACATTTTAAGGCTTGAATATTGTCGGATTATCATTAAACACAGCCAACAGCATATTTTTTATTGTTTTCATTGCACTTCCCTGTTTAAATGCAAGTGAAATTAGAGTAATAGAGATGTACTCTGATTGGATGAGGGATATTTTCTTTTAAATTAGAGGCTTCCTGCCAATATGTTCTGACCTACATAAATGTTTATGATGGGTCTAAAGGACTGATTTAGAACCAAATCTGAGTACTTTCTATAAAGGCTCCTGGTAATTCTGGTTTGTACTACATATGACTTTATGTGGTACTTACCACCCTCCCAAAAAAACTTGTATATGAGAGGCAGAAAAATACTGACTCTTTTTCAGATATTCTGTTTCCTCAAATGTGAAATCCCTGTGATATGACCTAATAACTAGCAATGTACTGTATACTGCATAGCTTTTAGAAACAGTTAGCAATTTATTCACTAACTAGTTATTAAACTGGGGTAGTTCACAAAAATGAAGATAATTGTTTCAAATTCCAGGAGAATTATTTAGTGCGTTGAAGATTCCAGGGCACCCAGAAGTCCACCTGAGAAGGACAAGCCACATTCACTGACACTGGCATGTGCCAGTCATATTTGCATTCACTCTAATCTGCCAGCTGTATTTCCATATCATAAGCAAGACTTTATTTCTCCAGCTACATTCTCATTCCTGCTGCCACTGAAACTGTGGCAATGAAACAGCAATGTCTAAAGTAACAAAATTCCTTTTTTTTTTTTTTTCAGGGTTCACCTTTGCCACCACAAGGACAATGCATCAGAAACACCTAACTACATAATATCTTAATTATGGCTGAGAGTATTTGCATGCTCTGGAGGGTTCTTTATCAATTTCTATGAGCAAACAAATGTTAATTAAAAGGAAAAAAAAAGGCATTCTTAACAAATGATAGAGGCTCAAGAAAGGCAGAAATTAATAGCTTACACAAAATGGAAGCAATTCAGAGCCTCTGGCCACCACCATTTCCATGCAGGTATATTCACTCAGATTAGAAATGAACCACAGCAGTGCACAGCACCCTCAAACCACACCTTAGAGCAGCTGAACAAAGCCATAATAATGTTTTCTGATGAACAGACAGGAGCTAGTTAACATGGGCCAAGGACACACAAATTTCAGTATAAAAAGAATGTAACTACAAATTAAGAAGGCAACTGTGGCAAGGCTGCAATGCTAAAGAAACTTCCCTGCTTTTACTTAGTTATTACCCTCCTCCTGCCAAGGCTTTCAACTCCTAGATTTTAAGCTTGAATTGCTGCTCTGATACCCTGAAGGAAGACATTCAACCTGTCAGATTTTCACAACAGATGCTGGTAACTAGTCTACCTTTCACAACAGACGAGGGGATTTGTGAAGGGGAAAAAAAAAGGCAATTCAAAGGAAAATAATTCTCAGAGTTGTACAATAAACTCAAGTTAATTAGAAACACCTACATTTTAGAAAACCAAAGATGTCTATGACCATTTTATAATTAGAAAACCTCTAGAAAGCTGATGAATGAACCAGCATTTAATCTTCTGTTAAACAAAGTCTCAATTTACGCAGACAAGTAGGAACTTAAATTCTTTTTTTCATTTTTTCCCTTATGTATGATAACAGATTACCAAGCAAACATACAGACATTGCTAAAGGATTTCCAAGAGATTAAAAATGTGCCATGAAGCAAAGTAACATCAGTCCTGACCACTGAAGAAAGGATGTGTTGAGAGGCAGCCTAAGCAAGCAAACCTCAGCTCCTACCCTAAGTAATGAAAATAAAACAAGGGAAACTTATTATTTTGCTCCCACGAGTGGATGGATGAGTAGTTTCACTTTCAGAGAGGAGATTTTCAAGTTATTTAGCAAATACAGATTTAGGGGGAAATGAAGACACAGCAGTGGAGGAGAGCTTGCCCCCAAATCCACTGGCTCCATCTGAGCGCAGCCTGTGAACTTCCAGGCAAAACACCATGGATGCAGCTACCTGTGTCTACACTAAGGAACAGCTGCCCATGATTAGGAAGGGCTAAGAACAATCAGAACCCCAGATAGAGAGCAGCCAGCAGTGCTGGGCACTGGGATTGCAGGGCACTGTGTCATGCAGAGCCCAGCAGGACAGCAGCTGCGCTGCAGCCCAGGCTGCTCCCAGCTCCTGCCATTTCCACCTTTTAAGTCCAGAAAACGCTGCGGGCAGGCTTGGGAGTTTCAGTAGGGATGAGATCCAACTAGAGACAGATGAAGTCACCAAATGAATTTAGTTTTGACCTATCCAGGGTTTCGCTGCCCCCTCCTCCTCCTCTCCAGTGTACATACATTCCGAGGTGAAAGGCTAAAGTAACACGCTGATTTACTCCAAGCATAACCTAATGGAAAGTGAGATTTTGTAATACTATACAGCCCTCCTGATGGGGGACCTGAGCAGCCTCCAAGTGCCTCACAACCCTGCAGAGCCAGGCAAGAGAGGCAGTGACTCAGCAGGAGACAGGCACTGAACATCCACGGGTTCCAGAAGAGGACAAGACTGGGAAGAAGGGAAAAGGGGAGAATTCAACAAGGGGAAGTGCAGTGCATTTCTCCTTGCACAGAGCTGCTGTTTCCTAACAAGACACTGCAGTGCACTTTAAAAACCCTGGCTGTCCAAGAGGAGAGGGCTCCCATGGGACAACTCTTGCACTAGCTAAGGAGGGACTGCAGTACAGCTTTCCTACTCACAAATGATGCACTACGATACAGAGCACAGGGACTTTGTCATGCATCAACTCTTCTCTCTCCTACATTAAAAACAAGTGTAGATATGAACTGAATTATGCATTGCAGCATTTATTCTAACCTTAATATACATATATGTTAGAATCACAGGATAAGTTGGAAGGCACCCACAAAGGATCATTGAATCCGTCTCGCTGTTCTTGCAGAAAACGAGGCCCTTTCTAAGCAGCCTTCTAAGGCCACCCTCAGTTCAAAAGTTCCCAGAGTGATACCAAGTAAGGGACAAGAAACAGCACAGCAACCATGCATGCAGCCATCCCAGGACCCACGGGCAAAGGTGCCAGAACACAGCATGCATGACAGAGCTGCTGGGGTATCAGCCAGACAGCCAGCTCCACTCCATCCCTGAACAAGTCATCCTGGCAGGAAGGTGATGACACCCGTTAGGGGTATAAGACAACATTTATTTTAAGACCTGAAGTTGTAAACAAGCATGTGACACCAGATGAAGCAACAGGCAACCATGCTAGCTGCTGTCACTGGTGCATCACTCTCTAAAACATGGCTGTGTATTTTTGGAATGAAAATATTAAGTTTTAGTAGGGTTGCCCAGACTTCCCACTGCTATCACAGCTCTGCTACCATCTGGGGGGAAAGAAGAAGCACCAGGCTTTCTGCTAGGAATGCAGACCAAGCTCCAGACAACACCTGTGGCACAAACCAGCTCAAAGTCCCCTGCCAGCACTGCCCCTGCAGACCACTGCACCAACACACTGCAGAGCTTTTTGCTAGGCTTTGAGGCCAATCTCTCTCCCTCTTCTCCCTCAAACACTGGTGAAAGCTAGACTAAAAATAATAATGATGATAATAATAAATCTTAAAGTACTGACATCTCCAATGCTGTTGATATAGGCCCAAATAAATACCCCGTCACTGGCTTATTACAAACTCCTGACAAACCATTTTTAATAACATACAGACTGCAAGTGTTAAGACTACCAGCCACAACACTTAATTTGGGTTGTGGATACCAAGGTAACTTGACCTATTCCCTTATTCTCAGGAGTTAACACTATAACAGATGAAGAAGCACTCTTAAATTATTCTGGTGCTCAACATACTACCCGTAAATGACATATCTTAAGAATTAATCCTACCAAGTACTATCTAGAACAGGGCTGAACTTCAAAGTGCAATTGTTTAACTGCTAAAATAATTTTGGAGCAACTAAAACTAGAATTCACTAATCCTTCATGAAGTAAATTGCCCTGTAGGAACATTCTAACTCAGCCATCTGTGATTTATGTAACATATTACTCTTGCTGTGTGCCAGTAACCACAGACTGATTTTACCATTGTTGCAGTACTAACATAATTGGTGTCTACCAGCATCAAGTAAAGCTTCCTCAAAACCCTTTTTTTCAATCATGTTGGTCTTTGAAGCTGCCACTTTTGGACAGATTTTAACTTTTAACATCTGCCTATTTAAAGGGGGAAATCCCCAAAGCTGTGCTTTCTAAATAATGTTCTATAGAAGGGGCATATTGCTTTCATGTAACTCTGATTGTAGAAACTGAATTAGTTACAACACTCTTCATCTACTAGCCCCAGTAAAGCCTCGGACCTTAAGCTAAGAGAAACATAGATGTACTGTTTAATAGGATTTGGCCTCCTTTCACGACTATCTTGAGGTCAATTCCTCAAGTGTATTGCTTCCAGCTGGCAAACAGTGACATTACCCAGCTCAAGTCTCTCAATAAACAAGGAAGAAAAGTTTATTGCTTGAATTGCCTTCAACTACATGTAAGTTCAGTTAAGAAGGTAATCTGGGTTGCAATGTGAATATTTAGTTCCTTCGACCCTCTCAGTGCTGCTGCAGGACAAGCAACAAGACAGTTCTGCACCACTCCCTGTAAAAGCATGTCAAACTAAGCAGCCATCTGACACAGTTCAAGAAATGTGCTCACAGTTAAAACATTTCTACAGATTAAACTTATCAATAATGCTATGATGCAACAATGCTGCATGAAAAATGCTACAATCCCTTAAAAGCAGAGTGAGCAATTTACCAGCTGTGAACTTCAAGACATAATCTTGGGTTGCAATGTACGTAATTAATTTTATGATACAGCAAAACTATGCCTTTGCTCTGCTGTGTCTCTACAAACTTTTGATCATCTCTGGGTACTAAACTGCAGAAGTTGCTCCCAGTGTTTTAGAGAAGGCAATATGAAATTATATGAATATGAATTAATATACTGCAGCAGCAGTAGTATAATGTTTGATACTGATGAAGTCATACTGAGACTGCATACACATATTTTTCTTTTCCATTTGAAACCTTTTATGACAAGGCTGATTTCACCTCCCTGGAAGTACAAAAGTTGTTTCCAGATTATATTCCTTTCATTTTTAAAGCACGTGATTTCATTATTTTGTTTTTTAAGCCACGAGCTGTTTATGTTTATTAGAGTTACAGAATGGGATCATAAACTGACTTGGGTAGGCAGGGAACTCCAGAGTGATCTGCTCCAGCCTCCCAGTCACTGTAGAAACACAAAGAGAGGGCTGCTGCTGACCCTATTTTTCTCAGTTTCAAGTCCCTTCAAGGACAGATATTCCACAGCCCCTTTGGGTAACTACCGGTGTTTGAGTGTCCTGGCTGTGTAAACATTTCTCCCAATATCCAAAGTACTTTTTACTGCTGCAGCTGCTGATGGTCATTGCCTCTCATCCTTTCTCTTTCTTCAGAGAAGAATCTGGTTCCATCTTCTTTGCACACAGTCTCCTACTAGACAGATAAGGCTGCAGTGAGATCTTTCCCTCTCCTGAGCTGGCTCCTACCCAGACCAACCAAACACAGGTCACAGGCTCCAGCCCCCTGACCATTCTGGTGTCCCTCTGTCACACTCACTTCAGTATGCCATTGTCTCTCTCAAAGTGGACAGGCCAAATCCAGACACAGGACGTGAGATGTTGTCTCAGAAGCACCAGAGGGGAAGAATCACTTCCCCAGATCTGCTGGCTACATGCCTGCCAATGCAGCCCAGCGTGGGCTTGGCCTTCTTCCCTGCAAGAGCACACTGCTGACTCACGTTCATCTTGTTCACCAGTACCACCAGGTCCATACCATGTAACCCTCCAGGAACAACTGGAGAGTGTGCATAATGTGCTAGTGGAAAAAAGCACCTCACCATATTAAAAATAGAGCTGCTTGAGAGACAAGGCAGTTCTACAGCATCCCTGCTGCTGCAGAACTCATTTCACACTTGGGAACCACAGATTAAAAATGTGCACTAGAGAGCCAAACCTCTACAGGCAGAAATATGCAGAAAAACAAAATGGTTTGAGTAGGAAGGCACCTTAAAGCTCACACAGTTCTAGTCCCTCTACCATGGGCAGCAACACCTTCCATTAGACCTGACTGCTCAAAGCCCTGTGAAATCTGGCCCTGAACATTTCCAGAAATGGGGCATCCACAACTTCTCTGAGCAACATATTTCAGTGTCTCATCACTCACAGTAAAGAATTTCTTCTTAATACTTAATCTAAACATACTCTCTGTTTAAAGCAATTGCCCCTTGTCTTACAACTACGTGCCCTTGTAAAAAGTCCCTCTCCAGCTCTCTTGCAAGCCCCCTACAGGTACTGGAAAGCTGCACTAGGGTCTCCCTGAAGCCTTCTCTTCTCAGGCTGAGTAACCCCAGGTGTCTCAGCCTGTCTTCATCAGAGATATTAAAGGAAGTAAAAAAAAAATAAAATAATATTTCTTATGCCTCCTTGAATTTGACAACTAGCACAACATGGATGTGTTGACTGAAAACAGTGTATTTAGACCCTGATTCAGAATCTACATCACGTATAACTTTGAAACATTATTATAGGCAGGCAGCAATCTGGACCCCAACAATTCAATTCAGTAAAATACAGCAAACACCATTCTGCATAACAAGGTTCCCAACAGAATGACTAATTACAATTGAATGCTGTCTTTTTGGGAAAATGTATCCCTTCCATCCAACCAATTACCACTGCTTCCCTGTTCTCAGCACTCCTACACACCATGGTCTTTCTGTATACACAAGCTCCTGTGGGACTTTCATATCACTGGATTATGTGTTCCACTTCCATACAAACAATTACTCATAGATTCTATAGTTATTTTAACAAGCTATGATTTGTCTAACACTGAATCTGTAAGTAAAACAAATGAGTATTCTACTTCAAATATTTCAGTGCTCCCTATTCATGATATTACTGGACCAGCTCCACAAAGATTAACCTTAAGAAGCGAAGCATAACAACTGTGTAAGATTTGCCTAAAATGAATTTTCATTCCCCCAAAATTGTTTAATACATAATGCCAGCAAAGCCCTTCTGAGCATTAACACTGCATTCCAGAGTGACATGAAAGAATTTGCATTCATGTGCATCTCTGAATAATTACAGCTGCTTGGGTAGGAAATCTGTATGGTACTAAGGAACCCTGCTGTAGGGGGGAAAATTCACTTGAGTTGCTCCTAAAAGATAAAACTGAAGTGCACAGATCTCAACTAAGGGTTCCACCACTGAGATCCCTCTTAGGGTTCCAAATTGCCAAGAAACATAATATTGAAAATGAAGCCTCTGAAACAATACAATGCAAGGTGGTCATACACAAGGCCAGAAGATCAACAATACAACCTCCATGGCATATTTCTCTCCAGGCAGAATGATTTGGCACAGTTGTAGGATTTCCTACGGAAGCTACATCCTTAAGTCTCGATTCACTGATGAATGTTTACACTTCCTGTTTGGATAGCATAGCAAAGAAAAAAACAGATTTAACACAAAGGCACCCTTCACTAATCGTGGGGCTCTATATTTCAAAGTGGCTAAATTGAGAGGTTTAATGGGTGTGCTTTCAATATGCAGAGCCTTCTCTACAAAATATTAGATAACTTAGTATACCACTACAAAACGAGACAAACTCTTGTCAAAATATCACAGGCAAGATTTTAATCTTGAATTAAATATTTCAAAGCACAAAACAGTAGAATTATGCTAAAAAGAATTTTTAAAAACCCACCCTTTTTAAACCCCAACAGTTAAATGCATGTTTAGTAAACTTTTACAGCTGATATTCCCTTTCCCCTCCCACCTAATTGTAATGAAACAGTACGAAGAAGATGTTTTATTGGTGAGTCAGGCAGCAGAGATCTAAGCAAGATCCAAGCAGCCACGCAGTGCGCAGCTAACACCATCCACAGAAGAAACACGGATGTTTTCCATTTACATTCCCTAGCACTGATCCTGGAAGTGAGCGATCAGCGCTGCTAGCTGGAGGCCAGGATTCAGGGAGCTGGAAGGATGCAAGCAGCCAAACGCTGTCCCGGAGCAGCGCGAGCCTGGCTGCTGCTGCTGCCACCGCGCCACTGCAGCCTTCGTGCCAACCCACTCAGTGGTTGGGTGATTGAGAACAGATGTGGCGAGACCACTCGTTTCCAATTATCAAACAAAGGCTGAAAGTTGCACTTCCAAAATGAAAAGCTGGCACACTATTTATCTGCTTCCTTACCGAGCCTTTGGTATAATTAGCTTTGGGCATGAGGAAGGAGAAGAGACTGTCAAATTAAACTAACCTCTCCGCTAAACTCCAAAACCTCTGAAGATGTTTATAAAGTCACACATTCAAATGCCAAGGCTCGAAATGTAGATCTACCAAGCACTGTCTTTGCTTAATGGCTCCCAAGGCAAGTTTTATATCACCAAAGGTTAGTTGAGGTATGTCCCCTGGAAGAACATTCCTGTGGTCCAGAAGAGTTAACTGCATCTCCCTCAAACAAGCCAAAGAGATAGCTTTAATCAAGGTCTCTTGCTCCACAGCCCCACCTCCAAATCACCTTTCTTTCACAATGCAGCATATTTTTCAGTGCCTGTTTTCTAGGAAGACTAGATTGAAGACACTAGGCAGAAGCCAAAATGTGTTTCTGAAAGTGCCAGCATCAAGTTCAGTTTTCGTGTGTCCCAAACTTGCTCCTTTTTCTGTTAATATGCCAAAAACACATTGCTGTTGCTATGCAGCTCAACAAGGTAGCTTAAAGAAAACCACATCATACAACAAAAATCAGAACACAGCCTCCCACCTACAGGATGTTTCTGAAACCCAAGGAGGCTGGGTGCAAATTAGGCATTCTCAGACCTTTATGACAAGAGCACTTGGGTGTAAGCTGAGGAGTTTGTACTCTCTGAAAACTACCTAAATTTCCTTACACAAACTGGGCTATCTGTGGAGTGTTTTCTCCCCTCTCTCCCCAATTCCCAAAAAGCTACCTCCCTCTTAGCCCCTGATTTAAACAAATACCTCCAATCCCCAAAGCAATATGAAGGCATTTCCTTCAAGGAAGATCTAAGTCCAGGTCAACAGAGAATCCCAATAATGCAGACAGGGACTATCTAAGTTTCAAACTACTGATGTAGTATTGAGCAGAGGCATCCTCCTAACCCTCAGAGACTTTTACATGCACTCACATGTTATTCCCAGTTATCTTTAGACAGTTTCATCTTGTGCTTTTTGAGAGCTGGATCTGCCCAGCAGAAGAGTCTCACCAAAACAGGTCTCTCTAGGCAGAGTACTCCCTAAGCAGAAAACAAGATTAAAGAAGTACAGCAGTGGCAGCAATAGGAAGACAGCTTTATGAAAGTGAAAGAAGAGAAAATAGAGGGTACCTAAGCTGATGGGAACCAAGGAAATATTTCTGCCATGGTCCCTCTTCAATGCTGGCAAGTAAGCTGCTGGATCTAAGTCATCATGATGGTCTTCTCCCTGATAGTAACTATCTCATTGCAATCCAGATGCTTGGCAGACAAGGGATTTATCAGAACTACAACTTTTAGGAAAGCACAGGCCAAATTTATGAGGTGCAATTTATATTGGTTTGTTGACATTTCTTTTTAACATTTGTTATTGCTGTTTTCCTGCTTTCAATGAAATCTAGGGCAAAATTCTCACAATCTGCAATAAGACTGCTAGGTCAAGAGCAAATGCCTCTGAAAATAAAGATTCACTTACTAATATATTTAATGGCATTTGCTTTGTCTGGAGTTTACAGTTTCAGAAGTCACACCGGTCTGTACTGTCAAGTGAGAAGACAACTCACTGCTTTTACTCTGTATCATCTTCCCAGTACTCAATCTTGGGCCTTTATATATTAATTTCATCCATACAAATGGTCTTTTTTACTTCAGTGTATCTATCTGCTTACCATATTCCGTGGAACCTAACTTTAGAGCAAGAAATTCCTTCTGCCCAGAGTAAGGCAAAGCCATAGGACCCCTTTGAACCCTGAGTAAAGCCACACATGTGGAAGGCACAGAGTCACCAGAGACAGGGGCAGCTCCTGCAGAGGGAAGGATGCTCTCTGCTGCCCGGGGCCAGCCTGCATCCGGCAATTCACTGCGGAGTTTGGAAGGCAAAGACCAAAACAGATTTTGCTACAACGTAAATCTAGACTTTCAGCATGGAAGTTATCAGCCCACACTGCTGTAAAAGGCAGCCAGATATTCTCTGTAACACCCCACAGCTTATTCAATCACCACTGCTGTCTAGCTTTCATTATTATGCACAGCGCGATCACTCATTTCTAGAATGAAGACAACATTTAGGAAAAACAAATATTTAAAACAGATAACATTAGAAAGGTACACACTCATAGATAAAAACTAAAACAGAAATGCTCTTTCCTTTTAGCCTAGTGATTTGAAGAGAAATAATCAGGAAGTCAGCCCCTACACCTCTGCTTCATGCAAGTTCTGAGTATAAATCTAAATATAGACAGGGAATGAAGTACCAGAAAACCATTTTTTCTAGCAACACAGAGAGACAAAGTGGAAGTTAAGCACAGTATCCTGCAAAGGAAGGTACAACAGCTTGTCTCTTTAGGATCAGGGTGGTTTAGACTAGGTGTGCCTAGTCTATGAACTTAGAAGTATTCACTCTTAATACTTTAGCTTTTTAAAAATATGATGAGCTGAACAACCACACAAGATACCTGGAGTCTGGCAAAAAAACTGCAAACATGACTTATTTAAAAAAAAAAAAAAATTCACACAGCTGTTGATTTGGTTTCTCATTGAATTATTTCAGCCATCTTTGAACACAGAAGTGAAACTATCATTAAATGTAATGCCATTCCCAGAAGTTATCCCAAGTCTACTTCAGGCCAACAAAAACACACCTCAGTACCAAATTTTAAACAGTCTCCTGATCTGAAGCACATGAAACATCATTTCACTTGAGCAAAACAGATTGATTACAGTTATTAACTCTAAAAGGTAACATCACCCTGTGACTAAATTTTATGCCAAAGTGCCTGGTTTCCATTTACCAGCTAAGTAAAGCTGGGTGAGAAACTTAACACCTTGGGCCTGTATGTCCCAGTCTGCAAAATATAATATGTCCTTTGGAAGATTTGGGAAAAGTATTTGTGGCTTTGCGTACAGAGCACATGGCTGGGATTTGTGGTATAGGCTCAATTCCCTGCTGCATCCTCAACTCCATGGATAACTTAGAGCAGCTCCTTCCATGTCAGCTTCCTAGTCTGTAAAACGGTGCAACCTGCAGCTGTTTTAAAATCTGCTTCAGGAGCTGGATATCAAATCTTTGGTAAAACCTGGTATTAGAAATAGCAAAGGGGGGGTTTTATCTAACTTGATGAACACAAATTTTCTGATCAGAAAATACTACTTTTGTTTTAAAATATTTATGATACAGAACATGTTAAAAGTTGTAAAATGACAAAGCATTTCTGTTACTACAGGAGAGGAGGATTGAAAGGTAAACACTGAACCTCCATACATAACATTAGATGCAGGTTAACTTAGGAACAAAGCTGCAGGATGCAGAAGTGTTTTAGCTTTGTACAACTGCTCATCTGCTGTCAAGCTCCAGGCTGTGTTTAATGATATATTTATTCCATATTCCTAGATGGAAGAAGCCAGCCCAACAATCAGAGGCATAGCAACTTGATGTGTCATATGGTGAGGTCCTACAAGCTGCTCCAGAAGTCTGGAATGGCACTGACAGTCCAGTGTGGCAGCAGGCACTAAAGTGATGGAATTCATCTGTTGTATCCAGTGATCTCCTGCTGCCACTCACACTGAATAAGGACCAAACTTGCCTAGCTACTAAAGGTTGTCATGGAAGTTAAAAAGTTACTTTTTTCCAGTATCAAGAAGTTTCACCAGAGTTTTCAGGTATTTTCTGTAACATTTCCCTTCTGTTATGAATGACATTTATCTCCTAAAGGACTTTAGCTACAGATGGAAGCAAGTTAAGTGTCATTCTCCCTTTCTCCAGGAGAAAGGAAGAAATCAACAGATGCAGGAGTTACGACTATGCAGAACACAGTAAGTTTCCAAAAGGGAAAAAAAAAAACCAAACAAAAAACAAACAAAAAACCAAAACAGAATAAAAAACCAACCTAAATAGAATTGCCCAGTGGAAATTTTTATTTGTTCATTAAAGGTTTATTTCTGAAATACATTGAACTGGATCTCATATTTACTGCCCAAAAATAACGTGCAATCAGTAGTTCTGTATTCCTTGATATTGCTCTAGAGAGGGATACAAATGGATACAAATCCCTAAAGGACTACAGAGCACTTCTCTGGACGACAGGCTATTCAGACGCAGAGTATCTTCACAGTTTCTGGAAAATTGGGCAAGTGATATAGTTACTCCTGTAATCACGTGCTGAACACAGCAGCCTCACAAAATGTCTTTTCTAGACACAGTTCAGTGTATGACAGACAAAAGGACAAGTAAACTGACTCGTTGATGACTGCAGAAGAACACATAAAAACCTATTGAAAAAGAATGGAGAACCTCATGTAACAGAGGTTTTTCAAAAAGCTCTTCTGAAGGAAACAAGTTAGCAATCGGTGGTACCTGTGACACGTCAGAATAACTAAATGCACATGCATGATATTTCAAATCTATTTCAAATTTCTGCTTAACTGCACGACAGAAATACAGCTTTCCCCTAAAACAGGATCTTGTACAACTCAGCTGATATAGGAAGTGAGAGCTCCAGGCTTTCTGCAAGTAGAAATAGGTCCTTGCAAAAGCAATTTCGCTACTTTGTGCTAAATGTGTGCACAGGGCTTCCGCTGCACAAAGTAAAAACAGTTTCATAGAGAGACACATACTAAATTTTGGGCAATTCAAACTAACCACACACTGGGGTCTCCGAGGCATTTCACGCTCGCCCATAAATGTGTGAACAACAATGAGATTCACTGTTAAGGTTATTAAATGGCCAAATGCCGATAGCAGCTCCGTTATCCCTCAGCAGAAGAAAAAATGCTGTGATTTTCTTCAGACAAACAAGCAAGCCATCCACGCTTGTTTTCATGCATTCGAGCTTACAACTCGCCACTTCAGGCAGATATTTGAGAGCAGCATCATTTCCTGCTGCTTGAAAATCAGCTTTAAGGGGCGTGTTCTCTGCAGAAGCACTGCTTGCTGTCATCCAGGCAGCATTTAAAATAACTGTATATTGACATAAGGAGCCACCGGCCGTATTATCGCCCTTCGAGTCGGTAGCAAGGAGCACATCAAACCAGTTGCGTTCCGGGCTGCGCCGCGACCCTTATCAAACAATGCAAACAATTTTAATGAGCTTATCTGCCGGAACATATTGTCAGAGATGTTAATGCAGAAGCGCTGCCAGCAACGCACGCCAAAGGATTCATCAAAAAATGCCTACTACTGCGACAAAAGACGGGTGTCCCCCCCAAACGAGAGACGACAAATAAACACAAAATGGGGCCGGCGGGGGGCGGGGATGGAGCCGCCCTCCCTCGCGCAGGCACCGGCAGAGCTGTCACCCCCGCCCCGAGGAGCGGGGGGCGGCTGTCACCGCACACCGGCGTGTGGGGGGCGGGCGCTGCCCGGTGCCCGGTGCGGCTCCCCCGGCCGGGCAGGGGCTGCCCGCTCCCCGCCATCCGCGGCCGCCGCCTCCCGCGCTGCGCCGCCTCCCTGCGAGATCCGCAGCGAGGTGCTGCGGCTCTTTTCCAAGGGGAGCTGGCTGCTTGCGCGGGGGGCGTTCTTGCCTTCCTTTTTACCCCCCCTTTTCTCTCTCTCTCCTTTTTTTTTTTTTAATTATCATTTTTAACCGCCTTTCTTCTGCCCGGGCGCGGCGAGTCCCCGCACGCATCCCGCCTATCCCCCGAGCGCTCCGCAGCCGGACAATGCGGGGCCGGGAGGAGAGGAGGGGGCTGCAGCCCGCCCGCCTTATGCAACCGCCCCCCGCGCCGCCGCAGCCCCCCCGCAGTACCTGTAGGAGCGCTCCCCCCGCACCGTGTGCTTCCTGAAGGGGATGATGGTGGTCCCGTTATCCTGGATGATATCGTTGTTGTTCTCGCCATTTGGGGACAGGGCTTGGGTCGGTCCGGGCATTGGCGCTCCCGCCGCTCCGCAGAGCCCCGCGCTGCTGCCGCTGCTGCTGCTGCTGGTGTGCGGAAGGTGGCGGCAGCCGCGACTCCGCCGCCCGCCCCGCCCCGCCCCGCCGCGCGTCAGCCCCGCCGCCGCCGCCGCACGTGACCGCCCCTCGCCATGGCAACCGGCCGGCGCCGCGCTGCGCTGCGCCCGGGGACGGCGGCGGGCAGGGAAGGCAGGGAGGGCAGGGAAGGCAGGGAGGGCAGGGAGAGAGAGGGGCCCGCCCAGCCCCGCGCCCCCACACAAAGAGCCGCTCGCCCCGGCAGTGCGGGGCAGCCGCCTGGCCCCGCGGCGGAGGGGCCCGAGCCGCTCGGCGGCCCCCGCTCGGCGCAGGCACGGACAAAGCGACGGGGCAGCCCCGCGCACGTCCCGGCCGCGTCACCGCGGTCCCGCCGCCCCACCGCCTGTCCCTGCACCCCTGGGCGGCGCACAAACGCCGCCTCTCCCGTGGGGACCGCGCCGTGCCCCTGCCCGCCTCCGCCTGCGACCGCCGCCCGTGCGCCCGGCTAGTGCGAGACCGGCCGGGACCTCGACGCCCGATGCCTCATCATCGCCCTCCGCGCCCCGGTACCTCAGCATCGTCCGCCTTTTCCCTGGGCCAAGGAGCTATCGGGCTCAGGCTCCTTCTCCTGAAGGAGCCCCCACGCCGGGCTGCTCGGTTACACAGCGCCGAGCCGCAGCAGGGAACACCGCCCAGCTCTCCCCAGCATCTCCCCTCGGCGCGGGTGTGCCGGGGGCTATGGCCATCCCCACCGCACAAAGCCCGCCCGCACGGGCTGCAGCTCGCAAGAATCACAGCGTGGGCTCGGCCTGTCATATGGCGAACGCTTTATTTTTAAAAAAGTGCATAAATATCAAGTGGCATGAGATTATAAGATGTAGAAAATCATGGATTCTCAATAATAAAACATCACACGAAGGTCTTAGTTATTTTATGCCTTTCTTCCCCCCCCCCCCCCCCCCCGCCCCCCTGTTCCGGTGTCTGCTACTCCACCTGCATTTCCACCCCAAGCACGAAGATGTTCACGTTACCAAGCTCTGTATTCCTGCTTACAACTTCATTGGAGACCACTGTACCACACCTCTCAATCTGCACTTCACGTTTACAGCATCCTCCTGCTCTCAGGCTTATGCACAAAAAAACCCCATTTGATGGCACATCCTTTAAAAAAATCTTCCTTGGATCAGAAAAAAGAAGGGAAGAGACCTGCCAAGGCAGTAGCACACTGAACTTCTGGTGCTGGTAGCACCACCAATCACACAATTCTCATCTTTTCCTCCCCTTCTTCTAGAAGAGTTCTTGCATCCTCCCTAGTCCATTTCCCTCTGCAGAGCTCTATGATTTCTGCCTATCTCCCCTTGCCTAATTAGCAATGCACTTCAAAGTTTGACATTACCACAGATCAATGCTGGTCATCCTCAGGAGCAGACCTGAATTTCACTGTTGTCAAAACCTGCCCTCGACTCCCAATAGTGCATCAAAATCCACACTTCTACCACAGTACTAAAATACAGCTGTTTATAAATTGTTTTCTCTAAGTAGAAACCAACAAGGGTGGCTATAGGCACAGTCTCTAAACAGGTCTGTATGATCTCAAAACTGCTAGATGTAAAATATTTGGGCTGATCTGTTAACATCTTAAATACATGCCCTCCAATCCAACTCTCTTTTAAAAAGAATTTTAAGATGGTAGGTCAAACAAAAGCCATGTGAGTATTTCTAATATGTTCTCAGAGACACTAATTTACCTAATCTTCCAGGCTGAAATGACACTACTGAAAGTTTGGTTTACATGATTATATTCATAATATAGACCATTTGTAGAGAGCTTATAAAGTGAATAAAATCAATAACACCAACTGCACAATGCTTGGACTGCTGAGAATCTCCTTGGATTTAAATCAGATGCATTAGATTAACACACATTTTAGAGCAATCTCTAACAAGGCTCAAGTTAGTCTGCCAATTTGCCACTGTCCTCTGCACATCAAGACAGGGGATCTTACCTATACTTTCTGTCAGGTTTTCAAATATATTCAAATATGTCTTTCAGTAAACAATCTATGAACATTTGCAATAGGCACACTTCATTGAAAAATGTTTAATTCATCTGATAATTGGAGGAAACAATGTTTGAGCCTTTTTCAAAACAAAAGCAACAAAAAACATTCTGTTTGAAAGGCCAGTAAGTGTTTCACTAGCACTCAATAACACGGAGAAGCCAGAAATGCTATGTGGTGACAGAAGATAAAAATAATCTATAGCAGGTCTTTATCTGCCAGACATAACCCTACCTGCTCTGCTAGGAAGCAAGCAGTAAAACACTCTGCAACCCTAACTTGTAAAAACATTTTTATTTCTTCACCAGTGGCAAAGAACAGAAGCTTCTTTATTGAAGTCTCTAAAACTGCTTAAAACATGTACCAACAAAGCTACACAAGAGAAGTGCAGGTGAGGAGAGTATGGCAGCCTTGCTTCAGACTTCTTCTTTCCTCTGCATTAGGACTCAAGGTCAGAAGAACACATGCTGCCTCAGCACAGTACCTTACCTTTATGGAGGCTGAGCCAGGCATCAGCAAAAGATGCCTGGTTTTCAGAAAGCATGTTTCAGTGTGCTTTTGTCGATGTAGCACAGCCTGGGGGTCTCTGGGTGCAATATGGATTGCATGGGTGCAATATGCACAGCATTCCCCCTACCTACATCTCTGTTTCTGGGCACTGTGTGGCCCACAAGCACAACTTCTTTACATCTTTACGTGCTGGAAGTCACCAGCATTTTCTTCCCACTTCCATCATTCTAAGCTAGAAAGTCTCAAAGAAAGAAACCTGTTGCTGTTATTAGGTGTCTGTACATCTGTGCTGCCTTTATAGATTTTTACACACACTAGGCACACAAATGGAGAATTGTTCAGAAGAATAAAACATCAGCTTTGGTGTTAATAAAAAGCCCTACCTGTGGTATGCTGAAAGTACCAAAATCTGGTACTCACAAGTGATGTGCTGACTAAGCAAAGCAAAGAGCCAGGAAAGCAATTAATGTTGAAGGCTGGAATTACAAAACCTGATGGAATAGATCTTCAGCACTGAGACCACAGAGACAATGGCAGAATGAGACCCATGGAGATCATCCAGTCCAATCTCCCACTTGAAGCAGGATCATAACTAATACGAGATCAGGTCACATTTGATGACATGATCATAATCAATTAAAAATCTTGAAAATCTCCAAGGATGGAGATATCATGTCCTCTCAAACCCACCTTCTGCTATGCCATGCTAGCAACAGAGCAAGTCCCAGGTGTACTGCTGATGCAAAAAGCACCACTGTGCCACATCACATGCATCCCAGTACTTTGATTTCTGCTGTGGTGAACCAGGTAGAGAGAATACTAGCAAGTACTGGAATAGGCCTCAACATCATTCTCCAAAATCTGGTTCCTCCTTCCTCTTCAGAGCTTTTGTTTTCAGTTCATCACTCTTTACTTGCTCCAAGCCTGACTTACTGCAGTAGGAAAGCCACGAAGCTTAATTTATAATGCTTGAAAGTAAAATCCTCTAAAAGGCCAAAATGCAGCATTAGAAAGACCTCAGGCATACTTGAGCCAGAATTTTATAGTAGGCAGCTAATGTGGAAATAAATTATAAATATTTTAATGCCGATAAGAGATCAATGTACAGCCTCTGACAGCAAAGGTGATAGCTAGGCTAGCAACTTCTGCTGATACATCTGTGAGGGGATTAAAAAAACCCACACAGACGGTTTTAGGGAGTATTTCATGACATAGCCAAACTATAAATACAATTAATGATAGCAGAAATTCCCCACCGTTTGGATAACTTTGGGGTGGTGGGAGGAATAGGGAGTGAGACTAAGAAAAACACATTTAACCCTAGAGTGGCCAGCAAGCATCCTTCATCTCTGACATCTTTGTTCATGATCAGGCTCACAAAGGAGTCATTGTGATATTGCTTGCAGTCTTCTCAGAATTAGAGCCCAGCTACAAACTGCAGCAAACATCATGCAAGTAGAAGTATTTTGGGTCATGTACATCACTTTTCTGAGGAGTTTCATGAATAGTCCTGTCACAAGTGCAGGTTTTTTCCGCTGGGGAAAAAAACCTGAGACTAGATTTCAGAAAACAGTTGGAAGGTAGCAATAGCTTTTGGAAAGCAGCAGTCCTGAGCAAAGTAGTCTGCTTTTCTAATTTAACTATTCTCATAGTCTTCCTTTATCACAACAAAGAATAAAAGAATTCTGTAAAGCCGCAGATTTACACACTGTACATTAAAATCAGTTAATCCTAGTTAACTCAAGTGCATGTGTTTATAGGAAATCCATGCAGAAACAGTCTCTTTCACCTGAAGGAGTTGGCCAACACTGTTTGAATTTGAAAATAAGTGAACAAAGCAAATTAGGAAGACAGTTTGGGAAGAGCTAACTGTTAAGTCCTGGACACACCTTGGATGTTCAAGGAAGTCCCAATTCATTAAGGTACACTGACATACTTTATTCCCAGCATGTGGAGGTTCAGTAAGATGGGTATAACCATGAGCATACTTAATTAGGCTGCATCAGAATCAGCCTAATTTCTAAAGTTGCATTTAGCAGATTAGGAACAGAAGATTTAGGAGATCCAGATTTGCGTGTTATGTGTGAGAATTACAAGTGAGGTATCTGCAACTGTCTATTAGAGAGCACTGGCTTGCGCCAGCCTAAACTAGAGCTCAGTTCTAACCTGTGACAATAACATATCACACAGAAACATCCACAAAGGACTCAGCAACAGCAGTGTTATCAACACAGCAAACACATAACAGATATGCTGAGGTGCATGGTAAGTTTCAAGCTGACCTGGGTCATGCAGAATTCTTGTTTCCTGTTTTGCTGACATACTGTCAACAGCACTGATCAATCCAAAGGAAAACAGAGTGGCATAAAATCACTTCAGGTAAAAATTCAAAACTGTAACTTTACGGACTTTGTTCATGCAGCACCAAATGCATTGTCTCACCACCATCCCACCACCTCATTCTATACCTTGTATTTCTAGACATTCAAACTCACTATGACAAAGAGAAAATGATAATTTTGTCAGGACAATGAAACATTGCATGAGTTGTATTAAAACAGCTACTTATCACTCCAGACATCCTGTAGACAAAGAATGAGCTTCCCACCCTTGGGGATTCTAGTGTTGCCACTTTAAGCAAAGTCTTGATTATTTGCCTTCCCTGGAGGGACACAGATAAAGAAGGGGGAAAAAAAAAAAACGAGAGGGCTGTCCCAGTTACACAGTGTGCATGGACCACATCCCTACGAGGTAATTCAAGTCTGTTTTTAAATATACAGACATATTTTTATTTCAGAGCTCACACTTAACATTTTTAAAAGTGTACTGTGCCTGTGAGGAAGAACAAAATAAATCTTGGAGCCTTTGTCTGCTAAGCATACTTGAAAATTTAGTCTTATGAGTTGCAAATCCAATCTGACCATTAGTGCATGAATTGATTGCTGAAGAGAAATATCTTGTAGAGCCACAGACCATGGATATTTTCCTTTAGAAAGACCACAATTACCTTTTATAGTTACTGTAGAATTCAAATAGAAATCAGAGGATTAATTAAAGATTCAAGTACTATGTACAAAACAAGGACTTATATTCACAGGAACCGGATTTCAAAAACCCTTGAATAAGATATTTTAAGACTAATTGTATACTTTTGGTATTAATTCCTAGATTAAAATTAATAAATTGGTTTAGTGGACGTTTATTAAATCCAATTAGGTAAATCCAGCTGCGTTAAAGAATAAACTCCCCAAATTCCTATTTAGAAAGAAGCATTCCTCAGTATACATCAAAGGATTCCTTACTTAAAACATGAGAAGTTCACACCAAATAGCCGGAACATTTTTATCCAGTACTTTCTACATAACAAAAAGCTCCCGTGAGAGCAGGAAATACTTCAGTGAGGAATGGTTCCAAAGAAAAGGAATTTTTACTTCCATTAACTTCAGACTATCCCAAAATTTTGAATTCCTTAGTGTCTGCTACCTTTGTTTTCAGCTATATCTACTGAAAAAGCAGCGTTTCAGACACACCTTGTGGAGCTGCTCTCATCTAAAGACCTGGAAACTGAGGCTGTGATCAATAAATATTTTGAGTAAGGATTCCTGTGTCTTTAATACTGGTTGAAAGGAATTGAGACTGGAGACTGACTCATGGCTCATTCACATGCATTTACATGGAATTCTTTTAGCTGGAGCTGTTCTAGATGTACCATTACCACTTCCATTAGCACCAAGGTGTTAACTAGTTTACTAGGCTTGTTTTGTCAGAATTCAGATGTAAAGACTATGGAAAGCCAGAACAGAACCATCAAAAATGTTCAGGTAATTGGGATTCCCACATTTTTTCAGAGGATGATAAAATTTGAATTAACTGAAAGTCAGATTAGTGTTGTAGAAGAGAAGGATTTGGGATTTTCATGTTTCCACACAGTACAGTTTATGATTGTTACCACTGGGAAAAGTCAGAACTTCAGACATTCCTACCTTAAACAAAACCAGTAAAACAAGTTATAAATGGTAAAAGCCTGGAAGGGCTTGGAAATGGGAGAGACTAAGTTTAGCATTTATTTATGTATTTTCAGCTGTTGAGGAATCTTAGGCTTTCTTGGGGCTCAGGAGAGGTGTTTGGAAAAAGGTAAAAAGATTTTAAAATCAAGTGTGAGTGGACAATCTCCATTTCTGACATACCTTCTTACTGCTCTGCACTGAAAATGTTAGCAATACACTTTGAAGGCATTTCAGTCAATTGATATAGACCTGTCCGACCTGCCCAAGATGCTCACCACTGCTAGAGAGGAAAGGAGAAGGCTTGCACAGGAAAATAATGATTCCAGCAGATGGTCTATTAAATTTTACTGGATCGAGAATATTTCACCAGCTGACAAAGACTGGATCTTTAAAAACTAGGATTTGAAGGGGTTACTTTGTCCCGGGAAACTGTTAATTAAGTGTCAGTCCTCCCACACCCAACAAAAAGCCAACATAAACAGTATTACACGCTCTAGCTAATGTTAAAAAAACCCAACCATTGCACATTCATGCCTGACCAGGATGAAAATCACACTGCCAAGTCATTCATTAGTGTGTGAGTGTTTCTGTGATTGCAAACCCCAGCCCAAAAACCCAGTGCCTTGCTGTAAAATACTTTATAGTTTCTTCAGTAACCTATAGTGCATTACAAATCACTTTCTTTCAGAGCCAAGGTGTCTCATTGCCCACAAAAACTAGCAAATGCCAAGAAGCTACACAGAAAGTGGTGTGTTCTTTTCTGTTTGTGTGCAACCTTCCCCTTCCTCCTGCTAACTGCTTTTTATCTGGGACATTCACAGCATTTTACAAAAACTGATTTCTGCCAGCTTCCCTCATTTTACAAGCACAGAAACAGGTCCTGCTGTTATAACCAGCTTCCTCAAAACACTTACTGTCACAAGTCTGCGCAAGCATCATCCTCAGCACCACTGTGGTGCATCTCCATCCTTTCTTCCATGGTGGCTTCCTAGTATTTTTAGTACTTCCAGCTCTGCAGCTAAGCAAATCCAATCCCTCTTTCTCCATTGCTACAACTAAATGAGTGCCTCTTCCTTTTTATCTCAGGATTTCTTCCACAGTTGAGGTTTCTCCATTGTTCTTTCTCCCATTCTTTCCCACTCTTCCTTTGTCTGGCATAATCCTTTGTAGGCGTGGGCAATTTCCACTTCCCTTCCTCATCTACCTGCAGAGAACCTGGGTCAAATCGGTTTCCTTCTCTCAGACGTCTAAGTCCCCAGCATATTTACTGTCCAGCTAACACACTGTCATTAGCTAATGACTCCTCATTTCATCCCCGGGCCCGAGAGGAATGGGCTTCAGTACTGCCTGCTGAGCTGCATGCACCTTCACACGCAGCCACCCCAAGAAGTGACATCTGTATTTAAAGGCTGCATCACAGCCAGGATTCACACACCTCGTGTGACACATTGCTGCCATTAACACACCAAAGAGCCGAAATCCCCGGGGCACCTCAGCGCCTCTGAAAAACTAGGTTGCCAAGGATTTGTTTGTGATCTCTAGCTCACAGAGAAATCAGGGAGTGCCTCCTCTTTGGGCTAGAGCAAATACATGTATTACACACAGCATTTTTAAACAGAAGTTTGTCTTCCCATAGACAAATAGACTTGCTTTCAGCTATTTCAGGCTCCTTCCAGGCCAAATGCAAGCATCTGAGGAATTCTGCTCTTTACTTTCTGAGAATTTCTTACCCACATGCTTTTTAACTTGCTGTTAAGAATTTAGACTTGTAACACACTTCTAAAGCAATAGTTTCTATTTGCAAGTACTAGAGCATTTGGGAGCAAGAAAGTGTTCTCTGAGTATAATTTAATTGCTACTTTACACAATACCCTTACACAATACTAATCTGAAAGTTTTCATTTTCTCACTTATTGATGGAAAACAGACTCCTTCCCCTGGCAAGTTAATGCTCATTATCATCTTAGTGTTTATGCTAAATATTTATTAATAAAATAGCTTTCACATGAAAAGGAAAAATAATCTTCATAGACAGCTTTAATCATGTTACATTTATATTAGTAGTCTGAATTGAAAAAAAAATTAGAATACTTAAAAACTGTGTCACGAAAATAAAGTTGCTGTCAGACATTCCCTAAGAAGACTTTTGGAGCTTGACCTATTACACCAAGTATCCATTAATACTTTGGCACTTTATTAACCTAGTGCTGCAAGTGCTTTATTTAGTTGCTAGGACCCTGCAAAAGGCTTACATAGCAATTTCTGAAACCCTGAAATTTCAATTTACCCAAAAAATGTTGTAAGTTAAAATTATCTGGGAGAAAGCTACTGCTGGTCTGCTTTAGTGGAAGGTGCATCTGTTGAGAACAACACACAAAAATACGGAGGCTTGGGTAGCAGAACTAAAGGAGCAAGAAAACTTTCAAGTGACTTAAAACAGTAAATTTTCCTCATGAAGTCAAATGAACAACCTATTTAAAAATCACATTCAAATTGTAATTAAATTAATAGTACCACAACTACTGCCACGAATTTGTGGATCAGCTGGGATACCAGCAGAATTAATACTGTGACTTTATTTTATTTGAATGTAGGGAAGAAATTAAAGATAATGTAAAGCTCACACCCTTACTCTGAAATAGAAGGAGGGCCATTAAAAATGTACACGTCTCCATTCTGAGCAGACAAGACCATATAGAAAATGCAAGGTCTTACTGAAAAGATAAACAGCTGGATTTACTTGCTTCCATTAACCAATGACCCACTTGTCAAACATAAGCTGTAGATTTAAAAGAGTGATTATGTGAAGCCTCTTACATTACCCAAAAACGATCCTAGCTATGAAATCAGATCAAGCCTGAAAATACTTGAGGACAGTCAATATTGTTCTTTTATACAGACACAAGACAAGAATTAGTTACTTGTTTAGAAACCTACAACATGATGTAAGGGTAGTTTCCTGTAGTGCTGCTCAGAGGGTGTTTATCCCACACATCCCGCTCAGGTCATTAGTGGTATGCCAAATCCAGACCTTTTGTAAGAGGATGAAGTTCTAATGGAAGCCACTGCATAAACCTGAAGATGGGGGCACTGCCAGATTCCTTCTATGAGGAATGGCTACTGGGAGACTTAAAACTGATGCTCCCCACAGTAAATGGTACTCATGACATGTACCTGGCCTGTCTGATCACTCAGAGAGTACTTTTACCACAGCAGCTGCGCACACTTTGGTGGCAGATCTCCAGCTGAGGCTTTTAAGGCTCAAGCCAGCTGCCATTGACTTTGCCCCTGTGCCCCTTTGCACCTCCCAACAAATGCCTGTTCCTGTGCTTGCTGCAGGCTCAGGTAGGAGCAGACATGCAAGATGCTAGAGATGATTACAACATTTGGATTTGAATGCAACAAATTACTAGGTCCCAAAACCCGAAAACCTCTAATTTTGCCACCTTGCATTGTAACACAACAGCACTGTCCACAACAGTGGCTTTCTCATACTTGACCTAGTGCTAAACAAGTCTCTAAGAAGGTTGAAGAAGCCACTATTATAAGGAACAATTTAACTGTAAGAATAACTTACGTGTTGCTTCCACCTGACCTCATTAATGTGCTGTGCATTTCTAGTGAGTCCCACTTTACTCTGACTCAGTACATAGGGTGATTTTCTGCAAGCTGCAGATCATGGAGCAACTGAACTGTCTAAGAATCCAAGCAGTCAGCTAATGAAAACCAAGGTTTCCAGCTCCAGTGATTGCACAGAAATATTAAAAAATGCTGATACCTGGAACCAATCCACCTCTGGATTTTACTCTGGAGGCCTTCAGCACCTCAGCTCAGTATCCCAATGCCTGCTGTGCAAATTCAGGCTTCAGCAGCAGCGTGGAAAAAGAGGCCAGGAAAGCTTCCGGGTGCCTACCACAGTCCAGCACAAGGGCACATGAAAGATTATATTTATAAAATCTAGAAACTGCTTTGAAAAATTACACAGTTATTTTTATAGCATCTACATGCACTATAAATACTTGATATATCTGACAAGGATTAATATTTCCCAAGGTCCTAAATTTTATGATTTCTTTTTCTGCTAGAGCAAAACTCAAATCATTACTTGAATAGTCCTTTAATGAACATTCTCCAGCTTCTGAATGAAGCACCATTGATAGGCCAGATGCAGAAGGCAATAAAAGATGAAGTAAAAACAATGGTATCTATATACATCTGTACATATATATATATATAATATCAAGGGTATCTATATACATATATATATATATAAAATATTATATTACCATGGCTTCAGCAGTCCTGGCATTAAGTGGCACCCTTTTGTAACTTCTGAACAGCCACACTGTGTATAAACTAATAATAATAATAAAAGCCTTCTAACACTTTGAGTACCAAAGGTACTAGTTGCAAGAAAACAGTGCCTTTTCCTCATTACAGTAGAAAATGAGGTTTCTATTTAATAAAAACCCCAACCACAAGGCTATGTGTTTTTGTAACTGTAAATGCTGTTGCTGTATGTCAGTGCTGTTGACAGCTTCTGTGTTGGAAAGGATCTCATTAACTCTGAACAAAACCACACGTTATCTTTTCGAAATGCAAAGTTACATTCCTGATGAATCATCAGCTGCTTTGCTGAGCTCCTGTGGGATAATTTTTTGGTATTGTGTACTGGAAAAATAAATATCACCTCAAAGTTCAGAATATCTTCAGACAGCACCATAAAAGGCTATCCAAGCTACCCAATTCCTAAGTTAAGAAGGGAATTGGGCTGGTGAGTGCGCAGCCATAAACAAACATTCCATTTGGTTAATTTTGCTCCCTCAGGTTCAGGCTGTAGGGCTCTGGTTTTCTCATGTTGGATCTATACAGCATCTGTGTTCCGTGCAGGACTGACTCCCCAACAGATGTCCTTCATTGCATTTTGGAGGACCTTATGGTGTTTCCACGGAATAGAACATACTTTAAAAGCACTCTGCTCAGCCCAGAAGTTCACCTATTTCACATTTCTTCAGTCTTTTGACTGAAGTTGAAAGGTGTCCCTAAGGAAAGTCAGGTCTTATTCTGGAAATCAGTTGGGGGGAAACCAGTAGCAAGGAACTGAGTGAGAAGCAAAGTGCCCTCATCTAGGAATAGTGTTTATTCTACACCAGTGCTGGTGCTGGGAGGTAAGGAGAAAGGAGTGAGAGGAAAGTTAGTTTGGGTAAGTACATGCACCTGTATCATGAGCAACCAGAGAATATTTATATCTGCAGGGAAGAAAAAAGCTCATCTGAACCTTTATTCAGATCTCCCCTGAACACTTCATGAATTAGTAGTTCATAATACAAAAATATATACACTTGTAGATATATAAATATATATGCACACATTTTAATGTATTTTCTTTCTCTTTCCCTGTCTCAAAATAACTGAAATCTAACAAGCAATTCCTGAGCCACTAGAAACTAGCCTTGCTTTCTGATATTAGGATGTATTCTAATTGCTCTGGTGATATTGCATCAATCAAGGAATCGCTACAGCCAAAAGGCCCCTTATCTGCATGTCACACATGAGAGCACCTAATACAAGAATTGTAAAATTTCTTGAATATTCCAGTATCCGTCCCTCGTGTTGCTGTCCGTATAACTTAACTCCATGAAAAAATGCATGCATTTGTCAGGCTCAAATCCACTGAAACCTAACCAGAAGGTTTCCTGAGCAAAGACTAGTATAAAATAGCATGTTACACGGATTTGTAAGAGTAATAGCTCAGCTAATTCTGCAGCAATATAATAAATCTCTGGTATTAGAAGCCTGATAACTAGATCTTCATTTGGATATATAATAGGCCATAAGGACTAAAGGATTTGAAAATGAAAGGCTGAAAAGTGAGTAGCAATCCATTGGGAATACATTGGAAAACTGCCTGTTGCTTTGCAGAAAGGGTAACACATTGCAGGAAATCTGCACATGTCAGATGACTTTCTGTTGAACAGGTAGGATGCAGTCTGCTTTTATGAATGTCCACTTGGTGGTTGTGCACTATCTCCATGCTCACAGTTGTCTTTAGATTTCCTGGTGTTTCCAAGTGCCTGTGACAATACCAGCATAACAGCAGTGATGAAGCCTGGCTTCAAGGAGCAGCCTCTACTCCATGCCAGAGTGGACAGTGACAGATGAAAGCCTCTGTGCCTCAGCACAGGACATTGTCCTGCTGCACTTCCATCTGCAACACCTTCCTGGGAAGGCTTGCATCCATGGGGGGAGAACATCACATTTTCCTAGTTCTTGCTCTGAGATGCCTCCTGTAGTCTAAATTTATTGTTTCATCCTTGAGACATACTGACATAATTTTTGACTAAATTATGGGCTGAGTGTCCTGAGAATCTCCAAGTAACCTTGAGTCCTGCATGGCTTCTAATTGCTGTTAAAGTTAGACTTGCAATCTGATGAATCTGGATGCAGTTCCTTCTTTAACTGTCCCTCTCCCACTCACCTATGTCTGCGCCGGTGAACAATTGCTGGTGGCAATTATTTCATTTACCATAGAACTTATTCTGAATAATTTCTCATGCCTATCAGGTATCTAGAGAAATCCTGATGCAAACATGTTTAAGTTTTCTGGGTTTTTTTTTTTTTTTTTTTTTACATGGCATTACATAACCTGGAGCAACCCCTCAGTTTCACAGTAAAGCAAACTTTTCACTTCTAGCTGTGAAGCACAAAGTACCACTGCAAACTAAGCTGCCTCCTACATCCAAAATTAGCATTTATTTACACATGGTAACAGCCTCGTAGACATTAGCAAAAAAGCATCAGTATGTTTTGAAAATGAAAGTTCTTCATTACGCAGCCTGAGCATAATTTCAGTGCCATGCATATGTTTATTACTAGCTATACATAAAGAAACCCCAAGCTATTGCAAACTACTAATGCTGCAGCACATTCCTTCCAGGGGAAAAAGCAGGAATGGTATCAGAGTATGGTGAGCACTGCCAGTGGTAAACCCGCTCAAACAAGAGGTGCAGTACCAGGTATCCTACGCTCCATTTTGGCAACGCTGGCATTTTTTGTTTAACAGCACCGATGCAGCAGAAATGGTACAAGGGCAGCAAGTGATGGCAGGAAGCACGGATCTGTTCAGGGCACATCCCTTCTGAAGGCTTTCTAAACATTGCCACCTTGTGGGCCTCCTGTCTGATATCACTGGTCCTTCCTCTTTCCCCAGGTGACTTCCTGAGCAGATTTCACAGACGCCAAGTTTGAGGCTGCAGGGTTGAAGTTAAACTCCCATAGTTGGGAATTAAAAAAAGGGACAGCGCCTTATGGATTCTATGTGGCATTAATTACTAACTCCATAATGTGCTTCATGTAAGTTGCTCTTTTTACACTTAACATTATGATGGCAGCACTGATAAAGTGCAGAAGAGCTAACATTTAACAAAACAAAAGCAAGGAAGGATACAGTTTCTCAGATCTCCCAAGAGGAAGGGAGAAGTCAGATTCACTGTCAACCTCTATTTTTTAAATTATTTTTAATTCCTTTCTGCCACCATTTCATTTTTATTCTGGTAAAACAAAACAAAACAAAAACCCAACAACCAAACTACTCATTATATTTATTACAAAATTATTTATTGTAAGATGTCTGTGGCCTCTCATTTAGCTTTAATCAGTTTTGTTTATGACTATTTTTGTTTTGTTTATGACTATTACATAGCCAAAGATGATGGAAAGCAATATCACTTGCTATCGTTATCAAACTTTTCTAGATACTGCCTTACAGACATCAAGCACAAGTTCTTGGGTAGAAAAACACAAATGCACCAACATACTTACATTGAGCATCCAAGCACTTTCCCTGGCTGCCGGCTTGAATTGTTCCTTGCAGCAATTTGGCACTGAAAAGAAAACACAAAACCTTTACTTCAACTACCAAATAGAGGGGGAAAAAAAAATTACTGGATGGTCTTTGTCTGCATTGGTTGCGCAGTGATGCAATAGTCGTATGCTGAAAATTGAAATGAGTAGAAATCCTTCATTACAATGCCTTAATTCAGCTATGTTCACAATGGCTCAGTGTCTTAACACATCTGCACAACAATCAGATGCTCCCCAATATAGTAGCGGTTCTATGAGCTCCCTTATGCAGTGATGCATTTAGAGTTTATTCATGATTTCCAGGCACACTGGTTTTTCTTCATCCAACCAGGCTTCTTCCGAGCACAGGCAATCAGTTATGACTGCTGTGTCATGCAACTGGAGCCTTGCTGCACTTGCCTGAACAGCTTTTCAGAGGGAAAAAAATCTGCCATTCAGAAGCACAGTAACTGTAATCCAGGAAAGCCTGTGTTTTTGCCAATACAGCACAAAAACGCTGGCAGTTCTTTGAAGTGTCTCACTTAACAATGAAACCATGGTGCTGCCCCCTTGTAGCAGCCACATTAAGGCCTATTCCCTTCTGTGTTCCTGGAAAGAATTGACTATGAATGCTAAATTTGTCTTCACATCCATTGTCTCAAGTGGTACATCACAGACTATGGAAATGTAAGATGGAGCAACCATATATGGGTTTCATTTTTGTGCTCTGAATTACATACTATGGTTACATGGCTAAGTTTCTTATTTCAACTCCTCAATCAGCAGGAAATATCATTCCTAGCAGGTAAATAATGGTTTACAGTCAGACCAGGGCCCTAGTTATTGCTTGTTTTACATTCCTAGTCAACTAGTTGAGACAGCCCAGCAGGGAGGAGTATTCCAAAGACATCTATCTCTGCATAGCAGCACAAAACTACACCAAATAGGATCCCAGGGTTATTCAGACCGCATCAGGGACCAAGGGATGCAAGAAGGTCCCACAGGTGAATTTATATTCATCAAAACCTCCGTTTTAAGACGAGGGAAACATTAGGCAATTCTCACTATAATTCACTATCATCTGGAAAAGGTAAACAGACCTTTAAAGATGGCTTGTCTAAAGGACTGGATCCCAGCTCCAGAAGCTGTGACTCATTCTGGCAGAGAACTTAGGAAGGCTGCTAGCAAACTGGAAGGTTGAAGCTACCTTAAAGCCAAACCAGAATGGGAATTAGCTATTAAACATGTTATTGTTTCATTTCTTTGAATCTCTCCAAGCCTCTTAACATTTGTTTTTCAACGTACTCTTTTTCCTCCATTTGTTTAATGTGGAAAGTGATTCCAGCACAGCTGACAAACCTCAGGCATCTTATTGGCAAAGGAACAGCAAATCCATCATGGTATATTGGCTTTTGCCCAAGTAATGCCCCTCTGAAGTTAAGCTGGGATCTGACTGCACTACTCCAACAAGAGTGTCCCATCCCTACAAGTTGAGACAATGCTTAGAAGAGACATCTCTCACCAGAAGGTGTTGACCAGAACTTCTAACAGACAGCAGCAGTGAATAGACATAGTGATCCTGTTAGAAATATGACAATTTACTCATGGAATGTTTTCCATACTATATTTTCTGAAGAGTGTGATATTTGTGGCATATTGAAGAAGACAGAGGTAACTACCTAATTGCTTTCAGACCTCAGTTTGAGAGGGATTTGAGTAACACCACCACACTGAACTTCATTAATATTGTCTCAAATAAAAAAATCCTCACAGCACAGGTTTCTGAAACGTGGAAGCTGATTCTGCTGATGCTTGCACAGGTCAGGCCAGGGAGGTACATGTCAGCAACAGCTGCTGCCTTTCTGCCTGCAAATACGTACCTTCCTGAGCTGCAGGGAGCAGTGCAATCACTGTGGCCAGGTGAGATAATTGGCACTTGCTGCTGTGTGCAGCAGCACTGCCAGGTCTCCACCTGCTCCATAAGCCATGCCAACACCTCAACCCGTCCTTCTGGCTCCAGATGCTGCAGCAGCACCCAGGCGTGGGAGTGGTAGGAAACACCGGATCATTAGGGTGGAATTCAGTTTAGGTGGACAAAGGAATACAGTAGAGGTCCTAGCCAGTGGGTGTGAGGAAGGTAAGGATGGAGAGTTGGAGTCTCCTTTGAAAGGGTAGAGGCATAAAAATGTGCAATGAAAACAAGGAGAAAAGGATGCCACGTGCTTCTAATTCATGGCAGGCCATGCACAGCTCTCAGCTTCAGACACTGGTATCACATCAGCACTCTACAGAAGCCAGCAAGCAAAATTCAGTTCCTCAGAACTCTGCAGCACACACAGGCTGAACTGATTTTAAAATAAGTTCCCATCTCCTAAAAAGCCACCTATCAATACACCTGAAGAAATTCCTTCTTCCACACTGGGAAACATAGGAAAAAGGGGTAAAATACAAGAGGATGAAGATGTAGAGACTCAGGAAAACAAAGACCTTAAGATACAGGAAAAAAAAAAAAAGAGCAATTAAAAAAGTAGTTTCAGGAAGTCTTATATAGTAAAACAGATAAATATGATTATGCTCTTTTTTATTATTTCAGGGCAGAAATTTATGATTTACTTTATGTTGTTGTAATGCAAATATTTGCAGCTATGTGTAAAGTTACCCATAGCTGGAAGTTCCCCATATTAGACTATCAATTTCCCTGATGAGAGAATTACACTGGGGGGAAACAGACCAATGTTTATCATAAAATGCCTTTGAGTTTAGTAGTTATTAATGGAACTGAGTAGCTTTTATTAGTAGCCAATGACTGTTCACATAGTGCATTCAGTTCTTCCCATCCCACAACCCCTTTTATCATCCTGCTACAGCTGCAGTTGGGAAGTGAAATCCAGGTGGGGGGGTCAGACTAGTGGAACACTGGCTTCCAGAGAGTCCTTCAGGGGTCCCTTCCCTTCCTTCACAGCTGTGTACGTGGCTCTGTAGCCTACATTTGCCACTTTTTCAGATGCTGCTGGGTTACATATCCTGGCTGATACTAATGAGTCCTAGTGGAGGCCTCAGACAGGTTTGGCAAACTTTTTCAGTTCAGAGTTTATGGGATCTTGGGGTGTCCAGTGGATTCAGCAGGAGTGCTGCTCTCCAGGGCTTACCTGGTCTCAAGAGGATTTCACTTGTTCTCTCCCAGAATTTATTTTTTTCTCCCTGTGCACACTAGCTAATACCTGCATCCACAATGCTGAACCTATTGACATAAACTGATGCAGAAGGGGCTTCTATAATAGTGTCCATTGTGATGCTGTAAAGCATTGAATTTTGTTTGAATGAATATTGACCAAAAAAAGCACACCCCCCAAAAAAAAAACACACAAAAAAAACCCCAAACAAAACAAGAATTAGGAAAGAGGGATATGAAAACACAAGTAGAAAGCAAAGCCAATGGAAGAAGAAAGCACATCAGAGAAACTGTAGTAAACAAGGAACAACAGCATCTAGAAGCAAATCCTAAAATCATAATATGAAAAGTAGTAGCCATAGCTGTTAGTTTGAAGGACCAAGGAAGAAAAGTTGGGACAGAATGTAATTAAAGTGATTTCAATCAAATGCCTTCTAGCCCATTGTCTCTAGAAACTGTATTTTCCCTGTGGGCACTGAGCCCTGTCTTCTGCTACTGTCTCTCTGTGTACGGGATGCTTTCTTCCATACTGCACAGATCTGTTTTCTTCCCCCTGCCAAAGACTGGAAATGCGATGTTGCATGAAAACAATTTGTAATATAGGCTGACAGTCACTGATTATTGCCTCAAATATCCTCAGCAGTTGCAGAAAAAAAACTTCAAAACCAACTTATTTTTAGCAACTGAAAGAATTCAAGCAACCCCATGTGGCTGCTATCCAGGCATTTACTGAGTGAAGAATAGCTTGACAAATTACAGGAATGGACAAACTCAGAGTGTAAATCAGAAAACCATGTATATCACTATTTACATATGCTTTTCTGTTGAAAAGATGAATAGAAACATTAATTTTACGGCTTCCAGTGTCAAAGGAAAGAACGACTGTTTTTATGAGCTGTGCATGAATCACAAAAACCAAAACAAAAACCCCCATCTACTTCACAGTTTGGCAGATTTCTCAACTTGCTGGTAACTAACAGCCCAGCCCTATGCTGTCTCACTGTTCCTGAGTAATTCCTCTGCATCTACTCAGGGCTCAGCTCTGCGGCACTACAGAAAAGGCACAAAGCAAAGAAGTCAAGAAACAGCTGAGTTTAATACTATCTCCAGCTTCAAATCTACAAGAAACCTCGACTGACCCAGAGTACAAGGAAGGCAGTCCCAGAGATGCTGATATCGAGCACTTCTCACCTCTTTTGTTCTTCCCATCCCAAACACGGATTTGTCCCAGTGGCCCTACTTCTCTTCTGAAGTTCTCTAAGAGAGTGCTCTGATTTCAAGTCATCTACTAGCACAAAAAAGGCCCTAGAGATTTCTTATAAGACTGCTCCCTCCCTCTCATTTACAAAGCAAACAAACTTTTTTTGGTCATTTACATATAAAGTAAATCCAAGCCTGTCCTATTTAGCAGCTCTGTAGGAAAGAACATGCATCCTTTCTCAGGAAGACTTCTACTGTATTTGGGAAGCCCTTAGATTTTTCTTCCTATAGAGCAGTAAACCAATTTGTGTCATTTCTGCTGTCCCCTCTCAACTTCTTGTAAGGGGAATTTCCATGACCCAAGTGATTTGCAGACACTTCTGGGTTCAAAGCTCCAGCCAACTGCAGTGTGACGCTTACATTTCTGCAGCAGCCTACATGTCCTCCTCCTATTAATAAATACCTTCACTGCTTCCTGCTGAGAAACACTGAGATGCAGTAATTATCTTCCAACTTGGAAAGGGTGTAACAGAGCTCAGTTTGAGTGATTTTACTTAGCTAGTGTGACAGATTTGGCAACCCCTTTTTTTTGCCTGACAAGCAATGACAAACCAGTATATCCAGCAGTAGGTGGCAGACCTAATAGGATGACCAGATGAGACTGTATATTTATCATTCTTTACATTTAGCAGCAGACTGCCATGTCTCACCACAGACTGCCACATCTCTCAAAAAAAAATTCTCTTCACTCCATTTGAAGAAAATAATCTGCCTTCAATTTTTGAGGCATCCTTTTCTTTAAGATTTAATTCAGAGACATTGATATCTGCATTTCAATTTCTATCACACAACTAGAAGTCTATCCCACTTGGCAGTGTCAGTGCCAGTGTCTGTTTGACTTCTACATCCAACACAACCACCAATTTTGTGTGGTGCATGTCTGCAGTTTGCACATTGGACTGCAGTTTGCTACTGATGCACTTCTGTATGTACTCATGTATTATGGTTTATTGTTTGTTTGTTTTTTTCTGGTAGGCATTATATCATCTTACCGAAAGCACTTGGTTTAAAAACAACTAGAGTTGGTCACGTTTCTGCTTAGTTTCATGCACTAGAATAATTTAACACATTTCTTTTTAATATTTCCTTATAAACAAAGTTATGCTGTGATGATGCATGTTTTATAGTTAGGCAAGAAAAGCCAGCACTGACTAAGGTTTCCCATTATGAGGAATTTGGCAATAATCATGCCTTAAGGCATTCCAGCCTTAACTGTTTGCTCCTTATTTATGTTTCTGGGCTGCCCTGCAGTTTTGCTAGAACTCTGAATCTCATCCACTCTGAAGCAGAAGCAAAAAGGGATCTAATTTCAAAGTCACCAGTTTTTTATTCCTTTTTTTTTTTCTTTTTCAGATTTAGAAAAGTAAATCTGAGACAGTTCCTGGTTTTTACAGTACTCATCAAGGCCCCATCAACCCTTGGGATGTCTCCAATGGGAGGAGAGGGTCTGTCTCACTGACTGGTATTGCTGGCCAGCAACAGGCATAGGGAATAACTCCACGGAGTGGGATGGAATATCAAGCTTTGAAAGCAGACACAGACTACTCAGATATGGTCTAAAGACTAGGGAATACACAGAGCTAAGGCAGAACACACATCAGCTTTCCCCTGTTCAATATGGAGGGAGTAAGAGACACATGGAATACAGCTAGCAGCAGCTGCTCTGGTCCAGGAAAACTCACCACCAGACTCCAGATTTATCATTTCTTATACTCAATTTTGGGCTTCATTTTGTAGTTGGATCTTATAGACTAATCATCAGCTTAGTATTAAAAAGAAGGTTCAATGGAAAAGCATTAAAATATACATTCAAAAGTAAAAAAAAAAAAAAGAAAAAAAAGAAAAAAAGCCTGTCTTTGTATTTTTGTATTCTGACTTGAGCCATTTTCTGAAGTTCTTTTAAATAGCAAATCCCAAAGTTAACATGAGGAGTCCTGATGGCATAATAATATGCTGAATTACCCAAGCTGACATTCTTTGAAAACAAGCCTGCTGAACAAGCACAGTAGGAAGTGTCCAAAGATAACTTCCACAGGAGTGTTATGCAGCGTCTGGGGGACTCTCAAAATTGCTTCAGGGATATTAAATGTACCAGCTTCAGCACCAGGAAAACATTTAGAAGAGCAAGTTGGTTTCAAAGACAGATGTTTTAATTCAAAAAGTAACTTATGCCTGAGAAAAAATGCAAGTAGATCAGTTCAGGTGCCTGAGTTAAATGGGCTGAATCCCTCATTATTGTGGGATGAGTTTTTCAGATCTCTCTTTACAGAGAGTGAAGAAAATTGAGCACATCAGAGAACATTCAGCAAAAATCCTTTAGGTGGCTAGACAGAGAGGATTAAATGCTCCTACCAATCCTCTGTTTTAATCTAGTACTTTACTATGACAACTTTGCCTACAAATTGTCTAAATTTGCAAATTGGTGGTCTTTCCTAAATTACAGAATTCAGTAACTTCCTTAAAAAAAGTAAAAAAGCTCTCCAAAGCAGTGCAAGATTCATTACGTGTGAATATATCAGACCAGGGCAGAGGTGAGCACAACAGGTCTGGAAAGCAAGTATGCAAATTTTTGCCCCGGGGAAGGAATGACCTTGCTGGGTGCCAGCTTGCTGGAGACAAACTTCAGAGGCAAAAAAAAAAATACCTGAGTGGTCTTGATGGACTACAAATTGAAAAATGCTTAGCAGAATGTCCTTGCAGAAAAGGAGGCTAACTCTACAACTCTACACCGGGTCAGGCTTGCAGATCCAGGGCAGTAATCACTGTGCTCAGGGCTTGCGAAAGTGCAGTACCTATGTACTGGGGAGCCACAAACCAGTGACAGACACCCTGGAGCCCAGTCTACCATACCAAGATAGTTAAGGAGATGGAGTGTATGATACAGGAGAGGCTGAGGGAGTTGGGTTTGTCCAGCCTGAACATGAGAAGGTTTAAGGTGTGTGGGGGATGTATTACTGGAGCCCTCAGCTACTTACGGGGAGGGTGTAGGGAAGATGGAGCCAGGATCTTCTCAAAGGCACACAGACACAGCAAGAGGCAACAGGCAAGTTTCAACAGGGAAAATCCTGATTACATGTTAGGTAAAGTGTTTTCATCATGACAGTGGTTCAGCATTGGGTCCAGTGACGCTGGAAAATCTGAATGTTGGAGGCATTCAGAACTCAACAAGCTCCTGAGCAACTTGGTCTGTTTGGGATAGCTTTCAACAGGAGTGGACAAGATTATCCCTTTCAAGCAGTATCATTCAGTGATTCCATGTAGAGGTATCATCACTGCAGGCTGCTTGTTGCCTGCTTGCTTTACCCAGGAAAGAGAGCCCTATTTAGGGTATGAACTGCCGTTTCAGCCTTTTTAACAGTTCTGGCATCTTTCTATGCCTTGAACTGCTGAAGAGAAAAGTGGGATTGACTCAAAGATGTAAAGACAGATTCCAGTATCTGTGGCAATTGTTAAAGCAGCTCAAGTCTTGTAACTTGATCTTTATTTCAGTCCTTAGAAATCTAAATATATACTATATAAATATATTTATAATAAATAATATTTAATACATAAATCTAAACCAGAAAGTTTTGCTCTTTACAGCACTGGTGAAGCAGGGAAGAGTTCTTGGACTCCTGTCTTGTGTGAGCAGATTGGATTGCCTGCAATCAATTATGTTTGTACAAACCTATGAGGCTTTAAGGCTATAGTTGGTAGAAATGTTCTGTGAACCTCTGATTAGATAAGGTGTTCATGTGACAGCTGATGGAACATTGAAGGGTGTAGCATCACCTCATTTGTCCTGCACAGATCATCCCAAGTGTTCCCATAAACCAAAAGCCAAAGAAATCTCTTCTTTTCATCTAAACAATCCCAACCATCCAGTTTTCCTCAGTGGAATGCAAGAGCCACTTTTCCATAGATCCACAGTGTGACAATCATCCCTGTGTTCCTTTTCCTGCTGAAAGGACCGTGTTAAACTTTTACACTACTTAATCAGAGGAGAAAGGTGGGCTGGGGGTCCCAATGACATAGTCACAGCCCAGTGATCACGAATCTCTGGTGGAGCATGTTTTAAGCCTTCTCCAAGCTGCTGAGGGGCAGATTCCCTTTAGTATCTCATGTTTTGAGTCAACATTTCAGTCTTCCTCATCTACAAGGTGGAGGAACAGCCCACCAACACTTCACACTCTTCCACACATATTTTGACTGAAAGCAGGAGATGATTGCTGCACTTGGAACAGGTAACAAAATCTGGGGGATTTCATAGGACTAGATCTCTAGGGGGAGTAGGCACAGAAATAAAACTTAGTATTTATTCATGTTTCAAAGCAGTGAAGGCTGATTTGCACCTACCCAGGTGCAGTACCTCTTATCACTAAGATGAGAGAACTTCCATGACAAATATAACAGCTACCTATATTCTCAGTAAGGATCATAAACCTGCACTTGCAAAAGGCCTGTCAGAAAGTGGGGGCCTCCTGCCTGCAAAATGGGAAAGCTAAAATACACTGAAACTTGAGGATACTTGCATTGTTGTGATGATCCCAAACAAGTAATTAGAGCTAAAACTTCAAACCTGTATATTTGACAGAGAGCACAGAACCAACTGAGTTTTTTTGGGATCTAGAATGTTTGCAGAGCTGGAAGTTTTCCTGTTAAGGGAAACTCAAAAATGCCACGGAGGGGTTCTTCAGGGCAGGACTGTATATGAAAACTGCATAAAATATCTTTCATTCCTTCAGCTACAATAGCATCTGCTATCTGATCACAGCTTGTGATCAAATTTTTCCTTCAACTTGAAGTTGAAGGAAAAATATTCCAGTCTGTGAGATAAGAGTGACAGCTCATTACCTTATTTAAATGCTCCATGACACTACACAATAAAGCAAGTCATATGGGAGGGGGGTTCAAAAGATGATCTGCTAAACCTCAACTCCCTCAAGTTATTGTTGATTTGTTCTGAAAGGATAACCTGCATTTGAATTCTGCCATATCTGAAATTTTTGGGCTGCGTTATTGAGTGGCAGTATTTCCTCCAAGAAGCTGCAGTACAAAGCTCACATGAATTATTGTGTTCTTCATGTTGTTCTGCAGACAAGAGCCACAGAACACAGTGGACCAGCCCACTAACATGAACGCATGCACCACCTGCTTTTTAGGAAAAAAGCTAATTAGGAAGTTTTCAAGTTATTTGACAGTACCGCATTGGATTTAAACTTCCACAACTTTCTGCTCTGCAAAGCTTTTCCTTCAGCACACTGTGTGTAAGCACTGATTTGGAAGAGCACCAAACTAATTTAAATAGTATACACAATTTAAGTGTAGATACTTCTCTCACTGCCTTTCCCAGACACTTATGGTTTTTGTTTGCTCGCCAAACCAATCCAGAAAAGTCATTATTTAACTGAAGAAACAGCTACTTCGGATTGATTTGTCATTTACATGCACACTATTTCCATTATAGATTTATACAAGTGCCAATTTTTAACATTTAGAAGACAAAGCCTTTTAGCTTAGACTAGCAAAACTGACAGTTTAGGTGTTTGAGAGGGTTTAGTTTTGTTTGTATTCTTCTTCCATAAACCTGCCAGTACAGCAGATTCTGTGCAGAATAACAAGTCCTACTGTTTCTTCTCAGTCACATGCAATCTGCCCTTGAGAATCCAGCCCCTGGTAATGTTGTAGATAAGCTCTCTTCAAACTGTGGCACTTGATGTAGCAGCAGCCTCCCAGTAGCTGTTTTTCTTTGGAATGACCAGAGTGTCCTTCAGGCTGAGCCTGAAAGAACAACTGGCACATCTCCTGCCTTGCATAAACTCACACTCTTTGAATCAAAGGCTCCTGAGATGGCAGCTATCAGATATTTCCAGGCATGACTGCTTTAGTAAAGAGTGCTGGATATAAAATATATGTACAAAAGGTGAACATGCGTTTGGGGGGCTCTAAATAAAACTTGTGAAAACACAGTCCTTATTTCCCAGTCATGAGCTCATTTCACAAAGCCTTTCTGTTTTCATCAAGATTAGTCAGCTATTGAAAGTCCCCATAACAAGATATTACTGAACTGAACATGCCCAAGGTGAATCAAGGTAGCAACTCATGGAACAAATGAGGAACTGCATAGTGTCTGCGGCTGAAGCATCCGGCAGGCTGTCTCTCCCAAGCCAGTGAGCAGTTTTATACATGCTGGTGGTACAAGTCCAATTTTTATCCCTTTTTGGTAGTCAGTTTGCTTATTAACTCATGTAGCAAAAATCCAAGATTCAACCTACATTTTCCCGTAAGATTGATTTCCCTGCAGGGCCTAACCCAGAGTCTGCTGCACTCTGCTGCAACTCTCTTATGCTCTTGCATTCTTGGTCAAAACATGCCACACCTCAACATGAGTCAACAGAGTAGGGCAGCATCTCCTGCAGCAAGCAGGGAGGGAGCTGAGAGGAGAGCCTGGCTGTGGAAACACAGTCCATCCTTTTGCAGTGGGCAGGATGCTCCAAAAAGTGCACCCTTGGTCAAAAATATTACTAGGAGAATGCAACAAGCTGCACTTGATCTTGAAGTCACCGGATCAGGCAAGGTCACTTCTGGTGAAATACTCACAGGGATAAATTCCAAGTCACCCAGATAGTTATTTAGCATACACAAGACAGCTGGAAGTCTTTACAACACTCTCAAATGACACTGTTTGGCACCTTATCAAACTAAATGCCTTTTGCCTGTCGGAGAGCACAAGCACATCATTTCACTTCAGCGTTGTTCTGTTTTCCCTCGGCATGACGTGTTGGTTGTGAGAAACTGCTGAATCCAAGACATGATGTCAGGGTTCAGCCTTTCTACTCCTGTTTGATGACAAATTGATGTTGAAATTTAATTTCCAGAATATGAAAATTATCAATATATTTTGACATACAAGACACGTAAGGAAAAAAATACAACTGAACTTGTCCCAATTTTAACCAGGTGACATGATGCTGCACCGGGAAGTGCAGTATTTTTAATCCTAGGAACACTCCTGCTTTCCTTATCCAGTAGAGATGCTTACATCCTTTCTTGTTTGAAGTACTGTGTTCCTTCTCCTACTACTCCATGCAGTAAAACAGGATGTCCAAGCCAACCTAAGAGTTCTCTGACACTAAGAACTCAGTAAGTCCAGGAACACTGGACTGCTGTAACTGGACAGTTACTGCTTCTTTTGTAGTCTTTTTTTTTTTTTTAACTGGAATAAGGCCACTGTTTTGTAAGTCTCCACCCTAGAGAAATGGCCCTGTCTGTGCTTGATAGAAAGGCATCCTGTAGCACGGCAAGAGAATCCAGCTCAAAGAGGTTTTATGTTTATACACACACAGAGAGCTATTTATTTAAGTGCTATGAGTGCACTCCATGGGGTGAGCTGGGGGTGAAACCCCTCCATGTTCGACGTGATGCACAAGTGGACAATGGGAGATGCCTGAGCAAAGAACTGGGCTTCTGCCAGGGACTTGAACCAAAAGGCAAACCCAAGAACAAGTGGAAATAAAGTGGAGAGAGCACAAAATTTCTTCAACTTCAGAAGTCACAAAATTAGACAACTAGAAAAGACAGGAGGGAAGGATCCTCCTGCACAGAATACATAGGGCATGGAAGGTATATGTTACACAAGAGCTTTAATCTCACCTACCAGATTTCTTGTCTGTTGGTAAGTCCTTTTTCTTCTCACATTTATTTTAACATTTTAATAAAATAATTTTTGTGGGTTGGAAGGCCCTAACACCTCACTTAAGCTCATATAAAAGAGTGTGTGGTTCCCTCATGAAGCCCAGGCTCTGCTGCAGCACCCTACAAGCACACAGGCTGATACCCAGCTCCCACTGGTAACTCCCGAGTGGGCTCTCCAGCAGCTTTCAGGAACAGCACACATGCTTAGGGCTACGAGTAAAGCGGAAATGCCTTTCAGTTTCACATTCTACATGATTCTGAACAAATCTTTACTTGCCATTTTAAGTTGTAGAGAGCTTCATCAAGGAAAAAAAACCACATATAAACACCACACTGCACAGCTGGCCCTATACCCTGTACCACCAATCCATGTAGTGGGTTTAAATGGGTACAGTTAGGCTACTGCAGAACAGACATTTTATTTATTATTTACTATGTATCACTGAAAGCAATAAAACCTGAAATAAGACCTTCACCGTCACAGATCAGAAGGCAGCACTTCAAATTTCTTGCAGTAGCACACAGTGAATGCTGCAACAAAGCACCATCAATCCCTCTGTGCTACATTGTTTTAATGGACAGAACTGTACCAGTAGCTGTGTGCTCCTTTCAAAGGGAGACGAGAGATATCACTGCCATCCATCAGACAAACGTTTCTTGTTGGTCTGTTCCACAGCTACAGAATAAGTTCCCTGTCATCTGACAAGCCCATCATAGGATTTCTCTATCTGGTTTCCCACCATGATCACATGTTGCCTGTAGCCCCTGCATCCCAGTGGAAGATTTTCGCTGCAGCAGAGACAATACATCACCCTAAAGTCAAACACAGATACCAAGCACATCATTTACCTGATGTGGCCTTCAAGCATTTTACAAACAACAACTCAAAAACATTGTTTCAGGCCAAGTGGCATCTGGCTGGCAGTTATATTTCTCAGTTTATTATTTAGATCCCAGTTATATAAGGAGAGTTTTCATTGTATACCACATCCTTTCCAACTCCTCTTCCAGCTTACACAAAGGAGTTGAATTTCAGTCTTCTTCCTTCTGCTGGAAATTGTTGCCTATATGTCAGCAATATATGCCTATATTGTTGCCCATCTATGTTCAGTTTCTTTGTATTTGTTCACAAAACCTAAAAATTTGTAAGTCTACAAGATTTACTGTTTAAACTCAGAAAGTTGCAACTAAACTGGGGCAACAAAAATCAACTGTCCCTGTCTTCTGACAGCACTGCCCTGAGAAAAAATACATTACTTACGGGCAACAAATAGTGTTAAAGAAACTGCAGTTATTTTAAGATCCATAGAGCGTTCTGATTTAAGGATCTCATAATTTAAACAAATGACAGTTGAACAGAGGAATCCATAAAGCAGTAAGGCATCCAGCAGAGCAGGGTCAGCTTGGGTCTTCTCAGCAGTACAGGTAAAATGGATTTTGGTTGACCCAGGAATGGAGAGAAAAATGCATTTCTATTCTCATCCAAGAGTCAGAAAACTCCCTTTTCTTGGTGGTAGTGGAAGAGATGACTGCAAGGCCAGCAAAGTTTAAAGGCTGTGCCCAGAGTGGGAAACTGCTGTTGTGAGAGGGCCTCTCCCCTTCCACTCTGCCCTCCCCATCCTGCTGGGAACCAACGCCCTCCCTTAGGACCCTCTCAAGCTTCCCACCCCAGACCCTTCTCCAGAACTATCCATGCACTTGTCCCAGCAGAACCTGCAAGCTGCCCCACATCCCTCCTCCAGCCTGGCTCTGAACACGCTGGTGTTGCCATCCATGAATTAAGGAGGGAGAATCCAGAGCCAGACTCAGTTTTGGCATCCACCAATATATTCTGAATTTTCTGCTTAAATCTTGTGACAGCAGAAGTTTTGAAATGTGAAGGGCCTAATGGAATACCATGTCAAGGTAATGCCACTGCCAGTGTCAGTCTTCATACACTGCCTCAGAGAAGTTACAAGAGATCACCATTGGTCATCTGTCTCTTCATTACTCAGCTCACCAACAAGAAGTCTTACTACACTGAGTACATAAGTGGCTCCAAAAATCCAATCAGAAAAGGAAGATGGCACCCAAGGGCTTGTAGTTTGGTGACTCAAAAGTAGCCTTTTGAAGATTTATCTAAATATATTAAATAAAATAACTAATCAGCCACAGGACAGTCAGAGTCACTTGAGTAATTTCTGTTGAATAGCAGGTGTCAGAATTATACTAGATAAGTATTCTATGATTATTACAAGTCACTTTAATCCCTGCTTGGGGGAGTGATCAAATTTACAAAGAAGTTAAGCTATGCAATGATGTCGAATAGGAAGTAATTCTGCATTACCCACTTGAAAAACCTTCAGCTGTCTCCCTGATCCAGAAAACCCATCCAAAAGCATCCAAGAGTAGAGACACCTAAGACTCTCTGCCAGTATTGACAGTATTTTCCTCCTCCTTCATCTCCCCAGTCTACTGTACTAGTACAGCAAGAGATACCAGCAAGCATTTTTTAACAGTTTAATCAACAGAAGTTACTTAAAATAAATGCAATGCACTTAAAATTAGCAATGAACAACATAACTGGAGCATGTCAACCTCCCGGAAGAATGGCAGCGGATAAAGCCAAGGGAGATAAATCCTTTGCAGTAGATGCTATGCTGTCAAACAAGACTCTTCTCACCACAATCCAGCAGAGCCACAATTTGCTACATATCAGTGAAAACATGTGGTAGGCAGCAGAAATGACCACACTGCTCAAGTTAAGTGTCCTACAAGTTTAACACTGACAACAGAAGCTCCAAAGAAATGCCACAGCATTATCAAGGGGGAAAATGTGTCTATTCAAATGTAAGATACATTTATTTTCCCATGTCTACTAACCACACAAAGTCAAAATTCTGTGACAGTCTCTCCAAGTTGCATCATGACATTTTGCCCAAGAGGCCACCAGTCAGCTTTTGCCAAAACATTAATTCACAGTTTTGAAAGAAAGAACCCATCAAGAGCACCACTTTTGTGGAAAACTTTACTTTGGTTATTTCTGTAGCCCATGGTACTTATCCCAGAATGTTCTCAGAACACTGGTAGACTAGTGATCCTCAAATATTCCCATGTTTTGGATGCAACTAGTAACAAAAAATATTAGAGACTTCTTCTATATTGAAGGCTTATAAAAGAAAACTTAATACTCTTCTCTGATCTAGTTACATACAGATAAAGCAATTGGAGAAGAAAGTTAAGACACTTGTATCTGGTTACATATTAAGTTTTCAAAGAAATTAATCCACACTTCCTTCCAGTTTCCCAGAAGGCTAAAAGGAGCTCCTAAAAAGTACTTTTAAGGTTCATCCCCCTCTCCCCAGCTCCTCACAGTTCTGCTTTACCATCAACACCAGTAATAAACCCAGAGTTAGGTAAACAGTGTAATGAGAGAGATATTTTTTTATGCTTGCCACATCCATGCTACACACCCTGCATTATTATGACCACTTTTTAATAAACTGCATTTGGCTTCAGTAAAAGACTGTGAAAGGTTTCACCCAGACATTTTGTATACTGATACAGAACTGTCCTCAGAATTATTGTACCAGCATGAACACTTCTGTTCAAGAGCAAACAAATTTTATAGCACCTGATCTAATGGAGGGACATCCACTGTCACTCACAAGGCCTCTGCTGAACAGAGTAACTCATAAGCAATCCTGTGCATATATATATAAGGAAACTGTGATACAGTAGAAACCAAAAATTATAGCAAGATTTTTGGGTGTATCAAATAGTCATGACTAAGCCACAGCAATTGTGCAATAAAGCATAGCATATCTTTTATTTGTGTGCTTGAGAAGTTAATATTGGCATGACTGACAAACAGCAGCACAATTACAATAGCCACATTAACCTCAGTGTTGTGGCCAGGTGGTGTAAATTAGCCCTCAAAGTCATCAGTCTTGAAAGCATTACTACCTTATGACAAAGAACATCCTCTCCAGGTTTGGGGCTGTTTTTTCTCCATTTGACTTAGTGATACAGGATTACAAAGTTATAGGGAACAAAACTTCAATCACAAATGGCAGAGAAAACACAACCTTTGAAATGACAGTAATACTGCATTCTCTGACAGAGAAGTATTAGGTGTAAAAAAAGAATTAATGTAGTAAAGCCAACTCCATGACTTACCTTACCCTGATGTCTCAGAGGTTCATTTAGAGGAGTTTCTCCAGTATGGGAACCTTTAAGAAGCCTTGACATGGTAGGATTAGTCTTATTTTTTAAGATAAAAACCAGTTAAATGAAACTGCTTGTTGCCATAGACTGGTAGAAAAGAGCTTCCCTTAGATAACCTCCCTTTATAAACCTCACTATGGGTGTGGCTAAATTACTAGCTCCACCTTTCATCCTATTTAGACACCATACCAAAAAAAAAAAAAAAAAAAAAAAAGGATAAAACTTCTCTGAAGCAATATAATAATTTTATCAACTATCCATGTGCTGTTCTGGTTTTTTGTTTTTTTATAAAGTAGGTAATTAGTTGAGAGTTTCACAAGTTGTTGGGGAAAATGTAGACAAAATTAATTTGTCTCCCATATCTGCAGTTCCTGCAATATGGTCTGCAAACATCTGGTGGGTGAACTTACCCAGTTGTTTGCTTTCTAAAAGCAGTATTGTAACAACCTGAGGGAAGTCTATCTGCTTTGCGTGTTTATTGGTATTACATTATATTGAAAAACAGAATATCTATGAACATGCAGCAATTTCCTATTGCATCACCTCAAGACAAGCCTCCACCACCAGTGAAGGCCCTTGTTTTCATCACTTACAGAATGAACGTGATGCAAGATCAAAGCCTTTTGCATGACTCATTAAATCACACACATGCCTTCACTACGGAGGGACCACCAATAAGAATTAGAATCTGTTCTTTTGTCCTCTAAGTACTATATACTTTAAAATTCTTTGACTTTCTTTGCTCTCAAGGCCTAATTCAAGAGGATGGGGTGATGTTTTGGGATGTTGCCACTAAGGCAATATTGTCTGCAGAGTTTTATGTTGCCTTGGTGTGTAACACAAACACATCTAGGTGGCTGCACTCTTGTCTCTTATCCCAACTATTAGTTTTTGTATTCAAGGGTACAAGTATGAGGAACTATAAACATAGGGCCTAAATTTGGGGTTTATTTTTCGCTGAATAGTCAAGGTTATCTTGGCACTCCTGAAGAAGGCTGGGTATGAAATTAGAGTTCTTGAGGTGTTTGGCAGGAGTTCAACTATGCTTCTATCATCCGGGTTTACTTTCAAGGGAGCGATTAGGAAATTATGTTCTTGTTAACAAGATCAGTGCAAGTAACAACTATTATACCCAACATTTCCTGTGTTTAAACTGAAGTGATTGTTCCATCTTGATACAAAGAGCAGAGGTATTTTCTTGAGAATTAGAGACTTGGGCCAAATTTTAGTTTTAAAGAGTATTACAAGAAGAAGGTTCATCCCTTTTCACAGTATCAGGCCATTTCTGTCCAAAAATGCTAACTGATCTTTAAAAAATATATGTCCATACAAAACTTTTACTTCAATATTATACACTCACAGATGTCAGATGAAGAAACAAAGCCACCTTTATTGCAACAAGAAATGTTGCATAAAAAACTACAGCATTCACCTTTCACTGTTTTGTACTTCTGCAGGCAGGATAAAGAATCTTCATCTTTAAAATCCTTATTCAGAGGCCGGAGATACCTGCATCTCTTGCTGTGGCCAGAAGTTCGTAGTCTCATGTTCTACTGTATGTGAATAAAAACATTCTGCAGCATTCTACAAGGCTAATAAAACAGTTTCACTCCTTAGAGAAAGTCTGATGATTCTGAGGAAATTAAAAGTTTTGAGTGAGTTCACAAATTAAACATGGCATGCAAGAGAAAACAAAGCAGTTAAATTGAAATGCAGAGTCATGAAAAATTGAGACAAGCTCATTTTCCTTCCTGTCTGTGAGGTCCTCTAGCAGAGGTGCTCACTCTGGGCCAGATTTCTCTCTTTACACTTCAGCAATGACTGACTAAACAGTCAGTTCTGACATTCTTGGCTGAGTTATCACTTCTTTTGAATTCACGTTCCCAGACAAAGTGGGGAAATCCACAGGTGTGGGTGAAAGGAGGAATATCACAGGAGATAAGCAAGACCAGAAATCAGGATAGGAGTACCAGCATATGGTGCTCAGTGCAGTTCACACACAGTTCAGATGCACCTCCACATTGGAACCATGCTCTGTTTAGAGACACAGCACTGGGAAGATGCCAGAGATGACGCTTTAATTTCCAAAGGACTTGCTGTTTCAGCTGGTAGTACCTATATCCCAGTACTGAAACATAGAACAGTGAAATGGAGTATAGTCTCATCTGTAGCAGCTAGCAAATCAAATCAGTAGATGAAATACTCAGTGCCTGGGATTCATTCCTAATAATCACCATGCATGGGAAAAAAAAAGTCTGAAGTCTTATTTTCTGAGTATGGCCAACAGCTCTTACAAAGATGATGGCACACCTGCACTGCCTGCCAAAACAACTTTATTATTGTCCTAATGGCAAACACAGCATAATGCAGCTCGAAGTGTAATCACACTTTTTGCCATTATAACCAGAGGAAATTGCTGAAGCTTCATTGACCAGATCCTATTTTAGCAGCCAAAAGCAGGAGAGGTGAGTACATGCCTGCAAGCAAGGGGCTGGTGGGTTGGTCTTTACTGGGGAGGCACTTCAGCAGTGCCTGTACTGATAATGTCACTTGCTGTTGCCAGCTGCTTCCAGGCATGCAAAGGCCAGCCTCAAAAACATATTTGCTTTCCTGAACAAGAACAACTACAAAAATCTGCTCCTAAATCTGCCTGCACTTAGCAAGGAAGCAATGTTTTAAAGTACAGAATTAATCAGCCTGCTGACATTTCATGTTCAAGGGAAAACTTACGACTGAGTTTTAGTCCTGATTTGTTTCACAATCCCCTCCCTTTTCATGGTCCCCCTGGATCAAAAGCTCTTGGTTTAATAAAGCAGCACGTTCAACCTCTGAACACAGAGGCTGCTTCTCATTGCTCTTGGTCAAGCACAGCATTTTCTGGCTCTGCTGCACAGCTGGGCTAAGGCTAACCTGTTGTACCCCATTACAACTGAACCCAGGGCCAGGCTGGGAAACATGAGAGCTGTCAAACAGGAACCAAGGCTCTGCCTGGTAAAAAATGGGGTTCAGGTGCACAGCAGCCAGAGCGGGGAGTTTCTGTGGCACAGTCAGTGAGTCTGCTGTTGGTCCAAGACCACTCAGGGACAGGGGCTTGGAACTCGGTAAACTTTGATGGTGCTTTCCTCCCCAAACCATTCTATGAGCTCTTCTATGTTACTATAAAAAACAGGGGATCCTTTCTAGTAAAGGCCAGAGGAAGTTAAAAAGCAAACTGACAGAATAAAATTACTGCAAATTTTGTGATGAAGTCAGGATGCAGCTCAGGGGAAGAGACATCACTGATAAAGAATGTGAAAAATCTCACAAGATCATCTTGTAAGATGAGAAAGAAAGGGGCACTCCACAGGAGTAGCCTGAGAACAGCAGTCCATGGATGCAGGGTTCTTTCCAGGCACAAAACCAACTACCCTGAAGTGGCTGGAAGCCCAGAATTTCTGTTTTCTTAACAAAGTTTTTTGTCATCATCTGGAATTATTTAATCTGCACTTCAAAGGTCTTCCAAGACACAGCCTACCTAGAGCTGCTGTTCAAAACTTCAAATGCAGTTTTCCTGTGACATTCCCCAGACTGGTTTCAGATGCACGTCACAACCCCTTCTTCTACAGAAATGTATATTCCTAGAAAATTTCTGGGGCTTGCTAATGAGACATGAAGATGTTCAATTGCCAATAGATAGTCTCTGTTACCTCTCAATCTCCTCCTTTCTTTTGATAATATTTCCAATTATTATGATTGACACCAAAATTCATGAGGGAATTAAATGGTTAATGGAGTTGAAAGGAGTAGCATTGACTATAAAAAGTTACTGCAATTAATAATGTCTGAGAACTTGAGCTACAAGATGAAAAAGCTAGCAGAAAAGAACTAAATCAACAGCTTTAAGTGTTAGTCTGTTTATGTCGCACTCTTTATTTTTGTTGGTAGATTAAATACCCAATTTTTTGGCAATCATTTAGCTCTATAGCAGACCTGCAAACTAACCTGTTGAAGTAGAACAGAGCTGCAGTGGGATATCCTACCATGACTACTTACAACCCCAGGGAAACCCCAAAGCACACAATACTGGGGACCATCAAATGCCAAGGAAACTATTTGCTCTGTTGGTGCAGTCTGGTAGTTGGAATTTAAGCAGCGATAAGTGATAAGGCAGGAGCTCTCTGCTGCCTCTGTGATTAGTTTAATTACAAACAGAAGTCCCCTGCTCTTCTTGTGATGGGTCTATTAATACTAACTATGTGCTCATGCCATCTGCCAAGGAGCCAATTCCAACTTTACAAAGCACAGCAGATAATACTTGCAGGTGCTCAGAAATGTGTTATTTGGCCATTAAATCCACAAGACTTCGACACTGCCAAACAATATTTGCATTTTGCAGGTACTCCTGCAAGACAGTGTCTTCTGAACCAATATCAGACATGAAGAATTATGTACTCCAATGGAAATTGAGAGTGCTATTCATCTATTGTTTCCATTTTGCTTCTTAGTCTGTGTTTTTGCATCTGGCCCACAAATATTCTTGGACACAGAACTGTAAGGGATGCCACATTCCCAGCAGAGACGAGTTATGAGATCCAAGGTTAGTTTCAAGTGCCATATTGCAAAGAAGCTTCAAGAATGAGTTTCTACTTAGCCTGAATATAGTAAAGCAAAACAAAACACGTTGTTTCCCTTTGATAAAACATAACACACTTTACTCACACTGTCATTCAAACTCTCTGAAGAGATTGTAACTAGTCTGTATTCAACCCAGGATTAATTGAGGCATAAAATGTTTACCAGACCAAAGCCTATTTTAATAAAACTCCTGTGTGAGGAGCAGCCTGAGAAGATATTCAGCCATTTCACATTACATCTTGTACAAACTAACCATGCAGAGAGATGAGAGACTCATTTCTCCCCTGGACTTTAAGGATCCTATCAGGATTTACTAGATTAAAACAACTTAGATGTCTGAAGCTCATAGTTGATAGACCTGTATTGTTGCATCATTCTCACCTGTCAAATTTATTCAGGATTTGTATTTTCTGACAACTTCATATATTTTTGTGGCATGGTAGTGGAAATTAGACCAACCTGAAAGTTTTTCATTTATGTGTATGGTAGATTTTCCAGTGTTATGACCCTACTATTTTTACCATTTAAGCAAGATAGTAAGCTCAAGTAAATGGTGTAGTCAAAATCTGAAACTGCCCTGCTGAAGAAATGCTACTGACTTCTTCCCAGAAGGGGAAAAAGTAACATAGTGAGCCATTCTCAGAAAAGACCCGGTTAAAGATTAAGCTCCTACTAAGAGAGCCATTCTTGGGTAGGACAAGTTTGACATCTGGGGCTTTTAAAGGCTCAGGGTAATGAAACTGGTTGGCTGTAAAGCTCTCCAGCACAAGACACAAGAGTTTCTGGGACTGAGGAGGCATTCAACCAAGATCACTGAGGCTCTCCCCCCAAATTTTGTCATGTTTTCATCTTCTTTACTACATGTCCTCTTCCTCATCACTCCCATTGGGCATCTTTTTGGACCACTGTGAAGAAATGTCCCCTCTTAGCACAGAAGTTGCTGATCATATTTGAGCATACTTGCCCCTCCTGAAACCGTTCTCTTGCTAGAGGGACTCTGTTAGCAGGGTTTCTTTCCTTTGGTCCTTTTTAAATACTTTGTGGTCATGGGCAGAATATAAATAGCACAGGGCAGCCCTGCTGCTGGCTGCTGACACTGGGCACTGCTCCCAGAACAGGTCTGTGCCTTAATCCTGTCTGTTCTGAGCCTGAGCACTGGGGCTGTGCTCCAGCTCATCAGGGACAAACACAACTCTTTGAGAATAAATTAAATAATAACATGATAAATGCTTCCCCTGACAGGTTTCCTAGAATATTCTTGTTTATGGGATCCTTTCCCTGCAGTTCAGGTTTTGCATTCTCCTCTCCCCACTCATGAACCCTGCTGCCAGTACCCTTTCCTGCCATTTGACTTCCCCAAAGGCAGAAGAGAAGTCTCTGCTTCTTCCTTACAGTCAATGAAGTGTCTTTTCAACCCCCTTGAAAACAACACCTTGCCTGAGGCTCTTTCTCCACCTTTTCTGCAGGCTGACTAAACACCAGTTTCTCTAGATGCCCAGAGAGCACCCATTGCTCTACCAGAGTTCAATCTTCAGGCTCACTGCTCCTAGAGACAGATGTAGTAGAGGCTGTCAGCAGGGAGGACCTGCAGGATCAAAGTGGCAAAAGCCCTACGGGGAATTGCCCACATCCTCTCACTTTTCCATCAGTGACAAATCAAGTCCCACTGAAACTGCAAGGATTTCACATTAGCAGTTGTAGCTTTGCTCAGACGAGCTGAGCCAAAGCTCTGACTTTTATATATACACACACATGTGTACCTGCAGTAAAATAAATAATAAACATAAAGGTGCTGAAAGGCTCAGGACCTCATTTAAACTTCACTCACCACCACCACCATGTGTGTCATCATGACAGAGTTGTTTTTTGGGCCCCCAGTGACTCAGAGCAATGCTGTCAACATGCTCCCACTGGGACTCTCTACATCAGCTGCAGTTCCCCCTCCCATGTCTCATGCCAGCATCTGCCCAGCCCAGCTCGGTCTGACACAACCATTTGCAGTTTTTAACATGATATAGTATCACTCTCCAGAGCTGCCCGAGGGAAAAAATGCATTCCACTCACCTAATTGCATTAGTCTAATGTTTCTGCCTCTTTTGGAATTAAGCTATTTAAAAAATAAAACTTGACTGAATTAAGGTTTCAAAGTTGCAAGTGCCTTGAAGGAAAAAGGATCAGGATAAAAGTTACTCTAAGGCAAATTCATATTATATGTTTTAGCCAAAGTTTTAGTAATTACAAAAGTCCCCAGATTTGTTTTTCAATTATTAAATGTCCTTGTTTGGGTAGGACGGAGTTTTTTTTCTTCATAGTAGCTGGTACTGTGCTCTGTGTTTTGGATTTATTACGAGAATGATGTTGATAACTCATGTGTTGTTGGCTGTTGCTTATTCCTAAGTAGTGCTTACCCTAAGCCAAGGACTCTTCAGTGTCTCTTACTCTGCAAGTGAGGAGCCACCCTCCAGGAGGGTGCACAGAAAGGGCATCATATTTAATATTAGTGGTATGCTATTATTACTACATTTTGTTTCAAGCCCTAAATTGTTCCTAACCAATAAGGCTTACTTTTTCTTTCCAATCCACTGCAGGAACAAGGAGTGAGCTGCTGCATGTTACTTAATTGCCTACTAGGGTTAAACCACAACAATAAATTATTGTGGTTATCCATTTGGGAGGGTGGGTGTAGTGCGGTGGAGGGGATATAATTTGTTTTTAAACTCCTCCAAGTGTTTCACTGGCATTTGCAAGAATGTTCAAAAATAATACAGAAAAATGCCAGATAGCCAGAAGAGACAATGATAAATAGTTGAGAATACTTGGACCTGTAGGAGCTGAAAGAAACCTGATTTAAGAGTTCTATAATCAGAGAGGGGCCTTAGATTTAGAATAGCTGACTAAAACTAATAGAGGCCATTACAAACAAAATCATAAAGCTGAAGTAACAATCCCAGCCCAAGACTGCCAGTCAGCATCATCAATGTATGGGTTATTGCCAATGCACTTTAGACAGACTTCATGTCCTCCCAAGTGAGTAATGCCTGCTGCCCTCGTGGACAGAAAGCTTCTCCTGCCTGAGGAGCAATAGTGATGACACAAGAGACCTTTTTGCTTCTCAGAGGAAGGGGTATGCTACAGGAGGACTTAACCTTCAAGAATCACAAAATCACAGGAGGGGCAAGGCTGGCAAACCACCACAGTGGCCATCTAGTCCAACTTCTCTGCTCAAGCAGGGTCATCCTAAAGCACATGGCACAGGATTGCATCCAGTTCTTGAGTCAGTCTTCCAGCGAAAGAGACACCACACCCTCTCTGGGCAACCTGTCCCAGTGCACAGTTACTGCACAGTATAGTTCTTCCTCATGTTCAGGTGGAACTTCCAGAAGACCAGTTTCTGCCCATTGACCCTTGTTCTATTGCTTGACACCACCAAGAAGAGCCTGGATCCATGCTCTTGGCACTCTTCCATCAGACACTTACAGACATTGATGAGGTCCCCTCTCAGTCATCTCCTCTCAAGGGTGAACAGGCCTGGCTCCCTCAGCCTGGTCTCATAAAAGACAGATGTTCCACCCCATTAATCATCTTCACAGCCCTCTGCTGGGACAACTCCAGGAGCTCCAGGTACCCAAGCACATACCTGGTAAGTGGCCAAATGCCAAAAGTTTTAAACAAGCAGAAGATACCACCAAATGACCAAACCTGTCCACCAGGCAGTCTGATACAGCCTGACAGGACAATTGGCTAAGTTATACCATCCTCACTCCCATGGCACATCTCACAGAGTGAGGTCAGAGAAAAATATCCATATTTTCATCTCTTTGTAGTATCTGCATAAGGCATAGGTGCCTCATACACACCAGGCCTGCAAGTCACTGACTGCCCCACCTGCTGCTGACTCTGACCTGTTCCTTTCTTCATGAGCTAATATTTTCTCCTTAGGAAACTGAAGTAGCTCATGGACTTTGTAGGCTAAGTTTGAGGCAGACTGAAAGAAACCATACTTACCTTCAGGAAAAGTCATATTAATCAACTGCTAATCATTTCTGAAGCCCTTGGTTGAATCTAAATAGATTTCAGAACATCTTAGTCAACTAGGGACAGTATGAAACTTCATTATTGCAGCAGTACCTTAAATCTTGAGTGTTTTAGGAAAGATGGAGAGTTTGCTGTAATTCAAACCTTCACCCAGAGGATAAAGCAGAAAGTGAGTTAAGGGGTCATAACCCTCCTGTCCTCGACTTTGGGAATGATTTTCACTGCAAGAGCTTCACTAACAAGAAGCCATTCAATCTCAGCAGTAGTTGCTGACAAACCCTGTGTGAGACAAAGACAGTTTGTCCTCTTTGTATTTTCTCACTCACTGGGTAAAGCCCCACCCTGCACATCCAGTTGTGTGAGCAAAGACAAACAAGGATTAAAGCAGGGGTCCCTGTACCTCAGAGAAAGAGTGAGTGTGTGTATGCTGAAGATTTGGAGAGCGTTCAGCTCGTGACCTGGGCATCCTGACATGACAGTGTGCACAGCTGCTCATACAACTGATGAATAATAAATACCTCAACACGCCCTTGAGATGATACTTCTAAGTACTTAGCTCTTCACTTAAGCAGTCAGAAGCCTGACTAGATTCACCCCGTTACAGTGTTCCTGTAGAAGCCTTTACATGGTTCATTTGACTTTTAAAAGAGATTGTCTTTTGAAGAGCAAGTACAACTTACCAAAATAACCTTTGAGCTGCATGAGGCTTTGTTTGAAATACTATTCTGTTATTGCACTTCTCTCAAATGTCATCAGTCTCAGTGTTTCTCTCTTCTTAAAACAGCAAAATTGTCACCGTATTTCTTGTAAAAAGTTCTCACCTTCTTTACAGCTTTAGATTTCTTGCTAAATTAAATTATGAGCTATAAGTTATTAGCCTCAACTAATTTGCCACACAGTTTGGGAACACAGATAAAAAGCAACCATCCGTTTGGGAAGCAAGTACAAAAAGGACTATAACTCACTCGCCTTGGAAAGCACCAGAGGGTTGTTCATCTGAATTTTGTCTGAATTACCAGAAGCTGTTGTTTAAAAAGAAAAACTGGTGGTAACTGGGGGGGGGGCGGGAACGGGTCTGGTTTTTTGCACAACCTCACTCCCGTGCCACTACGGCATGGAAAGCTTGTAGCTTCAGGTAATGTTTATATCTGCCCACAGTGCTGCATCCTTCCTGGCAGGAGCTGTCACCCTTGGTCAGTGGATGCAGCATGCTGAATCATCAGGCTTTTAAGCGCTTTCCATGGAATGGGATTTATTTATCACAAAGCTTTCCTACCATGCAGCACACTGGAGGAAAGCTCCGTCACCAGAAGCTGTTTTGGATGCCTGCATCTCAGCAGGGACACGCAAAGTGGCTGTGTATAGAAGGGTTTTAAATTCAGCGCACCACAGAGCCAGCCAACAACTCTTCTGCTTCCCAACTATTCACAGCAACAAAACAAACACACAAACACGCTTCTCGGTCCCTCAGCCCGCTAAATACTAATTACGCTCTAAGTGACGCAACTCAGCACCATACTCCCGGGATTTTTCCAGCTTCACTGAATTTCACTTCCTTTCTTTTTTCTTTTTTTAAGGACTTGTCTCCTTTCCCAAAGTACTCTCGGCCCCACGGGCAGTGGGTGAATCACAGCGCCGACCATCACCACCCTCCACCCCTGGCAGTCCCCGGCTGAAGGGATCAGGGATCGCTCCCGTCCCGTTCCCCGCGGGGCGAGGCTCTCTCCCGGGGCGCACAAAGGGATCGCCCCCGCCCGGCCTGAGCCCCCTCCCGGGCTCGGGACCCCTCCCGCTGCCAGCGTGGCACAGCCCCGGCTCTCGCCTCACCTGCTCCGCTCCCCGCCGGCAGCAGCAGCCGCCTCTTTTCCTTTCTCCCGCCCGCCCCGCTGACAGCCCGGCTTTGTCCGCCCGCCCCTCTCCGCTCCGCCCCGCGCGGGAGGTGCCACGGGAACCGCTCCGGGATGGGACAGTACAGTGCCCTTTCCTTTCCCTTTCCTTTCCTGCCTTTTCCCCTTTTTCCCTTTTTCCTTTCCTTTCCTTTCCTTTCCTTTCCTTTCCTTTCCTTTCCTTTCCTTTCCTTTCCTTTTCCCTTTCCTTTTCCCTTTCCTTTCCCCTTTCCTTTCCCCTTTCCTTTCCCCTTTCCTTTCCCCTTTCCTTTCCCCTTTCCTTTCCCCTTTCCTTTCCCTTTCCCCTTTCCTTTCCCTTTCCCTTTCCTTTCCCTTTCCCTTTTCCTTTTCCTTTCCCCTTTCCTTTTCCTTTCCTTTTCCTTTTCCTTTCTTCTCCCGCTGACAGCATCCCGCCCCGGCCGCTTCCACCCACGGGGATCGGCTACACCGACCCGCCCCTGAATGCAGTTACTGCTACTACTACTCTTATTATCATTATTACTTCGCTATTGGTTTTTCCCCTTTTCTTCTTTTCTTTTCCTCCTCTCCCTCCCTGTCCCTTCGGTGCAAGGTTAATCTGCGGGTCCCGGCGGTTCCCAGGGCAGCGCCGTCCAGCACCGTGCAGACCCCGCGGCTTCCTCCCAGCCTCCGTTCCTGGAGCGCCCGTGGGACGCGCTGGGGCTGGGAAGCATGTCCAGCATCGCCCGTCTTGGCCGGCTGGATCCCCACGGCTCGGCTCTGAGGCCGGTCGGACCCGCCGGAGGGACAGAGCGCAAGAGCCGGCCCTGCAGGAGATGCTGATTTCCACAGGCTCTCCGAAATCTCTCCCTGCGGCAAAACCGTCCCACCTGCTCTCGGAAACTGAGCTAGCCAGGGAAGCTGTCAGGCCTATCTTTAGTTCTTTGCTCCACAGATGGACTGTTAGTCATGTCCTGCCCACATGGAGTCTAGTGGCTGGTGCTGTTAAGCTCTGTGTCATGTAGCCATAAATGCTGAGGGGAGGTGATCTCTGTGTAGGACGGTTTTTACTATTTTTGTAAGGGTAGCTATCAATTAAGGCTTGGAGAAAAAGAGAAATAGCTCAGAGTCTTCCTGCCCTTGTAATGACACCTGGTATTCCCCCAGGAGCTATGTTAGGGCACATCATTTACATGGAGACAAAATTTAAAATGGGCGGGGCGGAAAGTCCCTCCCAACCCAAGCAGTTCTATGATTATGTGTGTCAGAGGAAACTGAGCCATTCTCTTCTGAACAGCTCTGTGTGAAGGAGCAGGGCTGAGATTCAGCTTCTTCTCCAATGTTTATGGGACCTCTCCTGCTGCATAGTTTAAGGGACCCCATTGCTGGAGAAAGAGACCACCTCCTTCTTTAGGAGCAGTTTAGAGCTGAAGCTGAGGTACAGGGATGTTCACCACCACTGAGTGGGCTTGGACCCTCTGCTCTGAAGGGTGCAGGGTAAGGCTCATGGCAGCAAAATCTTTCATGGCAAGAGAGCAGTGAAAGTGCCATGCTAAAACTATGAAGCCGGGCTGGTTCAAGTACACTCATGAGGCAATAGATTTCCATTGGGGAGCAGAGGGGAATCCCAAACATAAATGTTTTCAAGTAATGCAGAGTGATTTGCCCCTGGAAAACCTACCACTCAAAACCAAAGGAATTTTCTGGCTTTTTCTTTCATCTAAAACCACCTCAGTTTTGTCCTAATCCTGTTGCTTTGTGTCACAGTGACAAAAAAAAACCATAGGTTTAACTAGAAATAGTTCTGTGCCTGCAGAACAATTAGAGGATTTTAGGGCATCTGCAGACTGCATTTAACTGAGTTTGAAGATCAAAAGATATGCTATTTTTGTATGGTCTTCTCTGGGACTCTGCACAGAAGTGTTTGAGGCCCTGGTGGATGATTTTGCCATCAGCATGTGCATAAGTACTTCAGGAGTTGTAATCTTCATTGTGCAGGAGGGAGGCTGCAGAGGGGAGAGACAGTCGAGCTAAAAATCACCTCACCTATGAGCACATGAGGTCTTATTGCCCACGGGGAGATCTGCTGACTCAGGGGATCTGTGGTCTGGAGATGTAGCTGCAGGTCAGTGCTGACTGGTCCCTCTCTCCTGCTTGAGCCTCCCAGCATCATAGGTGAGAGGTTGTCAGGTGTTATTTGGTCTCAGCTACAGCCAGGTGCTTCCACATCCATCATCACTGGACAGTATGGGCAACATGGTTCATGCTGAACCCTGCACACCTGTGACTTCCTAAGCCAAAACAGCCTGGTCTGATGGATCTCATCTCTCACAGTCTTCAGATATTGAATGCCCAGAGACAAGAACTTTATAAAATAGAGAGTCTCATTATGAGGTCCATGTAAGGTCTGGGGATTTATCAGCCCCAGAACATGGAGGCTGTTGTCTGTGTAAACATCCTGACGTGTTTCCTTCTCTCAGACACTTCCCATGTTTCTGTTTTATACCAACGCCAACATGAGCACAAGAACCATTGTTGCAAACACAGTCACTTGTTGCCGTAGTTCCTCTGAAGTCAATTTTGTTTCCCTTGGCAGAGAGGTTTTAGGATCACACACATGTCCTAGCATCACAAACATCCTGGATGGGCTAACAATAAGTTTGTCGCCAGTTTGGTTTTGTGCCATGTTCCACCAATGGTGCTAGAAGTAGCAGCTGGTGCTGGGGTGGGCTGACAAACTACCAAAACAGTTTTAAAAATTAACATTTTTCTCATCCCATCTCTGAAACTGGATGTTTGCTGGCTGTCTCTTAACAAAACGTGCTTTGCAGCAAGTAAAAAAACAGAAGGTGATTCCAAGTTGACAAAGGAAAGGTCAAAGTAACACACTTGGGTCCTAGCTTTCCTTCAGACACAGCAAGAGAAGCACCTACAGGTACAACTGTGACCTGCTCAGAGCCTCAGGGAAGTGCATCCATCTGCAACTGAACTCTGCTTCCTGGAAGAAATGACAACTTTCAGTTTTTTAAGAGCTCTTTATACTTGATCTCTAATCACTGATTGAAGAGATGCAGTTAGGTTACAGAGCATAATCTTGGTAGGATTTCTAGCAAAGGCTTTTTCCTGAATTCCTTTGACCCTGCAGTCTCCTTGATGTCAGTCCAGTGCAGGGTCATGGCTGAGGAGGGAATATGGCCCTTTCACTTACATTCTTCACAGCTGTAATTAATTCTCTGCATCATCTTCACCAGTGAGTGCAGTTAAAGGAGGAATAAAAGGGACATCATTCTCTCTAATGCAGAACTGATTTAGATGCTCTTCTGCCAGCATTTAGATCTGACCCATTACACAAACCCACAGTACAAGCCAAGTGTGTGGTTGAATCTTTTAGCGAGAACATACACTAAAACATCCATGTAAATACATCCATCTGAATATAAAACATAGCATTCTCACTTGCAGGTAGTTCTCTGTTTCTTCATTTACTACTCCATTATTCCTTGATAGTGATTTCTTTTTTATTTGCAGTATCCCAAAATATGTCAGATATTTTGCATTCAAAGAAATGGTTAGAGTTGAAATTAACATATCCTATACATAGAAGCAGCCTTTGTTTACAGAATGTATAGAAAACAAATTTGTCTCAGGATAAGTAGTAGCACTTCCTAAAAATCACAATTAGCTTTTACTGTTGTTTTGTAGAAAACCTGCTGAAGAAAGTGGGTTTTTCATTAATGCAAAATTTCCACTCTACCTGAATAAAACCATTTCCAGCCTTTTTTTTTCCCCTCCCTCTTCTCCCCTGACCAACTGTCCTCCCAAACCACATTTCCCACAAAATGTTGCATTTGGCCAAACTTACTGTTTGGTATTCAGAAACATCAGAGGAAGTCCTCAGGAAAACATCATCTCTTACTATCACTCATTTCCTTACTTGCTGGTTGGGATGTTTATTTACTTTTGGCCTTCTAACCCAAGTGCGGCAGGAAGCACAAAGCAGCCCACAGGTGGTGACTCTGCCCAGCACCCACTCAGGTTAATCTGAAACCAAAGAAAGAGATAAATTGTCAACTTCACCTGGAGTGCACCACCACGCTGCAGGTGTGCAGCCCTGCACACACACCTGTGTGTCCCACATTGAAGGCCACGGAGTCTCAATTGTACACAGTGCTCTGCTCCAGTAGCCACAGAGGGCAGAGCAGAGGGAAGGGGAAGGAATGAGGCTTGTGTTATGTTGACAAGGTAATCCGGTAGATATGTTTCATGGTATTTTTACAGGTCTTTTTTTCTGCCAAAACCTTCAAAAAACAACCCCCAAATGCATTAGTAGGCTATTAAATAGTTTGGTTGGATACACACAGCCTATTTTACATGGTGTGTGAGGAACAGGAGTGATATATCAGCTGTGACTCTTAATATTTTATAGAAATTGTTGGGGGTTAAGTCTGAAGTGTCTCACTGAAGGTCATCACATTCTGTGTTCTGTTCTTAAAGGCAGGCTCAAATAGAGCAATTACCAGCTTGTACAGGATATGATAATTTGCTTCTGTTGGCATCCAAATCTATTATTTCCAGTAGGGCCAAAGCAAGACTTTTTGGTACAGCCCTGTCCTCACTCATCTTGCTTGCATAAGGGAAGGGCAGCATTAAGTGGTAATAGCCTCAGCCCAGTTCCAGAATTAGAAATTAGGTTCTCAGCTGTATCTACATATTTGCCCACTCTGCCAGCATCCCTGGAGAGCAATCCCTCTTCTCTAACCTCTCTATGGCCCTGATATCCCCTCTCACTAGAATGAATGAATTAGTTTTAAGAGTGCATTTAATTTAAGGGGTTAGGACCCCTTTATGAGGTCAGACCCAAGTACAGCCTTTTAAAATGGTTTTCTCCAGGGAAGTTTTTCAAACTCTGAAATAGTCAGATAGTGGTGATAAATGAATTCATTTAAAGGAAATTGGCAACATTAGAAAAAAATAGATGCTACACTCAAGTTCTTTACAAGCACTTATGCAATGGTATCTATTTTCAGGGAAGCCCCTAAGTATGCAGCATGTTATCAGGCCCACATTTGTTTTTCTGACTAGGATGCTTTCTTGAATGTACGCCAAACCCCTAATTTCCAAAGGAGTTCACAAATCCTTCTTAGCCAGTCTTTTCTGATTCACCTTTAACCTTAAACTTGCAGGATTTGAGATTGTCTTTCATTAGATGAAAGAAGTTTTTTATCAGTGAGAACCTGGCTAATCAAATTGCTGAAATCATAATGTTGGATCTCTCCAGGTCTGTGAAGTGTGAAAGATTTTTGCAAGGCCAGGGACTGCTTCCCTGATGCCAGGAGCATTTCTGGATTGGATTGTCATGACATAAGTTGGGAAAGAAGCAAGCCCCTCATGACTGATCTAATACTTGTCATCAACAGCAGAGAAAAATTAGCCAACAGTTGTAGTGGATCAGCAGGAGGTTGTTGTTCAGAAGGTGGTTATAGTGTAAAAAGGAGTCCCACTGTGCATGGGGACAGTACCCAGCTGCTGGGACCTTCCAGATGATAATCAGGGGAAAATACGTTGAGAATGTGAAAAGCAGTGAGGCTGAAGATCTTTCCTTGGAAACTTCACCTACCCAGAGATGGAATCATAGTGGTATCTGTGGGACAGAAGCAGATGGATAAGCAGACACTGTGGCACTCAGCAGAGGCGACAGATAGCACCTAACCAAGTGTGAATCTGCACCCAATACCCTTCCAGCACCGTGGGAAGGGCTGGTCCTGAACAGCCTCAGGAAAAGCAGCAGAAGCCTGTCAAATCATTCTGTGACTCTATGGTTCAGTGGAAACAGTTGCTAATGGCAATTATACAAGGTCTCCTCACCCTCCACAGGTGGCTTCCAGACTGCAGAATTCAGGAAATCTTCTGTTTTGAAGGGCCAGAATTAGCGTGATTACAACTGGAAGAAATTCTGCTCCCTGAGGGAATAATTAGGCAGCTGAGTTGAAACTCAGTGTTGAACCACACTTTCCCTTTACAGTGGTTTTCTTTTGGAGCTTGGAGGGTAATTCCTCTTGGAAAACATTGTGCACATCTCACTGTAACAGATGCTGGAGGGAGCCATGTTGTTCTTTCCGTGACTGTCAGGAAGCAATGACATGAAGGGTAAAGTGAGGAACTGCCTCGTCTGAAAAATGCACTTTTTCCCCCACCCCCCCCTCCCGTAAAGCTGAGGTCACTTTGGGTAATTACAGCAACAAGATGCACTGCCATAACCAGATGCAAAGCTATGCATTTCCTTAGTGGAATGGGTTGAAACAACTTAGTTTATGGCATCTGACACTGTTTTTTTTTCCCTAAATAAGGAAGCATGAGTAATCAGATATCTCCTGCTTTAGTATTACCATAGAAACAAGCCATGCAAGAAGTAAATGAACTGTGTATACAGAGCTGGATCTGCTCTTATCAAATCTGTAGGAATAAAACGAACAATAGCGGTAGAGTTCAGGGGACTGAATATCCCAGTCAGCAGAGCATTGAAAGCCCCCAACATTGTTCAGGCTGCCACCATGTGTTTCTTTGTTCTCGATGAAATTAATTCTGTGCACTATGCATGTGAGCACATTTGGCTGTCTCATAGTAGTGACTAACAGTAAGAGAACAAAAATGAACACATTTTCCCTGTCAAGGTGTAGATTTTCTGTGAGTGGTTCACAAATTATTTTGCTGCATAAAATATGAGATTTTGTGAAATATTACTTTTGAAAAGATATATCCAAAGTAGTAACTGTTACTATATTATTGTGGCTAATAAGTAAACTAATGACAAGTGACTAAACCTTTTCCCACAGGACTGAACAATTTGCATAAGCAATGCCTAGCTTTAGAAGTCACTTTCTCTCCCACAAAGACAGTAAAACTTAAAGTTAAATGTCATATAAGAGAAACACTCCTAAAAGGAAATAAGGGAGAAATAACAGACTAATGAGCAAATACCATAATTGTTGAAATTAAAAAGCTCCCCGTTTGTCACAGACATAAATATATATATATTTGTGCCATCCTAATAGCACAAGAAAGAAGTGAACTAGAGGTCTGTATCATGACTGCTGATCAGAATTACAGATTCAGAGTTTCATTGAAAATCCAGGCAGGCTGGTGCCATAGAATGGAAACTTGTATATTATTACTGACAACACACATATCAGAGTAGCTAAAGTGATTTTGGTGATGTCAGAGACCATACTTACACAGGTAATAGCGATCTCTGAAGAAAGATGGATTAGTATGAGATGGTGAAAGCAGCTCAGTTTATGTGGGATTTAATGGACTTCTTTTGGAATGCTGTCATGAAAGCAGAAAAGCACAAGTCTGGAGAGTTACAAAGGGCAGACTCCTGCAGTTCTGGCTTTGCAGTGCCCTGCTGATGCTGAAAGAGCAGTTTCCCCTCTCAGTCATGATAAGAAAATACATCCTGTGTCCTTGCCCTACACCATTGCCTCCTTTCTCTCCTGCACCACATGCAGGTTGCTGTCAGTAAGTGCTGTGGGTAGCACAGCACTTCAGTAACTCCAGCAACAGCGTATTGAAATTGTCAGGCACTGCATTTTGCAATGAGCTGAATACTTTGGCAGCTGTTTAGCAAAGGGGGTTATCCTTGGCATGGCTTTTGCTCTGCTTACAGGAGAAGGGAGTGGCTTTGCAGAGGGAAGTGCTGGTGAACCTAAGGGCCACACGTGTGCTAGAGAGGGAATATCCTGGACAAGATCTGGGCTGCTGCTGTGAATTGAAGGCTTTAGCACCTGAAGTTTGTTAAATGCATTTCTATTTGTGAATGCATGGTATCATCTGGTTTACTTTTTTAACAAAATGAAACAATTTTGTGCCTGCTGCACAGTGGGGAAAACAGCCCTGTGAGGAAAGTCAGGTGAGTCCCTTTAAAAAGCACTCCTGATGTAGAGCAAAATCTTCATGTCAACAAATCTTTTACTGACTGGGCTTGGAGTTTCCAGTTTCCATCGACAGCAAAAGGTGAGCAGAGATTTTCAAGTGAGTCCAAGAATACACCATGCTCCACATCTGCAGAATTTCAGCAAGATCTCAGTTCCCAGAACTTAATTCCCAAAGTCTTGCTTAAGCGCACTTCAAAAATAATTAGTTGTCCAAAGTCCTAGAATCAAAAGAGACACCTAAATAACTCCAGAATTTTGTTGATATTTGGGATGAATAAAATGTTGGCCTTTATTCTCAAACAGCCTCAAATTTTTCATGATGATGATGATGATTATGGTAAAGAAAGTCAGATCAGTCTTGTTGCTTAAAACCATCATTCTGCTTTTAATGATTTATCTGAAGACAAAGAAATAAAACTCTTCATGGCATTATTTGTTAAGCTTGAAATTTGAAAGCAATCATCACTGTAATAAACACAGAATATGCATTGTAGATTCAAGCAAGGTGGGAATGAATAAACTTTTAAAAGACCATAGCAAACATTTTAAAATTATTGGGATGCATCGATTTTGATTGTAATAAAGGACATTTTCTGTGCTGAAGAGGATAGTTGTCTGGGAGCAAAGCCAGGAGTAGCAGCGGTGGGTGGGAGAAAGAAGAGAACTACACAGATATTTTTTGTTACAAATTGTCCAAAAAGTGGCTGCTTGTAGTGGTTTAGTAAACAAATAGTACTCACAATTCACTGCACTACAGATGCCCTGATACTAATGAGATTCCATGGAAAAATACATAATAACAATAGTTATTGCTTTTTCCTACTCCATGCGCTTTGGGGGAAGTAAATAAAAAAAAAAAAAAAAAAGAATTGCAGCTAAAACCCTCTCAAGTACTCTTCCCTATCCAACATTACTATGTTTTAAAAATTAGCTGTCCACAAAAGCGAGCTTCTCTCAGGTTCGTCAGGCGCAGAGTAACTTTTGGAAGGAGATAAGCTTTGCTATGGCCTGAGCTGCTGCATTTGGGCTGGAGCAGGCTGTCTGTCCTTTGCACACACACAGCCACGCTCCCTGTGCCCTGCAGCGCTCTCGGTGTTCCAGAGAGACAGCAGCCCAGGGAGCAGTGTGGGTCAGGGACGTGTCCATCCCTGCTGCTCCGTGCCCCTCGGGATAAGGAGGTGTTGCTGGCACAGCAGCCAGACCTTGGAAACAAGGGTGGGCTGCTCTTCCATTGTGGGATAGGGTCCCAGCTCAGATGGTCCCATGTCCCAAGGACTGTCTCTTGTCACAAGCCTTGCCAGCGCCCTGGCTTTCTGCCTCTATGATCCAACAGGGACAAAGGGGAACAATCTGAGCTTTGCATCACATCACACTCTGCAATGGTGAGCTCTGGGTCTCCCTCTTCTCCACCCATCCCACAAAAACTCAGGAGAACTGAAAACCAGCTGCTGGGAAGTTGGCACCTGAGCCGACATGAGGTGATGAGGAACAAGAAGGAAACAGTGTGTGCAATTTCAGGGCTTTGCTCTCCGCGGGGAGCATCTCTGGCACGGTAACCTGAGGAGTGATTGCTACTCCTAGATACATGAAACATAACTCAGGGAGTGTCTGTCCTCAGCTGTGAGTTACAAAGGAACTCTGGATAACACTTGAGGGCATTTCACCTACGGACACCCAATCGAGTATTTCTGCATGACTTTCTTCAGAGTAGCTTCAATGCACTCCTCTGCGTGGTGCCTGACTTTGCCTCTCCTGTACAGAACAAACACTTCTGTGCAGTGATGCGTCTCTAGGCTGACTCAAATCAGTCGCACAGTCACTTCTACCAAAACACTCAAAGTCCTTTTCAGTAACTGGAGCTGTTCCACGGTAAATTTCATTTTTTTTTTTTGGCATGGAAGAACTTCAGCTGTACAGATATGCTGAAAAAGTTGTTCAAAACAAAATTAAAAAAAATAATTCCGTATTTTTCCCAGTTCTTATATTTGAATTGAAATAATCTACACCAAGGTAGAAATAATTCAAGTAGAAGCTTGAAAATGTTTTGAATTTGAGGAGTTGAAGGCAAAAATTGAGCCTGAAACCCTAGCTGGGTCACACCATGGACTAAACTGACATGTCAGACTGTAGTGTATAATATTTCCATCATTTCCATACAACTTGAATTTTCCGAAACAGGTGTAATGCATAGTCTAGGGGAAAGTGTCCCTGCCTATGGCAGGGGTGGTTGGAACTAGATATTCCTTAAGGTCCCTTCCAGCCCAAAGCATTATTTGATTTTATTGTGCACAACATTCTTACGCTGCTTATCATTATGCCATAACATATAGAAATTCATAGTGCATCTGGACCTAGATTCTCTCTCCCACTCTCTGTTAAAAATATATAGTGACAGAAGATATGCTATACAAAGAAGAAACCAGCCCAACCAAAACGGTGGCACCACTTCTGTGCAAGGAGTGAAATCAACTCTCTACATCCAGGAGAAAAGGCGAGTGAGGGAATATGATAAAGACCTCCATTAAATCCTGAGCAGACTTGAAAAAATAATTTGGGAGTCATTGTTTGCTTTTACCCAGAACAAAGGGATTTGGAGTGAAACACACAGATTTAGGCAGCAGACTGGGAAGAGATGCAAGAACAAATGTGCTGTTTGTAAAACAGGTATCTAGGCTGTGGATCTCAGTGTCATGGAATGTTATGGATCTAAAAGGCCTAAAAGGGTTAAGAGTGACTGAATACATTACTGAAAGAAAAATCCACAGGGGCAGTGGAACAGCAAGTTGCTGTCTCTGCAGCTGCAGTCAAAAAGGCTGGTAACTATATTAAGAGAATGTTTTTATATTAGTGCCTATTTCTATGTTCTACCCAAAGTAGGTAATATTTGCTGCTGCCAGAGACAGGATCCCGAACTAGCTGGACCTTGAATCTGATCCAGTGTATTTGTTCTTGTTGATCTTACATTAATTTTCAGCTAGAGAAAATAGGTGGGGTATTTTAGTACTCAGGACTTTTAAACTTTGAATCCTCTATGTTCAGTTCCTAGATCTTAGTAAGAAGTTAAATCTTATGGATATCAAAACAATACTGTGATTTTTGAGAGACTTGGGTTTCATGAGTAACAGGGCTATAATGCTTAGTTAATCAGAACTTCTTTGTGCCAAACAAGTCCAAAACTGAGCTTTGACAATAAACATATTCACAGCTGTCTTCTGATAATTTTGAAGTGCACAATGGATTGCATTATTGTCTTGGTGCAATATCTGATTTTCAGATAAGTCTCTGGTAACAGTGTAAAAGAGAAGTCCTTTCTTCACACATATTTTCCTTCAAAAATAACAAGAATCAACTGAAGTTTCTTGGCAGTTTGTTACAAATTGTTCAGGATTTACCTCTGCTAAGCATCACATTTGTAGTTTTATCAAGTTAATTTCAAATAACTCTGATTTTAAATTCTAATTAAAAGATTAAGAATATGATTTGTTCTAGTTCAATTTTGAATTTGTTAATTTGAGCCATAATATGGTGTTGTGTATGGTTTTAATTTTCCCCCTCCTCTTTCATTTGAAGTTCTGATTAATAAGTCTTATTCACTGGGGTCAGAAAAGGGAGAGAGACAAAAAAAAAGAAAAAAATAAGATTATTGCTTAATATTATCACACTGTATCACACCGTATAGGATCCAGACTTAACCATCTCTTTGATTATCTCCCTTGGCCAGGATGAGATATGGTCTACAGTTCACAGCTTGTTCCTCGTGACCAGTGAGGCAGAAGTGCAATGTAATGAAAATTGATCTATAGAGCATAATCAATTAGCAAAATGTGAGCAAAGAAATTACTTCTGAAGAAAGTGAAAATAAAGATCATGTATCAGCCAGCATAGATGGACAGATAGATTGACAGACACACAGACTGACATAATTTTTTGCTCCAGAAAATCAGGTGGGGTAAGTAATGGATCTATTCAACAAATGAAGAGCTTCATCTACCTCAAAATCTCACTACAGAGATTTGACTACAGAAACAGAAAAATAAGAAGTCCTGCTTTATGACTGTGTTCTTTCACTAATTATCAGAAGATGACATTTTGAAGAAATGAAGAACAGTACCACTGCTGAAGACCTCATAGCAAAATGTGTCTTCAGTTCTTTCTTCCATGTTTTTCACTTGTAACATATGGCTAGTAGAACACTAGAGTTCTGTAAGAATTAATTTAGTACAGGGAATGCTTTGGGTTTTTGGGGACTGTAGCAGCATAAAAACATGTTGGGGAAATAAATTCATTCCTTCTTATCTGAAACGTGGATCTCTTACATGGTCACTTGTATGCTCTCAGCAAAGCAAAAACAAATGATTTCCCCATCTGTGCAGGCTCACTGGTCTAGTATGGAAGAAAAATAACTTCTGTTGTTTAGATGAGCAATGAGGGAACACAGATCAAATCAGGGTAAGCAAACATGCCAGACTAAAACCATACAGCATCCAAGAGCATGCCTAGGCCCAAATGTGTTCATATAAAACATTTATGGACTACTTTAAGAAGGGAAATCATAAAGAATTGAGCCTAGTTGTTGAGTAATCATGGAGAGAAAAAGAGTCAAATGTTTGCCACAAATTTTTCATGGCGAGTAGCACAAGGCATTCCTACACTATATTTTATAAGGAAAATATTCCCTTTGAGACTGCTAAACCATCTCCAGGGATTTTCATTTTCATCTTCCATGCTATGCCCTATTTCAGCACCTTCACATGCTTGCAGATTTTTTTGCTGTGATTTGGTATCTATGACTATTTCCCTGACAGACTTCTAATTGAAAGCAGCGTGACAAAATGTATGAAGCTGTGTCCTCACAGCCCCACTCCTGCTGCTGCTGTAGAAAGCCTGCCTTGCCTGCACAGCCTATTTCTGGGCTGTCCCTGAGGCACGTCGTGCCCTGGCAGAAGTCATACTTCAGAAGCAGCCAGCAGTGTCCCTGCCACTGACAGCAACACTCCTGCACTTCTGTGCTCGTGGCAGCTTCTCCATGGCACTACCTGTGCCCATGGCACTGCCTGTGCCCATGGCTCCATCAGCCTTGGCCCTGGAGCTGCAGGGACTAAGTGGCACTGGCCAGAGGGCACATAGACAACAGGGAAAGCAAAGTGATTCCACCTCCACCCCTTCGTGTGACTTGCAGGAATACATTTGCTCATTTTCCTTTGTTTTTTTGTACCAAAATCAGAAGATTTCTTGTTTCCTGACTTCAGAAGTGATGCCAGAACTGCAGAAAAACAACACACTGCAAAACCTGTGAACAGATACTGAAGGATAGGCAGCCTCCAGACAATGAGTAGGTGGGTACAGCTCCTGAAGGAAGTTTCTCCCTCTTTGTGTCAGGGTGAATTAGGTCCAAAGATCTCACCCTTGGGCTGATCCTTCCCTTTGTTTTCATGTTCCTGTACAACAAAAATCAACTAGAAACCAAAGGACTAAAAGGTAGCCTTATTCTCATCATTTTTGGGTTGTGTTTTTCCCCCTCCCTCCAAGGAACAGGAGGGCCTGTCAACAAGACACAGCATGCTGGATTGTCCATAGCTGTGCCTGCAGCACTGGGATGATCCCATGTGTTACCTTGCAGCCACTGAAGCTACAAGAATAGACAACCCATGATTTAGGGTTTTGGGCAGCAAGATGTCAATTCCTCTTGACATACAATTCGGTGGGAGAGAGTAAAGAGCTAAAAATACTGCAGTGGAAGAAATCCACTGAAAAACAGGCATAAAATAGAACACATTTTAAGTCCCAGGATGCTGCAGGAACACCCAAAGGCATGTTTTTAAAACCAAATCATTTAAAACCACAGCAATTTGTACTAATATGACTCCTGACTGTACACAGCTCATGAAATCTGTTTGGCACTTCTGCCAGCTCCCTGCCTTTGAGGTGACAGATGCTTGTTGCTTTCTGTTCCACATGCCCATAGGTCTTGAGCTAACATTTCTGGAAGCCATTGGCAGATTCTCCTCTGCCTTCAGTCAACCAGGTCCAGAGAGACCCTGGGGCTGATGTCACCTCATGGCATTTGGCTTTTGGAAACACGTGGATATCTGTCAGGACATAACTTTCTGCTTTTTGCTGAAACAGCAATGGCTGAAAGTATGTCAGTGTATTAATACACTTTATTATTTACAGACTTTCATGCTGAGCCAAGGTAAATGCTCAGCAACCAAGTCACCTTAGTCTGAACTTTTCTCTGTAGCTTCAAAATTTCACTTTTATGTTCTCACAGTATCTGCCACTACTGCTGTGTTTATTCAGTTTGCTGTGTGCTTCAGATTAACCTACAGTTCTGAGTTTTCATAGTCAATACAGCCTCAGTGATGAATGGGAGATCCCATGCCCAGCATTACTCATTCTCAGAAGAATGACTAGAGGAGCTTTCCAAGGCCAAAGAAAGCAATGCCAGACCTATTTCTGATATGCTTTTATTCTGAGTGCTTCCACTGACTCCCTTACACTTGCAGAACTATTGTTGTCTGGGAATTTTGCATGAACTATAAATAAAAGCAGCAGAACCATCCCTAGTTTATGAAGGAAAGATGCTCTAGGTTGTATCTTGGCATGTTTTTAGAGTACTGTGAACTTCTCCCCTTTGCTGCCAATGGGATGTGGAGGGCAGCTGGACACAGGCTGTCCTTCTCATCAAAATCTCCCAAATTCACATTTAAATTGTGAATTAAAAATTGTGACTTAACCCCAACTGTCATTCAGTCTTCGTTCAACCTGTGTACCTTGCATGCATGCATGCATGTGGGGATCTTTTATATTACCCATCATTTTCGATCTGAGAATCTTTAAATAACCCTGCTAGACATGAGTAGCTGTATTTATGTTGCAGAATGTAGAATCCCTTCTAAAAGTGTGCAAACAGAGGTCACAGTAATGACATGCAAAAATCACGTAGGCTTTGAGTTTATTTTTAAAACCTAGTTTAAGGACTATGGCATAAGGTATAGGACAGTTGACAAAAGGACAAGGAACAAGATTAAAAGAGAGAAGGAGGAAAAGAAATATGTCAGAGGCCCTTTAGATACCACATTGCATTCATTATACTTGAATTAGGTTTTAGAAAGAGAAAATGAAGCAAAATGCCATGGGCAGTTGGTGCACACAGGGATTTGGTGACATACCCAGAGCCACCCAGGAAACCTGGAAAAAGCAGGAATAACCCTTGCCTGTCCAAATGGCTTTAACTTTTGCTTGATACATCTTTTCAGTCCTCTGGGGATATGTTTGTGAGTCATTATTGCCAGGGCTGTAGAGTCCATTAATCTGGCTGAGACTCTGAAAACTATTGACAAACAGAAGTATCTTAGAGGATCTTGGGTAAGTTAGTAGTGGAAGGGAGAGTGAGCAAAGAGGATGAGCTATGCTAGTATTTGTGATAACTATTTGAGCCTTGATGTGCTTGCAGATATTTGACAAGGCAGAGGTAAATACCTCAGTCCCTGTGCAGTCCCTGTGTCCTGGGCCATCCCTTCCGACCATTTAAGGCCCTGGGTATCCAGTGACCAGCAGCAGAACCAGCAGAGCATCTTGGGGCAAGCTAGAAAAAGCCTCATCTTATGCAACTCGCTAGCAAAACTCATTCATCCATGCTAAGATTTGCTCCAGGATGTTTTCTCCAGGTTTTTCTTCAATGCTTTGCCTTCTCAGGTCAACCTTTCTTCTGCCTTTCTTCTGGCACACGATTGGGGTGCAAAAGTAAAGTTTTGGCTTCAAAGACTTTTATCTCATTGCTTGTTTCCATCCCCTGTGTCTATCTGTCAACAAGTAGGGGTTTTCCTTTGTACCATGTGACCCAGATAGACTTTTCCTTACTGTTTATATTCTAATGTAGCCCTTGGGAAAAAGAAAAAAGGCTTTCCAAAATTAGCACACTTCGTTTTGGACTGGTTTTAAAACACAGAAAAAGAAAATAACATGAACAAGATATTTCAGAACAAGATATATATTTGTCTGACAGTTAATGTAGCAAAAATTCCATCCTTTTTAAGAAAAACTTTACACCTCCTACGAGCTCAGAATATGACCAAACCTAGACTCACAGAGTGAAGCAAGCCATCCTCCTCTCACATTACTGTCCCCAGACAACTTTGTGCTGATTATCATATGCACCTGTGTAGAGCACACTCTGCAGCAAAAAGTACCAAGGATAAGCTCCGATGTAACAGAATCCTTGAAGACTAATCTATACCTGTCTTTATCTACAATAGATATCTATATATCTATTCATTTAAAGACATTCTAGCTTCCCCAGAGGCAGCCTCTGGCATGAGAAGTGCTTTTAGTACAAAACTTGTAATGAAAACAACAAGAAAAAAAAACACACCCAGAAGAGGGAAGCCCCCTTCTTAGTTTATGAATTATTAGTGTTTCTTGCATCACTTGAGTGTAAAATTGCTGGTACTCAGGAAACATGACATTGAAAATAAAAGGAAGAAGAAACTTCCCAGTCTTGCCAAACCCAGTTCTCACAAAAGGCAGGCTAGGGAGGTCAGAAGGAGCTCTCTTAAAAAAAATCCCATTATTCCCAGACTTTATTCTCCCAGATCTGCTTATTTTTTTTCATCAGGAATAGATGTGGAAAGTTCATGCCTGCCCAGCAATAAGGAAAAGCTCTGCTTTGTTCCCCCCTCCTCCTTGTTGGAAGCCCCATTTACACACAGTTCAGATTAATGTTGGGGGTTTTCTTTGCTAATTTTCCTCCCTAGGGTGGGTAACGATTTCTCAGAGCTAATACATCCTGACAGATGCAGTCATAGCAGCCCTTGCACTCTGCATCTTTGCTGGCCACTGGGGCCGTGCTTTGGAAAACTGATCTCTTAATCATTTTATCTGATGGATGTTGCCTACTATAAATTGACAGTTGTTTGAGGTACTGATATCGACCTCTTCTGCTCTCTCTGATGCAGGAGACAGACTTTGTGTGGGGCTCAGTCAGACAGAGACCAGGGTGTTTCTGTCAAAGTAGCTGCATGACAGGTTTTATTAGATGTAAAATTGAATTTGAATTTAGTTGGTGTGTTGGGAATTGGTGAACACCAAAGCTCTGCAGTATTATTGTGTGTCCCACCCGCTGCAGGATTTTGAACTTGATGAACCACAGATTATAAGTAGGTGTTTACCATTTAATATGCTCAGTAGTCATGGAGTTATGATAGATCAGAACAGCTACCAAGCAGTTAAAATGAGAACATTTTCCCAGAATCCAAGTACTCTCTTTAAGTGAAATTATTCATTATCGTTAAAAACTATGTTAGTCTTTACATTTATGTACTAACTTTTTAAAAAGTGTTGCAAGTCATCAGCTATAAAAAATATCTGTGGGCTCCTGCCTTATTTCATACAAAGTTCAGTTTGCAAATTGACTGTTCAAAGCCAAGTACATTTTCTAAGCAAAGGACAGAGAGCAGAAGAAGGGGAATGACCAGAATGTAAAGGCACAATCAGAAACCAGAAGATATTGAAACTCAGGCAGTATTCTACAGGACTATACCTTGTTTATTTCATGACCCCACTGTTGCTACTTTAAAAAGATCTACTGAAGAGGATCTAAAAAGACCTGTGGATATGGCAGTTCTTTTATGATATATTAGCTTGAATGGCTCCATGACGTGGAATTTTACCTGGCATTGATGGACTTTTATACAAAAATTAGAGCATTATTTAGAGTAGATAGGAAAGGGTGAGAGTTTAGACCTCATTCCTAGGTTAATGATGTAGCAGGAACTCACAGCCTAACCTGGACTCTTTGCTGCACTGTACATTCATTTTTTAGAGGTGTGAAAAGAGTAGAAACAGCATCTGAGGGGCCAGAAACACATCATTTATATTACTGAAGCAGATTATTACCAGGAGGTGTTTTTTCCCCTCCAAACAGGCCTCAAGAGACTGATCTAACTAATTACTTTTGGTTGTATAAAACTGACCTTTCTGTTTCCAAGTCACCCCAGCAGAGAGAGACGACTGAGTGCAAAGGGTGAAAGAAATAGAGCTGCGTCAAGAGAACAAAGCTTGAGAACACAGAACAAGAAATTTGGGTTGAGGGCATCTCCTAGGACTTGTAACCATGGGGTGCAGGTGGTAACCAGGCTCCCTCATGAGACCTCAGGGGAATGAAGCCTTTAAGTAGTTGTAACATCAGCTGATAAAGCATCAACACGGAGTATGGTGCTCTTGCATGGTAATAATCACTGTTCAAAGCATGCAAGTGGCTAAACAATTCCTCCTGTAATTCTGCAAGAAATAGAGAAAATGCTCCTTTGAATAGCTAAAATTGTAGGCTGGCTGAGAAAATAACTAACCCTTAAAATTTTCAAAATCAAATGGCTGCCTTTTGCTTCAACAACTTCACCTGTTGCTCCTTAGTTTGGGGGAACGGGATCTAAGATGGCAATAAAGGATTAGTAGGTGAAGTGCAGCTACACCACCCAAGTTAAAAATACACTGGGAATCTGTCTCAGGAGGCCACAGAGAGGACAGAGACACCAGGGTTTGGGCCTGTTTGGCTATAATCGATTTGATGAAGGGCCTGAAGGATTTTCTGATTGCCTTATTCACTCCAGGTCTGTGGGGGCAAAGGGAGAGATCTCACAGTAGGTTTGGTTCATGCCTGGTATAGGTACCCTAAGGCAGAGGCATTGGCCCCCATGGATGAGTGAAGAATGTCATAATCTGTGTGATAAAGTGTAAGGATGGGCTTAATTAGCTTTGTATTATGAAAGATTATCATGACAACACTGGGGAAGGGCGATGCGAAATGGGACACAAATCTGGTGTCATGGTATGGTGATAACACTTATTAATTTTGGTGTCCCTGAACACCCCATACATTTGCATCTATTACTAGAAAATTTTAATCCTTTCCACAGTTGGTCCAAAGTATGATCTAAGTACTACTGAAATCAATTTTTTGTGGTAGTGATATCACCATCTTCATCTCATTTTTTGGCTAAGCCCCAGTGAGTGCAGTGTGATCTGTGGTTCCTAGAACAATTAATCAACTAATGAATGAGAAATTTCCTTAGCACTGCTGTCCCATCCCATCAATCCAGTTTGTTAATAAGCCTTTTTATTGCCTTCTGGAGGTATGGGGGTCACAGTCCCTAATTCACCAATGCATTTTACAACAATTTCTTCCTACAAGCATCATGCAAAGGCATTGCAGTGAGCAAAGTCTGAGGAATGTCTGTGGTAAAGGATTAAGTGAAAAGTGCAATGGGATAATGCTGTTGAGGGTTTAGCTTTTGGGGTTATTTGGGCTTCTGAGAGTACAGGCAGAGCCAGGAAGCAAATGGATAATTCAGGTATGTTCCCAGCAGAGAAGAGCACAGATATTGCTGACTGAACCAGTTTCTAGAACCTGTGAATTTGGATTTAAGGGATATTTATTTGGGTTTCTTTATGAGCTAAGCAAGGAGAAATGTGACCAGGGCAGACATATAAAAGCAATTTTGGTGAGTAAGTAAGAGGATGGCATAGCTGGCCAGGGAGCTGATCTCTGTGCTCTTTGGCTGAGCTTTGCAAAGCGTGACAGCAGCACATTACCTCCTGTGCTTAGGAGCTGTGGCAGAGGTGAAACCATTCACTTATGCTTAACTTACAGTGCTAGTCACTTACTCACCAATTGGTATGTTATTCCAGAACAGTGGATAAAGTAACCCTGAAAGCCTTGGTGGATGCACAAACAAAATAAGCAGGTTTAGCAAGTGTCCTGCAACAGCTTCACCAGGGCTAGAACAGCTATTAACAAATGGGATAAATGCTGTCAGTGGGTTACCTCACACCTGTCAACAGCCCCCAGCACTGCCCAGACTCCCAAAATCCCCCTCTCCAGCAGCAAGTATTCACAGAACAACACTGATCAGTTAGGCAATTGCTTGACTTGGACAGCCCCACAGGAACTGGAAAACCTTTGCAACAACATTGTTCTGGGTCATGGGTGCACAGCACACCTACAGCTCCCACACCCTGTCTTCCAAGTGATTGGAAGCCAGAGGAGGGATGGATGGAAATGTGGAGAGAGGAGACATCTGCTCTGCCTTCTCACAGGAGCTCTTCAGGGGAGCAGGCAGAGCTGGTGGAATTAATGTATTCTGATTTTTTTTATTTCGCAATTTGTGTTTCGGCTTAATTTCTGTCCCATGGGAATTATAAACAGAAACCAACAGAAAAGAACATATTTGACAGCAACTTGGTTTTGTTAATTAGAGTTTTCTCTTTAAAGCTGAAATGCAGAAGGCACACGAGTGTCCCCCTGTTGTCTCCTCAGCCATGTGTGCACGTGCACCCTGCCTGAGTCTAACATCTGTGAAGTTTTGGACTCATAGCATGCATTCAAATGCAGTTTATTGAAATATTTAGTATATAAAGTAATTGCAAAGCTCTCACTTTCAAATGAGTTAATGCTACCTCCTTCACTCTGTGTGTGTGTGTGTTGCCAGTATCTCTCCAAAAAAAGAAATTTTCTCTTACAACTTGTTTTCATCTGAATAAATTTCAAATCAATAAAATAAAATAGCAACAACATTAATATTATTATTAATAAAAAGAATAGTAATAACAACAGCAGCAGCAATAATAATAATAACAAAACCAACAATAATAATAACCAGACTCCATGATTTTTTCACACCAAAATGTGTGTACAGAATTGAAGAGAGTTAGTATGTCATTCAAACAGATAATGGTGACCATTCAAAGCAAAGGTTTTAAAGAGGTGCTATGGATCTTTGTAATCATTCCTTCTGGTACATTTTAAAAGCTCTAATTACTTGAAAAAGCAAAAACTGTCTCTTGCAGTTTTTCCCCTGTGACCTCAGAACAGTGGTGAAGCCGGATCTGCCTTCCTCTGCTTTTGCAGGTGCTGATTAGCTGGGAACCTTGGCTGACACAGGTGATGATAATAAGAGCTATGGGCTAAAAACGTATGCAAAGGCATCATAAAATGTTAATTTACGACTGCATTAAAGCAGGTATTTGAGAAAATAAACAAATGAATAATCTTGGACAAGTCTGTGCTCCAGGATTTTATAGGCTGACTGGAAGCTCCTCTCCTACTTCATTGTTTAGTCTTGAGGCTTCTCTGAAGCTGTAATTTCTCCAAATTTCCAGACTCCTTAATTTATGAGGTTAGACAAGAGGTAAATGTCTCATGCAGGAAACAAAGACACTCTTGAGGAAGAAATTATTCAAAGCCATGGAAATAAAGGTCTTTGCTGAACCACAGTAAGAGCAAAAGGGAATTAGGAAAAGCAATTCCTCTTCTCTCTTTTGGAAGTCGCAGTCCATGACTTGTGAGTCTTGCTGAACTTCAACCTTAAGTTAAACTGTGTGTTGGAGAAGGGAGTAGACTGTTATGGAGAGGAAAGCTGTGACTCAGGACCAGGTTTCCTGGAGCCAGGGTGGAGAGCATCCTCCTGGAATGGTCACGGTGGTGCTCTCCAGGCAGACATTCATCCTCAAGCCAAAGGCAGCACATGGAGACCAGCACATAAGGCCTCCTGGCTGCTGGAAAACCAGGATTGCTGTCCCTGGGCCATGAGGAGGTGGCTCTGACCCAACCATGTCCCACCAGTGAGACAAGCTGGGACAAAATTCCAGTCATGGGGACTGACCAGGGCCTGGAGGAGGATACCATGGTGCAGGGATAGGCCTTGAAAAAGAAAAAAAAAACCAAACAACTTTTTAGGTTAAGGGAATGAAGGGGAAGAGGCAATGCAGCAATGGCAGAAAAAAAAAATGCTTTTTGGTGATATATTGAAAATATAAGCCAAGAATGGAGTTTTAGGTGTGACTTTATGCTTAAGGACAAGGTGTTAAATATCCCTGATGTCCTAATTAACTATTTGGCCATAAACAGCTCAGGGAGAGTTTGGAGTAATTCAGAAGTGGTTTTTATTCTTTCTTGGTCTCATTCCCCACTTCCCTGTTTCTGCTGAAGACTTGGAGGGGTGCAGAACAAATCATGGGACCAAGATTTCACACCAAGCTGTACAGTAGCTGGAGCTGCAGAGTGGAAGGAAAGTCTGGCTGAAAATCATGCTGCATGCCACTGGCTTGGCTCACATCACACCAGGATTATTGTCCCTACATGCAGTGAAAAGGGCTGTTGAAAATTTGAAGCGTGGTGTCATGCCAAAAATCTGTGCTTGGTTTTTTTTTTTGTATTTGTCATGAAAATTGTGGCGCAACTCTTTCATTCCTAGAAATATTTTCTATGGGAAAGTCCTGATCTGCAATAAATAAATCCCAGGCTTTTGATTTTACTGCACTGCATTTTCTTTTTTTAAAAAAATCTTCTAGTCTTATAGTTTTACTACTTCATTTATGTTTTTCTACAAGAAAAAGCCAGGATACAGCTGCTGGTGGAAATGCAGTGGACTTTTTTTACAAGGCAGATGTGCTCATGAATACTGTAAAAAAACCAAAAAACCTTACATGTTCCTCTCTTTCTGCATTCTCTATAATTATTTGAATGGGTTTTGCATTTACTCACTCTGATTTTCATGCCTACAGGTTTGTAGTTTGCAAGAATCAACTCCTACTTTTCCTGTTTCATATCTGCTGGATGTTACTTCCTAGATTCTTTGGAAACATAAGGAAAAGATGAAAAATTCTCCGTATTCTAGAACCAAAGAGATCAGCACATTGGCCTTGATTCCATGCTTCCAAAAACAAGATTTTTGTGTTTTACATGACTGGGTAATGGATTAGACCTCCTTCTATGAGGACTGGGCTTGTATTAATTTATTTTTCCAAGCCTTACTATGCCACATGTAAACAAGCTTAAATAATGTCAGTGGAGTGCAAGGAGTGTTATTTGCAACTAAGATAGAAACCTTAATGCCTGTTAAGGGGTTGATAGATAAAACATTTAAAGAAGACTTTACCTTCCTATAGGTCCTTGCCCTGGTTTCCAAGATTCTTATCTCTCTATAGTTGGACTGTATATTGGTTCTTGTAACCATGAAAGACAGACAAATGAAGTCTCAGCTATGCAGAAATTATTTCTTCCAGGATTATGTTGTATTCCCCTTGTGTAGGAGCAGATCTTCATGGATTGTAGGTTTATGTCAGGCAGAAAACACAGGAGGAAAGGCACTGGATGGTGTAAAGTATGGACTGGGACCAGCCTGGGTTGGTATCTCTAATTTTCAGTGGGATTTAATTTATGAACACTTCCAACTTTCTGCTGAAAATAGGTTCTTGCTGAACAAAAATTTTGCAGCTTTACAAGGAAAAGAAGCTGCAAAATAAAGGCTGGATTTTTAAGAATATTTAAGACCACCTTTAGGACTGCAATATATGAGTGAGACTTCATCTTCAGAAGCCCATCCACCATACAAAAAATACTTCATATTCCTGCAATTTATTTATGCTAATGTATCCAGAAACTGAATGTGGTTATAATAATGTGGAATCCCTTTAAAAAATAAAAGGATTCTGTTTTATGGCATCGCTCTTGCTAATGACTTCCAAATTGGATTTGCATAACAATCTTTCTTTGCAGACTGCTGGTCCAACAAATCACACTGCGAGGCTTCTGGTTAAGCTTTGTTCTGCAAGTATCTGTAACAGTAATTTAGTTGTCAGTTTTGGGGCTGTGGGAGTATAATTAGGTTTATGCAGCTAAAGACACGTCCACATGTCTCTGTGGGAAATGAGGGGATCTGCTGGGTTGGGCTGAACTTGCCAGAAGTCAGACTAGAAATTCTGGAGCAAGCTTGAATAGATATACAGTATATTGAAATTAGGTTTTCCTGGGGTTACATCTGTAGTATGGCTAAATAGTGATGAAATGCATTCATGGGCATTTGAGAAAAGTCCTGTCTGGATTAGGGGAGCTGCACTAGGGCTTGATCAGACAAGGCTTGATGAGCAAGAACACCTTGCTGATGCTCCAAAGAGCCACTGTCTATTGGCATCTTAGAGGTAAATTGGGCTGAGGCCACCCAGTCATGTCTGTTGACACTTCATGTTAGCAGGTGAACATCACCTCAACTTTTTATACTTCCTTTCATGTGTCTTTCCTGTATGTCTCAACCCAAGACACTGGAGCATCTCATTTCTGGAGGAGGAGAGAGCCCTGGCTGTGTTTGACATGGTGGGACCCTGACTTGCACCGCAACACCTGAACACTCTGAAAGCACAAAATCAAGGCCAGAAGGTTTGGTGGTCAATGTGCAGTAAAATCAGAACCCTCGCACCAGTGCAATCTCACAAAAGGAGAACTGGTGCCCGAGTTCTGAGGCAAGAAAAGGCAGCTCTTGGAATATGGATGGGTGCCATGTCTGGCAGGGAATGACCAGCAGTGCTGGCATGAGGACACAGGCAATGCAGCTCTCACCTTTTCCTGCTGGGGGATGTTCATCTTCTTGTAAAGAGAAATGAGAGCAGCCCTATCCATGCAAACTGCATATTCTCCTACAACATCTGACTCACCCTGAGCAATCTGGAATGCTCTCTTTTCTCCACATAACAGGAGCAATCTCGCGGGGTGTGTGTGCATGTGTATGCCTGTGCCAGGGATTGCACAGGGCTGGGCACACAGAGCTGCCTGCGGGGAGCAAGGCAAACACTTCCACAGGGTATCTCTGTTTCTAGGTCATTGTAAGACCATGAATGTCTACATGAGCACAACAAAGTAAATACAGCAAATCAAATTCGAGTCCTCTTCTGCATCCTTAAAATAGCTTGTTTATCTCTCTAGCTCATAATTCCTAGAAACAAGTCCCTGAATGTTAGATGTAGCTACCTAGGCAACAGAGCATGATGCAGATACTCGACACAACTCAAGCCTTGCCTTTCCCAGTTTTTTTTTTAATGTGGTGGTGGCCAAGTTCTATATTCAGAGGTGAGACAATAAATATTATAGATATTGGTGCAGACGGTCTATAGCAAAGGAAAGGGGAAGGATCTGACACAAGGATTCTCGCTTTCTTAATTAGCACACAGCTTGATGGGAAACCTCACCCCAGAATTAGGCTGGCTCGCACTTTCTGGATAAGGCCACCGTTTTTTCTGTTAGGGTGGCTAAAGACACAAACATTATTTCCATCTTGGAAAAGGTTTCAGCTGCCAGAGAAAACACTCCATGGTTATTCATCACATTTTAGTAAAGGGCTGACCAGATGCAGTCCTGCTATCAGCTCAAGAGAGCTATTAGGGCAAATTTCTGCCTGCTGTACTCAGCTGTACCTAATGGCCCAGCTATGGCAGGACTGAGCTCACTGTGTCCTTGTGGCAGGAAAACCACCTGCCACTCAGCAGTGTTGGCTGAGCAGATGAGGTGCTTCACTCCCAGCAGTGCAAAATGTAAGGGGAATAATGAATTGCTTCCCAAGGAAAGCAGTTACTGGCCACTGAACAGCTACTCAACCAGTGATCTGGTTTTCATTTGGTTTTAGTCCTCCGGGTTTGCTCCTGTTGGGTTAAGTGAGGCATCCCTAGCCAAACATAAAACAGTTTAATTTTTCTGCTTCTGGGCACCATCATCCTCGGCAATCCCAACTTGCAGTCAAACCCAGTTAATTTTTCTGTTGATTATCACTTTGCCAGACAAACAATCAATACTAGAGCTGCGCAGACTTTGTATAACCTCTATAAACCCAGTTTGAAATGGGTGAACAGGTGTCTGCATAGATTTTTCATGAGTGCGACCTGACAAAAGTGTTCTGCATTCATCCTTCTTGCATTTATACATGAACTCAATTAATTAATTTGTGGGAGCTTAGATCCAAAAGTAGCAGAAAACATGTTTCTGGAGAAGTGTCCTCCACTAAGAGTGTGACTCAGAGCGAGTGATGAGAGGATTCCCTGGAAACAGCACTCCCTCAAGTACTAATTACCATCTGCACTAACTTCAGCATTATCCTTTCAGCTGAAACAAACAGTATTGAAGCCCCACCCCCCATCTGCTGGGGGATGTCAGGGTCTCCAGGCAAATGAGCTGAGAACCAGGGTGCAGTTATTGTAGGTAGCAAATGGAAAACACTCCAGACAGCACGCAGTGCCACGTGAAAGGACTAAAATACAACTTTTCTACTTTGTGGAGAGGACAATAGGGTTGCATGTCAAGGCTGAGGTCTCTTGGCGGGGATTTCTAAGTTTAATTGCACCTACATAATGAATATGATGTTGAAAGTGCTTCTTTATAGAGCATGTAATCTCTTGCTTTTTCACATGATGGCAGATGTTGAAGAAGTGCAGAGACCTGTTAAGCACCTGATTCCTACTCAAAGCAGCAGTGCAGGTGCAAAATGGGGGATCTAAGGCTACTGCCAGAAGCCTGAATAAACAATAAAGCAAAATAAGAAAAAAAAGAAAAAAGAAAAGAAAAAAAGAGTGCAATTGGACTGGGTGCCACTGAGGGGTGCAGGATGGGAGGTAACTCTGTGGATCACAGAATACAAACACATTTCGTTGTTTGGTGAAACCAGGAAAGGATTTTGGATGTCCAAAAGGGACTTTCTGTCCTGAACAAGGGATCTCATCCAGGAAAAAAACGTAGTCTGGGCTCCATAGCAGTTCCCATGGGAGGTGGGACAGGAAGGCAGCAGTTAGAAACTTCTTTCCCAGGTGAGCAGCAGCCCCTGTTCCACGAGCAGGTGCTGAATAGCACCACCAAAAACATAAGGAGAAGTTTGGGTGCAACCTGTCCTGAAATAGCACTGAGGTGCATGCGGTGGAGGGAGGAGGAGCAGAGATGGCTGCCCTGAACCCCCGCCTGGGGTTAGGGGAGGCTTGCAAGGGATCTGGGGGCTGCAAAGACCAAAAGCTCAGAAATGCAGGTGTGCACAGAAACATCCCCATAATGGAAACCAGTCTGACCCTTTTTTTCCCCGACAGGAATGTACCAAGAGGGACCAAAACTGAACTGAGCAGTAACAAGAAAATCAGTCAAAACACAAGCTTGGAGGGTGCCTCTCTGAATGTGCTTGGTGGCTGCAGGCAAAGTTGGGGTCTAGCAGCAATGCTGGGCTGCAGCAGGCAGGGAAGAAGTGTTAACTAGGCAGCCTTTACGGCTGACAATTAGCATAACAAGCAGCAGGCCTGACACTTCTGCCATCTGGCCACTGCTGAGTGTTGTGCAAAAAACTCAAGCCACGAGGAAATTAATTTGCTAGTAGTAAATTATCTTGCATTAAATAGCAAACTGCATTCTGCAGCATCACATACCAATGACAAAATGCACCATGGCCACCTTCACTGCCTACCAAGACACACAAAAGCAGCTACTCTTTCACATCACCTATCTCTTTGGTCTTTATTATCTCCAAGCTGCATTAACCATCTTTAATCATCATCCATTAATCATCTTTGTATGATATGGTTGCACAATTCCCCCACTCCCCTGCACACATCCCTCAGCCTTGTCCTAGGAGGTTGCTAGTCCAAAGCAGCTTTTCTAGAAAACTCCAGTGTTTTGGGCCTCAGAAAAACTTACTCCAGTTTGGGACTTGTTTCCTGGGGAATGGGAAGGCTGAGAGAAGGGTAGCCTAATTCTGCTGCTCTGCCTTTTGCAGCCAAAGGCCTGATGGTGCAGTGCTGGCAGCTTGGCATAGCTATCCTAATCCACAGGCAACACAACTGGTGACAGTAATTTAGGAGAAAGCTAATGGGAATCCTTAATCTGTGGATTATCTGGGGTATTAGACAGGGTGATCCTCAGGCATGTGAAATTCTTCAGTACATTTTTTCTTTGTGGAACAATATTGTCTACCTACCCAACATATTGTATTTCTCTGATGAGCTCACCTTCATATTCCTGCAATAGTCTCTTAAAAGTTTCACCCAAACCTAAGGGCTTCTTGCAGTACAATATACAACTGCTGAGCAACAGGCCTAAGCAAATTTTGGAAGAGCAGCCATAGAATTGTGTGCTGCTGAATGAAACTCTCAGGTGCTTCCAGAAAATTTCAGATGCTTTTAGTTCCCTAGTTCAGTGCTGAGGCATCCAAAGAGCCAACCACCCAGATCTAACAACCTTATTTTATTTATATTTTAATTTTATTATTATTTTAAAAATTTAATACATTATTATATTTTTTTATTTACTATTTTGTTTCCTTTTGCAAACGAAACAAATTTATTTCCTCCTGTGTGAGTCTACTTTCCTTGCAAAAAGCAGTTAGAGTAACCAAGAGGCAAAGAGAAAAACAGCCCTTGCCTATAAATTAGCTTTCACTGGCTCCTTTGTTCCCCAGGGGCCATAGACTTGATTGTGGGTTAGGAAGCAACACAGCAATTTGGGATTATGCATGGATAAAACAGAGTTATCCTCATGAGCTTATATGTCATCATGCATTACAATCTTGTGGATATGAATTTGGACTGGGATTGTGAAGTTCAGCAGATCTGGCAAACCATTTATAGTGTAAAATGATCATCTTTATTGAAGAAAGTCAACATGTAGACAGGGGAATTAGGGCAAATAAACCCTGGTGATTTACAGGTTACCACAGCAGTCAGTGCTGAAGGAGGCAGCAGACTGGGCTTTATCTGCCTCCCAGCACACTGGGGTATCTGCTGAGCAGATAGAAAGTATTTCTGGTGCGCTGCTACTGCTTTCCATCTAACAGACCCCTCCCTGGTGTAACTCATTGGCCAGCTAACAATGCTGTGTGCACAGCTGGGGATATTTTGGATGCCAGGGACACACTCTGGGACAGCAGCTGCAGTGCATCTGCTGGGAAGGGCTGCCACCACACCCAGCTGCACCACTGGGCACTCCAGATGTTGCCACGTCCTGATGAGGTAGCCCCAAGCACTGCATCAGAACACAAACTTGTTGCTTTAAGTATGAGCTCTTGTTTTGCAACTCCATGCTGGTTAGCAACCAGTTGCAATTACCAACAATAAGGAAAGACATCTTAAAAGTGTAATTAGAAAAACAGACTGCGTGTTCATCTGCAACAGAACATGTGACCGTGTATGGCAAAGCTATTCAAACGTGCCTGTTCCAACATTTTTGTTCCTTCTAATGCCAGAGAAACACAGTGGTTAAGAAAAACTCACACTATTGCAGATAGTTTAGGCTCCTGAGAACCACTTACCACCTTCTAAATTTGTACCAGGCACCTTGTCAGGCCCTGATGTCTTCTGCTTATGGTCATTTTCACTGCTGTTAAGTGGATACAGGGGCAGGTGTTTTACAGATGGGGAACTTCATTTTCAGATTGTGAAACTGCTAAAGATAAGGAGAATTAAGGACAGAAGAAAGAAGAAACTGCTTGGGCCACTGAAGGTGGGTGCTGCTTGGTACCAAGTTCAAAGAGCTGTGGAAGGTGGTTTAAGGAGCTCTCTTGTGAAGTGGCGGAGACAAAGACTACTTGCTGCACCACAGGGACACACTTTCATTCCCTACTAAGAAAACCCACTGTTTGGGCTCTGTGGAACAAGACATGAAAAAACAAACATGATGCTCCATAAGTTCCTTTTAAAAATCTTTTTAATGAAGAAATAATTCCATTCCAAAATATAGACACACAATTAAATAGTTTAATCACTTCAAAATATAACATGTCCCCAGTAGGTTCCAACACACACACACAAAACAATACTTAACAGCAATACAAAAACCCCATACAATAGCAGTTCTGTTACAATACCAATGAATATCGTGACATCTTTAGTGTCTCTGTATCTGTCTCAAGTGGTGTCAAGTACAGTAGTTTTAAAAATGTGTTGCAGTTAGTAGCCTCAAGATGTAACTCTTCGTACTTTTTTTTCTTTTTCTTTTTTTTTTTTTGGTTCAAAGGTAAAAATGCCCTTTATCCTTCAGGACACTGTGGAGTGCTTGTTGTTCACAGCTCCATCTGCTGAATTGAACCAATGTGATTACAGCAACCCGAGGTTGCAATATTTACAAGGTTTATCTACAGTAATTGCCAAGAACCAATAAGGATGGGAGAAGATGACGACTGAAAGTAAAGGCGGACACACTTATGATAAATTATGATGCAACAATTTGGCTCATGCATATAAGAAAATACATATTATATCACAACAAAGGCCACACACCTTTTTATGCAGTTTAGTTAACATTACTACTTACAGACAACCCATTCTCCACCATCGCTTTGGACATTCAAGGACCCGATACATCTTCACATCCCTGTCTCCTGATACCAAACCACTGGTTTTCCTCCAGTGACAGTAAAACCACCTGGAGTTTTGACAGCTGTGGTGGGCCATTGGTAGTTAAGAAAAGGGCCATACCAGGGACCTCTTCTGTAACTGTGTTTGTTTTAATGACCGCAAACCACAGCCAAAATAATATTAAATAAACAGACAAAGACCAGCTGGGTGAAAATGCAGCCAGCTTAACAGTTGGAAAAATGCTTAAAATAGACACTTGCAGAGCTAAGTAAGAGGTGCTTCATCTCAGAGAGCCATGGCATAAGGGACCCAGAATTCCAGCTCTAAGAGATCATCTTGCTGACATCAGCCTAAAAGAAAGGTGCTTGATTAGTCAACTTCAGTTCTTACTCCTAGTTCGGAAGCTCTTGCAATGGATTTAGTCTAGTGCATCTATTTTAAGCATGGTGATAATGAGCACGCAGACATTAAGGTGATGAGAGGGATCTATTACTTTGGGTACAGTTAAACATGACATGGGTTGAATTAATCAGCCATTGCACATAGCTGTGTTCTAGCTTGTTTTCTCCCTGTTCAGGAAATGCTTGCCTGGAATCCTGAGCTGACAGCAATGTCTACAGGCTCACTGGAGTAGCTTAAAACATGGAGTGCTAGGCACTAGTGGAGGCTAACTCATTCCTGAGAGGAGGTTGGAGGAGGGGACAGTGGAGGATATGGTGCTTGCCTTGCCAAGACTGCACATACCCAGAGCAAAGACCAGTGACTGTAAAAATGAAAAGCTTACATGAAGATATCTGGATCCCTTAGTATGCATCTGGATGTCTGAGAGCAAGCCCAGGTACGCAAGGATATAGACGAGATCCGCATACACAGTAAAATGACATGAAAGTGAAACATGGCAGGCAGCTCTTTCATACAGATACTCATTCCCTAACACATAGTGCCCAGGGAAACAGCCATGAGCCTGGAGAATGCATGCAAACAAGTGGACTTACTGGGTCGAGCTACATAGCAATCTCACGTAAATACAGCAGCACACATCCACGTCACCATGAAAGCAAGGACAGACAAGCCACATTAACCTGCTTTAGATGGGTATCTCATCACTTGCTGTAGGCAAACTGTGCTGGTGTGAAATATCTGTATGAAACACCGCTGTTTTCAGGGCTGTCAGACAGTGTCACTCCAGGCCAGCCAGGTACTGGAAGCCCACTACTGTATTAGGGCAGTAAAGTTACCTTGGCACAGAGGTGGCCCCGAGCTAACAGTGCACAGTTCAGGAGGGCCGGGTGGCCAGCATGGAACACCTCTAGGTGTCCCTGCCTGGCTGCTGCTCCAGCTATCCCTGGCCTGGCTCTGGCTCCTCTGCACGGCAGTGCCATGTGTCACAGAGGTGTCCCCTTTGTTTTGGAGCAGGGTGCTCTGGGGAGCACCTTGGTGCTAGTTTGTGTCAGTGCCTGATCCGGAGTATCCGTAGGTTTGTAGCCACAGCAGAGCAAACGCATTTTAGCCAGCAGCATCACTGCCAAACCCTGCCTAATGGCCAGGTCAGTCCCCTTTCTCCTGAAATGCCTAGGTACTGGAAAAATACTAAACTGGACATAATTCCAATTCTGTAACTGTATGCCTGTCCTTTCAAGAAATTCCACTGCTCTTCTCGTGCTTTTCACTGATCGCTGTTTCTCCATCCAGCTCTGAAAGAGTCTCACCACACATTTCCAAGAGGGCATGCAGAACATCTGGTGGCTGGCTAAGGCAGTACACATTCGGAAATCAAAAGAAAACAGTTGCAAGCGCACTTTAAGCCTGTACATTTAAAGCTGAAGGCCTCAAAAATAACATTACAGAACGGAGCGGGGAGGAAGAAGAGGGGCAGAGAGATGGAAAGAGCTGGTTTGTTGAACACATGCTTACTAAAGCTAAAACATCAATGAAACAATACCATGGAGGATTATACGTAACATCAGTCAGTTCAGGGATCTTATGGCACCTGTGGTTTATAAACAGCTTTAGCAACGAGTATTTCAAAACATAGTTCACAGTTTTAAGAAGATCTGTGCTGATTTAAAAACTAGATTCTATATCATTTGAATGTCACCTTTTGTATATGATATCTATTTGGAAAAAAAATATTTACACTAACTTCTATGGCTGATTTGTTAGATTATTTTGAAAGAAACATTCCTAAGTTACACATTAGCCCTAAATTAGAGAAGTTTATTATTATTATTAATTATATTATTATTATTTTAGTACATTTTGTATAAGCCTTAATTTAAAGACTTGCAAACAAATTGCAAATATTAATCTGGTACTTTGTTTTTTGGGCTACTAGATATATACACTCAGGAGTATAATCATTCAGTGTTAAATGCATAATTGTCGCTTTTTATTTCTCCTGTGGAAAAAAAAAATGTACAGTGTATTTTAAATGGATCTACTAAAATCTCAAAGTATTCAGAAATCAAATTTCTAACTATAAACAGTATTGTCATTGTAAACTGAACAGGTTCAATATCATGTGCAAAGGGTTTACGTGAGTTATTAACAGCAGCGCCGTGTGTGACAGCAGCACGTGCGTCAGTCTGTTTGCTTCGCCGGTAATGAGCCATGTTACAGAAGATGTAGCTAATATAAGTTAGCTTTAAACAAAAGTCTTGTTGTCAAAAAACACACATCTACAAACTACAACTCTTAGAACAAAAGTACTGTGCTACAGTCCTCGGAACTTAGTTATGTGATTTTTTTGTCAAGAGTCGCTGAACCTCTTGGTTCCACTCTTCTGTGAAGTTTGCAGCTGAGTTTTCTTCATCGTCTGTCCGAAAGCAGCTCTCCTCATCATCAGTTCTTACGTAGCTTTCATTGTCTGTCTGACTGCAGCTTCCCTGTTGAGAAATGTTTATGAAAGGTTTTTAAAGACTGCTGGTTTAATGTGCTGCACCCATGCAGGCAGAGCAAGTAGAGCCTCCCACTGCTGTTTTATTGAGAGAAAAAGGGGGCTGGCCAATTCCTGTGGTTATCCCTCAAGGAGTTAAAAAAGGAAAAAAGCCATCCTACCTAGATGAGTCACAGGTATTTGAGCTGTAAACAGAAACTTACAGGGCATGTGGGAAGTTGGAAATTCTCCTTGCCATGGGCAAGAAGACTGTTGCCTGCTCTGCTGTGGACCTGGGGGCAACTCAGTCTGCACTGACACAGATTTGCAGTGCTGCCATTTTCCCTTTCACTTTCCCCTTCCAGGTCGCTCTATAGACTATTGAAAATGAAATCATGGTTTATCCCTCTTATGCAGTGCTCAGCCACTTGAGTTACAGTCATGTACCATCATGAGTCTCCCCTCACATGTAAATGTCTTGTATGTTCTACTGTGTCTTAGAAAGCCTAGAGTTACTTGAAAAGACAATTCTGGGTGCTACAGCTCATGAGCAGCCTAGTCCACTGGTGCACCAGTTTCCACTGGTGCTCCTCTGTATCCTGAAGCACCAGTGAGTATGGTAATTCTACATTAGAGGCATCAAAGTTTTAGCTGGTAATGGAAAATGCTGGATAGGTTACTGATGCTCCTTCTCAGAACTATATCAGGGTCTACAGTCAGGTAATACTGCAAATTTCTGCTTTTGGCACCTTGATTGTAAAGATACTGTTTACACATTTGACCCTTCCTAAGTTAAGGAACTCATCCCTTTTTCTTTTGAAGTACCTCAGAGAGAAAACCAATCTGCATTGCATGAGATATAATAATCACAGCATAATATACCACTCCTCACACATGAATTCTTTTCAACTCATTTCAGGCTTAAAGCTGGTCTAAAAGATGGGAGATGAAATGCAAATTACTCTGGCAAAAATAATTGAATTAAATCTGGTGTATGAAGAAAGGGCAGGTAGTTTAGTTTGCTGCTTCTCCTTCCTGAGACAATCTGATTGTATTAATTATTCAAGCAGAAATATTTCCACCCCACTCCATAATACCTAAGCATGTCAAATGATACAATGATGTTAAATTTAGTATCTCCTGGTGTCAGATGGTTACAAAAGAAAAGCACTAACCTTTAGCTGATAAACGCAAAGGAAACCCGCACTGCAAGTCCAATGAGAGTTTCGTAACAAATTTCTGAGGTACATCTTAAATGATATCTTTTAAAAATTAGACATGCACCTGTACCTCTTAAGTCTGCAAACTAATTTGGTAATCTTAGCAAAGGAATGTTTTGCTCTTCACAATTCAGACAAAAAAATCCAAATCAAAGGCATGGAAGAGGTCAGGTCTCAGCTGCCTGAGACTGATGTTTACTGAATCAGCTTCAGCGTTATGTAAATAATAGAATAATTTAAGCTGGAAAAGATTTTTCAGTCCAGCCACTAGCCCAGCACTGCCAAGTCCCACCACTAACCCATGTCCCCAAGTGCCACATCCACATGCCTTAAAAATATCTCCAGGGGTGGTGACTCAACTACTTCCTTCGGCAGCCTGTTCCAATGCTTGGCAACCCTTTTTGCGACAAAATTTTTCCTAATATACAAAAACATAGGAACATCTCATATGTCATGATGGTACTACTATAAACCACAAGAGTAAAATTAAGACTGGCTTGTGAAACACAGGATGCATTAAGATGGATTGACAGTAATGTTAAGTATTTGTTAAGTTTTTCCTATTTTCTGGATAAATTACTTCTCTTTGGTGGACTGTGGGGAGAGTTATTCTAAATTCTCTACAGGCTTCTCTCTGCTCCACAGCCAGCACTGGGGTAGACATGACAAGAAGTAATGAGTACTAATAAACCTCAGAACTTTAAATGAACTGCAACGTTTTGGAAGTGCCAAAATTAATTTCAAGTTAAGATTCGTATGATTTGTCATGATATAAAACTGCTTCTAGACCTCTTCTGCTACTTAATCCACAGGTTCTTTTCTGTTGTCATTCACTGACTTTTCAAAAACATTCCTGTCACTTGTGTAATTTTAGAAATGAATTCACAAATTTAAGTTCCTTCTTCCCTGTTAACTTGGTCACAGTTTTTTACAGTGTTTTTTACGCCTACATGCTAAGAAGAGGAGGACTTAGGGAGAAAAATAAACCAAAAAAGAAAAGGAAACCAAAACAGCTGAGTGAACATAGCAGACATTTTTGAAAATTACTGTGCTGTTATCCTCCTGTTAATTTAAAATGGAATGGTCCAGATAATGGTGGCTTTTATGTATTTGTTCAAGAAAAAAACCAAAAAAGACTGGACTAGACTGACCACACTCTTCCTTGGCCCATGGGTTTTATCACCTGACATCTGATGATATGCCTAATCTCTGCTGGGAAACATGAAAACAGGGGTTTGAAAAAATTGGCAAGAGATGAGAAAAATGTAAAGTGTTACTCAACACAAATTCTGTCCTAGAAAAACAGCCAAGCTGAATGCACAGTATTTTTTAATAATGCATTAATATTAAAAAAATGAGAGGATTTGGGTTTTTTGCATTGAAAAAAACCCCACCTGTTTCAGAACAAACCATTTAGTCACTTTTGCAGTGGAAAATGTCACCCACAGACACCCAAAGCCTCAGACCCCACAACAGTTCATACTGCAAGGTTTTGAGAAAGAGAGACTTTGGAGTGGGAATGGAACTAAATCTTTAACTAAAATGACTACATTTTTGTCAAGACAGGGAAAATCACAGTTAAAAATCTGAGAATGAAACCTGCAATAAAGCCCCCTTCCTGTACTCCCTCTCAGTGAATGCCTTAGGTCTGATTTCTGTTAGCTTTTCACACCTTCTCTCCTGTTATAATAATGCATATAAATAAAATAGACATGACCACTTCAAATGTGTGCCAGCACTAAGAAAGCATAGCTTTAGAAAAAGATAGGAAATTGTAGGTCTCATGAGGACATGTCCACTGCATGAGTCAACAGCAACTAACTGCAAATGACAACTTCTCAACCAGTTTCTGACATGCAGGCTTTCTGCTCCCACTGGCCACTCTTGGCAAAAACCAAATGCTATCAAGAGGATAAAGGTAAAATAACATCAAAGTTGCAGTTTCACCTAATGTCAAGATCTGCCTAGTACCTGCTGAAAACCAGCTCAAATTCACCCTCTTTCTTCACTAAAAATAAATCAAGTATATTTAACATAAAAAGTACATTGAAAACATGATTGAATTATGTTTTATATATTACTGCAATCACTTGCTTTCTCAGGAATTTGTTACACTAGATGCTATTTAAAATCAATTCTGGAAAATTATACATGGCACTTTTAAAGACGCAAATACAAACAGAATACAAAAATCATCCATCAAATAACATCAACTTCAGAAGAATTAGAAAATGAACAAAACTCTGTGGCTGACCATCAGAAGCAGTATCAATCATAAAGAGCCACAATAAACTGATCTCATTTATCCCACCTTTGGTTAGCTTGTGGCTTTTTTATTATTATTTCAATAAGCACGAATGTAATACTGGTGTGAGATAAGAACGTCTGTTGTCTTTCTACTTCCTAGGGCCATCTAGGGACATATTGATTGTATTTGTATCATTATTGACTGATACTGATATTGATATTGACTGATATTGAGCCTAGAAATAGAACTCTTTATGCAGCTTCAAGCAAGAACCCAATGAAAACTGCAAAAGCATTTTAGATACTATGACTGGTATAAACTATTTTGAAGTTGTTTTTCCAGTGCTGTGAAATGTAAGCACCAAATAAAGTACACAAGACATGACAGACTTCCATATTCACAATGGAATGAATCTTGGAAGATTCACTTACCACGTGAAAATGCATTTATCACGATGTACCATAATACGTTTTGTTCTTGTGGATATAGATGAAGTGCCAAATCTACTGGTTTGGGATGCTAATTTCTGTAGGGCTGGGCTTTTATAGGTCCTGGGAATGGTACAGTCTTTGGTACTGGCCAAAGGGCTCCCCTGGGAGCTAAAAAGAATTTCACCATGAAAATCTTTCTTTTTGACAAGGTTTCAAAAATCATTGAGAAGCCAGGATACAAGACAGTATCTCAGTCTCAGATATCTGCTAATTTGAGACAGGATACATATTTTCAAGAAAGCCAGGCTTTAAGGGCAGTATGTTTCCCCATAACACTACGTTAACACTGTTTCCTAACAAAAAAGGAAACTTAAATAGAACTGCCTGAGTTTTGCAATTCTAATTAAAAAGGGTTTTTCTGACTTATTATTGTAAATTGTATTTATATTGTTATATATAAAACTTCCACTACATACATAGTTATATGCACACATTTTTGTTGAAAGATCTGCTTTCCTTTTCACATGATCTGATCTAACACTGACGACTGCACCAAAACAGAGTAAGAAAACTTATTTTTCCTGCTGTCAATGTTTAGGAAACTCTACATGGCTCATGTTTTTAACAAGACTACTGAGAAAATGATTGTAACCTGAGGAGCAATGTTAGGATAATTTTTATGAGCAGTTATTTGGTGTTTATAGTACTCTGGGTATTGCAGTTTATTTGCTTTTCACATCCAGTTATTCTGCTTCAGCTGCGAGAGACAATGAGACAGATGCTTTGGAAATACCCACTAGCAGCTGTTTTCACAAGGTACACATTTTAACAGTCACATTTTTCTGTCATCAGAAGACATAAACCTCTTGAATCAGGGTCAAGTTTTACCATCAAAGGTGCCATATAAATAAGAAGGTCTAGCATACAACATGACACACATCATCTAACAATATGAGTTCCTGTTAGAGTTGGCACAGGCTACTTCACTGGTTTTGCTCATCTGAACGTGACCCTGCTCCCAAGCTCCAGTGTCCATTTGATTGTTGACCTCTGCTTGCTTTTAGTTCTGGCTTTGGGGAAGAGGTTCAGTCTCCAGACCAGAATCAGATCCCTATTCTGATTTCTCTTCCCTTTCCATCCCTGTTAGCCCATGGCTAAGTGTCTCAGCAGGATGGACAGCACTATCCCACTGCGATCTTCACAGCAGGGCACTGCACTATCCTAGAAAGTCAGAAACGAGGAGTCCATGGCTTCAGATGAGGCAGGAAGAAATGTATGATCTCCCATTTCCTGGGCAAATGTTCAGAATAACAGGCTACTTCACAAAAATAGATGTTGTCTGTCTTCCTGAGGAGAAACACAATTGCTGAACTTGGTGATAATCACAGTGCTACAACTGTGAGGTTGGCATGTGTAAGGAACATGACCTGAATATGGGACAGCAGGGAATTTATAGATCCTGCCATATTTCTGAACTGCCAGCTTCTATCCAGTAGCTGAGTACCCCTACTTGGACTGGGGCATTTTAAACTTCCACAACACATCTGAGAACACCTCTGTGGTTAAGCAGCTGGTAGATTGCTTCCTTTAATGTTTGCGTAAGTCCTATTCCACACACTAGAGTAGATGTTCTGATCTCATCAGAAATTATTTATTCAGTTATGCTAGGAAGACTAAAGCATTGAAAGGAGTTAAACTCAGGTCTCCTGAAATGTAATCTGATTCCTTATCTTCTGGATAAGGTTTCTCTGTACTGGCTAATATATTTGTCATCATCCCCAGGGATGAAAAGCCCATGTTCTCTGATGGTCAACAAAGGAAAATATAAAAAGGGTGGTGGCTTAAGAGGAATCCTTGGGACCAAGACTACAGATACTTAAATTAGAACTGATTCAGAGAGATTCCAAGGCATCCCAACACAGTTAAAAGGAGAAATAAACAGCATTGTCACATACATTCAGGTGCCACAAGATGCATTGCAACTGAAATGTATAATTATGAGGACTATTTCTGAACTTTCTTCTAAATTGTAGTAATACTTACTTGAGAGGAGAGAGAAGAATATTGCACTCAACTTTGCAAACTGACCTGTAGAAAACAAAGGACAGAAAACAGGAAGAAGACAAATTAAGCCTGTGAGCAGCCAGGCAGTGTATTATTCTGAAAAAAAGCCATGCACAAGCCTAGAAGTAAAGGGAGCAATTAGGGACCCAGAAAATAAACACAGGGAAAACTGTCTTACTCAACATATCAGCAGAAGACTGTACCAAGAACAAAAGTGGAAAGAGATGTGGGAGGATACACGCTGTTAGCATTTACACTTGTGGATTAAATGTGTTTGGGTTTTTTTCTGATACAGATACTTGTTATTTACAACATGCTTAAAAAAAAAAAAAAGAAAAAGAAGGAAGCTTCCTCTAAGGTTTCATGTCCCTGGTTTCCCTACGTATCTTGGTTTTTTTATACTAATTTAGAGTTTAGCACAAAAATCTTTCTTGGAGACAAGGTGACACCAAATAACAAGAGTAGGTTTGGGCCAATCTTTCATGGTACACTACATCTACATGTTTTTCTAAATGTCTTGATTTAACATGAAGTGAGACATTTAGCAACATAAAAATGGTTACCAGATTGTTACTGAGGTGACCATTCTGCAACCTTGGTAGGAGTTTCTCCTTGCAGATTTTTTCAGCTGACAATTGCATTACAGTAACTACATCTTCTGCCTTTTTTGGCAGTCCAGATGAATGTAATGTATATGTGAGTACAAACAGAAAAACAGCTTGTAATAAATTCCAATGGTTTGATGGAAATGAAAATAGTTGACCTGGCCTTTGTTCAACAGGATACCCTAAACAGAAATTTTCTGATTTTCCTTTGTTTTTCCAAGTAGGAGCTGTGGCTTTTTTAGAATACTCAGTGATATTAGTAGAAAAGGGGATAGAAGAGCAAAATATCACAAATAATCAGCAAATTTCAGAGAACAACCAATGCCAAAGCACATGTCTCAGGATCAATGTATGACACTCTCCATCTACTCCTAATCATCTTAGTAGTCCCTATTAATTTAATACCTTTTCTTGCTTCCTTTAAACCTATTCCCCAATTCAAATGGCATCACCCATACTGGGAAGGACTTCTTATGCATTGCCATTACAGGCTTTGGGGCTGTGGTATCAACTAAAAATAGATTCTACTTACAAGTCACTAGTGTCAAATCACTGCCTGATAGGAGCTGACAATCTCATAGACAGTGAAGTACATCATGAAACTTCTTTTGAAGAAATGCTGTTAAGCAGAAGTTGTCAAGAATGAGGACTTTCTGTTCCCTCAGTGAACATATTTTTGACAAAAAAAAGCTTTTCCTTTTTTTTTTTGGCTGGGGGACAGTGTGTGTGTATGTGTTGGGATTTTTGCCTGTTTTTGTCCACCCGGTGGAAACAAATAATGTAAAATAATGGGGAATGAACCTCACTCATGTGTAGTCTTGGCTCACCTAAATTCAGGAGTTTTATTCTGATGTTAACAGGGAGAAGATCTCCTCTCCTTCTCCTGGGAATGTTAGAGGAAAACAGCAGAAAAACTATTTTGACTGAAGCAAGAGTATCATCCAGTGCCATTAAGTGATATGTAACTTATCCTGCCCATATTTGCAATGCACATACATATTGAATTTTATTCATGTACAAAATCCCCTTGTAACTTGTGACACTCAAGGAACACTGTTGCCATATATTGCACTTCCATATTGTAATCAAAATACAGTCAAACTGGTCTGCTGATCTTTCTGAAGAAAATGGAATTCTTACCAGCAAGAATAACATTTATTATTTATTATAAATGTTATTTATAATAACATTTATTATGCCTGATAGCTGTCACTATTTGGGCACTACTTCTCTAAACTGACAACTATTTTTCATTACATCAGCAGTAGCTGTTCATCCTGTTCAGAAGTTTAAAGGCTGTGATTTTTGACATTTCCTATGTTAGATAAAAAATTATGACAATTCCCCCTATGTCACTTGCTCTTGCCTTAGTAAATGATCTGTAACAATCCTGCTCCTTTTGTCATGTCCTTAAAGACCTCTGCAATGAAATGACTTTTGGAGAGCTAACATGGGCATACAGCAAGTCTACGTCATCAACATCATCATCATCAACAACAACATGTTCACATTAGCCTCAAAGTTACCTCAAATTTTGGTAAGATTTAATGAACTTCTACCAGACTAACATATCCTAGCAGCTTTACAGAAAAGAAGACCAAAAGAGAAGCCTATCTTCATTATCACACAAGACTGTCAGACAGATTGTCTCCAAAGTGACCAGCACTGAACACCAGAGAAAAAATTACCAGAAAAAAAAAAAGGCTAGATTTTATTAAATCTGAGAAATCAGCAGTTTAAAGAATTCCTGCCCATAAATTGAACCTCATTTGCAGACATCTGGTCTCTCAGAACATGTCTAATTTGGTATTTTTTAGCCCATTTAATATGTTCTTTAGGGGCGAGGTCCAAATTTGAGTCAACCACCATATGGGAACAAAGTTATTTTTGTTTCCTGCAGCTCTGCTCCCAAATAACTGAACTAGGTTTTCCCTTCTATTGATACTACTTCCAACTTTGTAAGATGTAATGTATTTTAAATTCAGATATTCCAAGTCAGAATAACTGAAACAATAATCTGCAAGACTAGGTAGAAGTGGAGACCATGATGCAGATATGGGCATCTACAGAATTCGAGCTCCCCCTGGCATATTTCCTTTACTCAGACTCTTAAACCAATTCCCTTTGAGAGCTTCCTCAAGGAGGTGTTTAATAACAAATCCCCAGGCTTTTCTGCATCAGATGCTTGTTGAATACTTGGTTCTCTGGGATACAGTTACTTTCAGACCCTTTTCTGTACCTCCAGATTCTGAGATTCAGTAACACACAGACAGCACTTGAGCTTCAGTTCACACTGGAGAAACCCTTATGAATGTTTTTGGTATTGGAGGAAAAAAAAAAAAGATATGAAAATAACAGGACACCACTAACCTGAACCTACAGTAGTGGGTAAAGTGACTTGGTAGGCCTGGGCAGAAAACAAGCTCAGAGGCAGTTCTGTCCCACCTGGTTCCCTGAAACCCTTATGGACTTCTGCTGTGTGCCTCAGGCAGTGTGGTCTTCTTGGATATGCACAAAGGGTGGATGCATGGAAGGGTGTCTGTGGAAGGGTGCCAGCAGTTTTTGGAGTGTGGCTGCTATGGTAACCCGGAAGAGATCACACCCCAGAGCCCAGGGCTGGTTAGATGGCACTGGTCACCTGGGGGCCACCATTCTTTCTCACTTATGGAGAAACATGGGCAGTTGGTGTCCTTCTCCCACCTGGTACGCCTCATCCTGCAGCTTCTGCTTCAGGTACTCCTCCATTTTCAGTTCATTCTCCAGCTGGCGGACAGAGTCGTTCTCGTAATTTTCATCATCTGCTCTGACATAAGGATCTCCATCTTCTGTAACCCTAAAGACAATTATTAATAAATAGCCTCCTGAGATGAACGACATTCAGACTCAACAAAACTTCCCTTTATTGTCATCTGTGAGGACTGTGGGATACTTTTAGCCTAACCACATGCTCCACTGGTTAGTATTTTCCAGGCAGTGGAGAACACTTCTGTTATTTCCCTCTCTCGTGAAGTACACTAAAGGGCATATTCTGCTCAAGGCATTCCCCTAAGGAAGTGAGTAACAAAAGTTCTCAGTAACTTCATACAAAGAGGCTGAACTAAAAATAACTAGAAAGATGCCTATTGCCTCTGAAAGGAAGGACCAGGTTGTAAAAATCAATCTGTTTATCAATTGAGTCGGCCAATGAAAAGCATTCTGTCTTTTCCATTTACACTCTTCTCTTTTTCCAGTGAGCCCAAACAGGTCCCTCAGTCTGGATATACAGCAAATAGGACTGCAGGGCATGTTTGGGAAAACAGCTGTCCCACAGCCTCCATGCTGCCTGAGTGTTCCAGGCTGGATATGAGACAGCTCACTCCTGAGAGGGTCCTAAGTTCCAGGCTTTATTTTTTACAGGGCTCACTACTTACTATGTAACCACGAAGCAGTCCTCACTTGCATTTATGTTTTGTTTTTTTTTTTTTTAACCCAAATAATTGAGAGGGAGAGGAAATACTGTGTGCTGCACATTGTTTTCAGAGGAAGGAGGATGAGATCAGGAAGGGGCATCAGGCAGGTACCCACATGTCACTGCGGATGGAGCCGGTGGCAGCAGCGCTGTGGATGTATCCCGGCTTCCGGGCATGGATCTGCGCCAGGAAAGCCTTCTCAGACGTCGGGGAGGGAACCAGGTCATCAAAATGAGTCCGGCCAAACTCAGAATCCACATTGCTCTCTGTCTCGCTGCCCACTTCTGTGAAGCAAAAATCCCATTTAACTTCCACAAAAGCACACTTGCCTATTTCTATAAGCATTTCTTTGCCTTTCCAACCGAGAATACCTCCTCCTCACAGTGAATAAAAGGGTATTATTCTACTTATATTGGCAAAGCTTATAGTTTTCTTCTTGTGGTGGGACCAAATACTGAAGCTTTTGCTTATCTCAGTTATTAGGTAGGATATTTCAATGGTAATAACACAGACTGCATTTTACAACAGGTCTTGTATGATCTATGCTAAATCTAATTTCTGAAGAGTGAAATTCCACTCCATGTGGAATCACAAAGTTTTCACTGTATCCAGCTGCATCTCTAAATCCGTGGCTTTGAGAACTGCTGAGTTACAGAAGCTTTATCTAGGGACTTTTTAAATAAAAGCACAAAAAACCTTTGAAGATATGTATCTTCCTACCTCCTGCTTTTTTTTATATAAATGTGTAATGTCACTGTGGTGACTATTCCCCCTCATTAGCCTCACTCACCAGAATTTAGTTCTTTTACCAAAGAAGACATGGTGTTGGTGATTGAATCTGCTGCCACCAGCAAATCATTTCTTAAGTTTCGTCTTGCACCTGAAGGAAGAGATGGACAAAGCACAGTGTTACCATGATTCACATGACATGTTTTAATGTTGAAAGCAGTTCTGACCCCGCTGAAAGCTGTCACTGTGATGATTCAGGGTATCAAAGTCCTTATGAGGGGCACGTGCAGAAGAGTTCTCTGCAGAATAGCCTCATTTACTTATGCTGCATGCAAAAGCAGAAGCTTGCCTTCATGCTTCATTTAATCACAATGCCAGATATGTGGAGATTATTCATTGCCATCAAGCTTGCATTTGTGTGGTGACACCAGCAGACCAGGCCTGGAAGATTAAATCCAGCGTGAACTCATTTACAGTGCCTATGGGGGAGGAGGGAAGAAATGAAGTGTTTTCTCTAAGTTCCCACAGCTCTGCTTAATGACACCATTATTGCCAGGTATTTGCCAGATAATTATGGTAAATATTGAAGAAACACACTTGACCTCATCCCTCATCAAGACTATATGGATTTCTCTTCTCTGCTTCCTCTCAGCCTTTCCTGTAGCTTAAGGACTTTCTTGTATATTCTGTAATTTACTGTCTCTCTCTCTCTTTCCCTGCCCCCCCCCTTGTTTTTTTTTTTTTAATAAAGGGAAGACTACTGCCTCTCTAAACAGCCCCAGGCTACTTTTAAACTCTTTCTAATAATGCATCTGAGAAGTGTTTCCCTGCTGAACCTGGCAATATTCCCTTAACCATCCATCATGAGAGATTCTTGTGAGCTGCATGGAATACTCCTTCCTTAGGAGGGGTCTGTGGGTAACGTGTGCTTAACTCCCTCAAATCCTGAACACAGATACTATTGTTGAATAGCTGAATAATCAATATATTGCACAGAATCCCTAGTCTTCCAAATGGAATTATTTACAGGAATTGCCTACTATAGATTTTTTAAAAAATGCTGAATGCAAACCAATACATTTAAGAAAGTTTCCCAAATCCTAAAGAGGTATTTTTAAATGTATCTATGAGCAAATAGTTCCTGGAATGTAAACACCAGTAGTAAAATTCTCCCTTATACACAAACAACCACTCCCTCTCTAAAGTCTTCCCAAATTTGTGCCCCTGAACTATTGCAAATGCTGTGAAAGAGAAACAGAAACAATGAAGAGAAAACATCCTTTAACCATGGCTTGTCTATGTATACATAGGCACATCTCTGTTGGTGCAGCAGAGAATGGAGCCATAAAATCTCAGCCCAACCCCCCTCACAAATCGTATGTCAAGATGTGACAGAATCGTGGCTTCAAGTTCTTTGGGTTTGACCTTCCCATCTAGAGCTTACAGTAAATAATGACACAAACCTAGGTATTTATCAAATGCAGCAGTTTTAAAATGTGATCACACAACTTCTTATATTGCTTTTGATCTTGAACAGAAGACATTTTTACTCTTAGAATGCATTTGCCTGAGGCACACTTAGCATTGTTTATGGTTATTTTATTGTGGCCACTACATTATTTATCTTACTCTTAACTCTAGAAGAAGCTGTCCCATAACAGCATAGGAGCTAGGGCTCCATAGTTTTGGCTGTCTTGATTTTTGTAGCAGAAAAAAGGGAAAACTTATTGCCTGTGTTTTCTTTTGCCACAGAAAATGAGATTAGCAGCAGCTCGCTATGTTGAGACCAGGAATTACGCCTAAGTTCAATACTTGAATTGACCAGCACTTTAGGAGAAAGTTCTTGATTGCATTACAGATTTAACCTTGTCCAAAAATACACACAAAAACACAATTCACAGGAAAATCAAGGGGAAGGGTGCATGAGAGGGATGGACTGGGTTCCTGGGAAGAAGCATACCTCCACTGTAGCAGAGAAATTTCTGAGCTTACATTTAAATTTATGTTTAATTTGTGCTAGGGAAAAAGGGAAAAAAACTTATTCAGATCATAGAATTGGAATTATGCAAGTATTTTAGAGATAGCAGATTAAGATAAGGAATATTTCTTCATTTAGATAACACAGACTACTCACTTTCTGCGTTATTCAACATAATAATTTAATTTGTGGCCTTAGAAATTCAAAACAGTTTAAAATTTATTCTTACTTGAAAAAAGAGCGGGAAGGCAATGACAGTTTTCTGGAAATGCAAAGAAAATTTCACCTAGACTTTCAGACTTGATTCCTGTCTTGTCTAACTGGACCCTTCTCAGGCCCAAAGCAAAAAGACAAGTGACAGACACAAGTTGCATCAAGGGATGCTCCAATCTGACAGGACAAGAAATTTACACAACATGGATGGGGAAAATGAGTGACAGGAGCCATCCAGAACTCAGCTGGTAAAGGTCCAGGTCTCACTTTGAAGCCCTCCTTCTTGGGGCAGAAGGACACAGTGACTTACAAAAGCCCTTTCCACCTGAACTATTTCTCTGATTATTTCATTTACTTCTAGCAAAGTCTTTATTTAAAACCAAACACAGTGAAAATGCCTGCTGAGGTCAATAGCAATTTTTCTGGTTAACAGAGCAGTGATAACTGTTTTTACCCTTTTGCATCAAATTCCTTCTTACCCCAAACTCTATTAATTGGTATCATTGTCCAGTTTCTGCTTACCTGCTTGCTTTGATGGCTGACAAAGTCAATTTTCAATGGCAAAATGCTGTTGTCAGAGATATTTTTCGTTTTGTTTTGTTTCGTTTTGTTTAGTTTCATTGCATGCAACTCAGAAGCTCAAGTACATTTAGTCAGTAACCACAAGAAATAATGATTCTTCAGTCTCCAGGTGCCTCAGACAAGCTGTTAATGAGACTTACTTTGTGCAAAGGCTTCCTGCACATCTCCTCCCACCCCGGTCAGAGAGTCCTGAGGTGCGTGGGTCGGGGTGGAGCAGGCAGAGGCAGACCTGATGGGCATGGGAATAGGTCGGCTGATGGTGTGGCTGGGTGAGGAACGTGGGGAGCCTGCCCCCTGCGTCTGCAAAACAATCAAGGGGTTAAACAGGGGCTTTGCAAGAGCCTGCCTGCTTCCTGGTCACTCATCCCTCAGCTTAAAGGCATTGTGCTGTTTGTAGATCAGTTGGGTAATGTTAATTTTGCTAGAAGAAATAAACCCAAGTCAGTTGTTAGTTGACAGCAAGGCTTCTATGTAGAGAAACAGTAAGTAGGAAAATATGAGTCAAGATCCGACTTCCTTTAAGCATGGGAAAATGTAAGGCAGCTAAATTAAAAAAAAATCCAAGTTAATAAAGACAGCACTGCAGACCTCTCTGCCCTCTCCCCTCTCACTCCCCCAGTTCACACGCACATCTGCTAAACTGTAACCCATTCTGGCTGTGAGAAGGGAAAACCTGCTGGCACCAGTGTGGCTTTCAGCCTGGGCAAGGGACTGGAGCAGCCCCTTTCAGCAGAGCCCTGCCCTCCGCCCCCCTGCAGGACAAGTTCATGGTACGTGCAACCTCTCACTCACATAAATTCTGACACTTGCAATAAGTAATACAAATTTCTGCTTTTCATTTGGAACTAGAGAACTATTTAATCCACTATTAAATTATCTGCTCTACAGGACATACATAGGCACTCCCAAAACACTGGAGGGATAGGGCAATATAAATTCCTGCTATGGATTCAGTTGCTGGAAGTGCAAATGTTTTAACACCAGCCATATAAATGTCATGCTGTTAGCATCTCACAGTTAGGATCACTTAGATGAAATTCAAGCAGACTTTACAAAATTGTAATTTTTACTAATGCAGCTAGGTGAGTGAATGAAGAGACACAGCACTCTTCCCATCCACTGTTTCAAAGTCCTGGGAATGTGTATCCATGAAAGAAAAAGCTAATGCTGGAGCCCACATCAAACTGCACATGGCTTTTGAAACCCAGTGTTTAGCAGATGCAAAGGATAGAAGCAGGTCGAGTGCTTTTAAAGGGGAACTTCAACACAAGCTCCTGGCCATTTTCAGTCAAAAGTGGTGGTTTTTCCCCTTATCTTGGCTTTATTTTAAAAATACAGAAGGATTTCTTAACTCTTCCCAAGGCATTTATTTTGACTCTGCTGCTGGTTGCCACTGCAGCTCTGATTATGTTCGGTGAATACGTTCATTGCAGGATGAATACAGCATTGCCCTTGAGATTTTTATAAATTCCTGGCCTGGACCATAAATAATGTATCAGAATACTAAACTATTTGTTCTTTTATCCTATCACCCCTTGCTAAGAGACATTATCAGCTGAAAGCCATCAAGGGCAAATTAGTTTTATGAAAAATAAGCACATTACTGATGGAAGAATGGAGGATTTAATACTTATAATTTCTTTAATGATTGGTCTTGGAACATTCAAATGATGGATGAAAGGCAAACCAAATATATAAAGGCCAGATGCTCTCCTGTTTCTAGAATCATCTATAACAGTTCCAGCAGAAATGGAGATACTTAGTCCTCCAGAGGAAGGCCCCAGGGCAACTTGGAGATGCTCCAGTGTCCTTGTTAGTCATAACCCCTGCACATCAGGCAGGGCATCCAGGATCTACAGCATTCTTCTTTCATGCCCTGACGGAGAACATTTCATCCTCACTGAAACACATTTGCAAAAGAATTTTTGGTTCTCAGATCTCTGAAAGACAAGTTCCCTTTTTTACTTGCCTTTCTCCTTAGCTCCCCCTTGCCTTTGATCTCTGTTCTGGGAATACCAACAACAGTGGGAACTTTCAGAGAAAGATCAGGAAAAAAATGGAAAAAAGTTGCTTCCTGTCAAGTCATATTCAGGAATGAACTTCAAAATAGGCATTATTTTTGCTAAAAATAACAGATGCCCACCAGTACTTCCAGGCTGGAATTTTCTCTTAAGAGATGTGAAAGCTGATGCACACCTAGTGCCTACCCTTTGTCTGCTCTGCAGCTATGACTGACTGACTTTGCATTTATGATAAGCAAACATAAAATGTTTGGGGAGCACTGGAGGAAAAAGCACTCAGAGCTCCTTGTCCAGGAAAAAAACTCCTCACTTTTTATATTATTTGGGCAGAACTGATGAACAGCAAGTTCAAATAGGAGGATATTAGGGAATGCCTGATTTCAGAGAGGTGAAAACTTAATGTATTTTACACATCTAGATCCATCTCAACCCAGGTTTGTGGGAATGAAGTGGTATTAGGATCGGATTCCTGCTTAGTGGTTATCACAAGAATTGTGATTTTCAAAGGCTGGACCTAATGGTCTGAAATCTGCTACGACAGCCACTCTTAACTTCTTGGTAAGGTCAGCAGAGAAGACAAGCACTGAATTTTCCCAATCCCTGACAGCTCTATCAGCTAAGGACTAAGCATGCTAAAAGAGGAGCTGCCCCAGCCACCGTGGGTATTTGGATGACTTCAGCTTTTGTGTTGTACTTGGCTGCAGCCATCAGTGTTGTCAGGCCTCCCAGGAAAATTTTCAGGTATTTTATTTAATTCACCACCCCTAGTCAAATTGCTACAGCTCTTAAGTAAACTCTTGCTAGACAGGAAAATTTTCCCAGTCTCAAGTGTCATGCATGCCTAGCATAAATGCTTGAAATGAAAACTGGCTTTACAGGAGTTTTAGCCCATTGCTCCCTCTGCTGGGACTGAACTGGGATGACATACGGGGAAATCACACAGCCTCATAAAACGACAGGGTTGTGAAGAACCCATTATCCTTTCTCAAGGAAGGGCAATGGAGAAATAGATAATTCATAAGCATTAGATGAATTGCCAGGCTGCTCATTCCAATTGAATTCCTCCAGAAATTAATTTAATCCTGTTTCTCTCAACAGATCATGAAATGGCATAGCATAATGGGAATCATTAAATGGAAATGGTGAGAGTAATTCTTTAGCATCATCACCTGGTATTCAGTGAGGCTATTACTCTTGGAAAAAAAAATCTCATAAAAATACCTCATAGCAGCCTAAAAATGTGCTTTCACTTACACTGTCCAGTGAACATTTTACATGGTAAGGTAACTCCTGTCACACTGGAAGTTTCTCTTTTGCAAACAGATCTTCAGAATCAAAAAAGACAGCCCTTACACATTTGTCAGATTGATTTTTTTTTTGTGTGTGTGTGTGCAACAAACTGATGCTCTACAAAAATTAACCATATGTTGGTTTTATGAAGGTGAGCACTACCGAGAAACTCTGCATGCTGTACCACAGACATAACACATCATGCTTATGACTCTACTTCTGCTGATGAAAGCAGGAGGAAATGCATATTGTTAAAATCAACGCTTTTAATGAATTCATAAATCAGACTTCTATCTGAAAAGTGCCTTTTTTTAAAGCCTAATATATTTCCAAGATCCATTACAATACTGAAAAGCTCCAAAACAAAACAACCTTCTAAAATTTACAATTACTAATGCAATTTTACTATTAAAAAAAAATCTAAATTAACTATTTAGATCTTCTAAAATTTACTATTGTTAATGCAAATACTTCCTCTTTTTGATCTAGGCTGCAGAAAACATTATTTCTCTGAAGACTCATGGGACTGCTAGCATCAGCGCAGACTTTTAAAGACGTGCACACTATGCCCTGACTTTTTCTGTATAAAATGGGCTTTCAAAATCATCGCCCTTGTCTAATTTAAGCTCAGTTACGTTTTTCTTGAAAGTACAAAATTTCTCATTACATTTTCAAAATGTTATCTATCTAATTTATATTCTAGGTTGAGGGGTGGTTTCTATACCTTACATGTTTTAATTTAGAGGAGTGAGAAAAAGATTTATTGTAGCCATGACTTACTTTCTAGAGTGCTAAGATGTTTTATTGTGAAAATTGCTCCAAGATACTAATGTGGGAAAGATCTGCGAAAGATTAATTTTGTCAAAAGAACACACACACACTTCTCAAGCAAAGGAAGTCAAATCACAGGAACACAATCAAATTTAGGAATTAGTAAGGCCTTCAAAGAGAAGGTAACTTGCTACCTGTTTCAATTCTTCTTCCTAAAGAAAAAGAGGATCAGCACATGAGCCAGGATTTAAGTGAAGAACAAAAAACAAAGCCAAATTTGGAGCACAGGGTTAAAGGTACAATCAAGATAATTGAAGATATGAGACCAGGTTAAGGTCTCACCTCTGCACACTTTGCAACACCAGAACAGTTCAAAGTGTGCAGAAAGCTGCTGTCATTTCCTACCCCAAAATTTTCTTCATCCAGGCAGTGACTAACAGCAGGCAGCTTTCATTGTTAGGTGTGGCACTGCAGCATTTCACGGGCAGAACAAAAAGTATCTGGCCTACTTCCAGGTCCTAAAAAACTGCTGGCTCTTCAGTGGGCTCTGCTGCTGAGGTGCCACCAGAGCTGAGGTGCATGGTAGCTGCAGTAGCCTGTGTCTGAGGAGAGGCAAGTTTGACACATAAGGTGTCAAACTCATCCTTTGATGCAAATCTAAGTGGATCCAGGTTGCATCTAAATGGAGGCATGCTGCTAAATGGGTTTCAGTGAAATTCCTTCTGCTCTTATCTGAGCCATACTTGACCCAAGTTGCACTAAATTTCTATGAACTCATTTGATCTGCCACAGACTCCTATGCTGCTCAGGGTGCTTTCTTCCAAATGTGAATTTGTGGCATCACCTGTCCTGAAGCACATCAGGTAAAATAGGGCTGCAAATAAAAACACACCTTCCATCTTACCCTAGTCGGTCTTTAAAAAGGAAAATGCTTTTTGCTATCTTCCTTCTTAACTGAGATCCTTTGTTTCATCTGTTTAACAAGGGCCTGCTTCTGCATCCGTGAAAATGAAACAAATGTTGTAGGGAAAGCATCTCTGAGGTGAGAGAGGTAGATATGGTTGCCAAATGACTCATCTGACAGAACCAGCAACTAAGTTAAAGAAGCTTTAACTTAAGCAAAGTTAAAGAACTAGCCTAGTGATTCTATACTGTCAGCTGCAGTGAATAACAGTGTACAGTGCTAAGGTTTTTTTCTTAACAGCTAATAGTTAACTTGTTTTACATGTCGGTTTCTTTTCTTTTTCTTAGTCCTCTTAGCATTAGGTGACTATGATGATGCAGTGCTGCTACAGAAATCCCTGAATCAAAAAACCAAGGCAAAGAATAAAAAGGGAGGGAAACACAGCCAAATTCTGTGGGTAGAAACAGGTTCTGCAGAATTCAGTGGTTACATATCCTTCCTCTCCTCTCTCGCTTCACTTTGTATTTTCCTTGGTAGGACCAGGTGGAGCTCCTTACCTTCAGCAGTTTCATGAGACCTTCTAACTGAACCATGAGCTCCCTCCGGCTTTCCTGGAGAGCAGACATCCTCTGTTCCAGCTCATCCTTCCGCTGTCTGAGAAACAAGCACATCTGATCAGAGCTTACCCCCCACAGCAGCAGCAGCTTTTAACTGCATCATTCTCCCAGACCTACTATGGGATACATGCTTACAGACCATAGGAAAGCAAACACACTGAATGAATTCAACACAGGGCTTAGAAATGTGACTATGTGAATGCTAGGGAGGTCCCTCTTATTGGGAGTCCTCGTGGGACTGAATAGTGATTAGGGAAAAGACACACACTGACACAGACCCTTCTTCAAAGAACAAATGAGGTTCAAACAAGTTTGAGTTATATTCCCTTGTGGAAATGCCTGGCATTTTAGCTTTGGAACTCTCTAGTCAATAACCTCACTAGCTATCAGGAAAAATTAAAGCCATGCCCTGAAGGACAGGAAATTACAGCAGGGGCACTGAACACAGTGAGATATGAGAGAAGCTAAGAATTCAGAAACTCAGACAAAAATGCACAGTGATCTGTTTTTATTTCTATTTTTTGTTTAAAGGAAGAAGACTATCCCATAGTAGAGATATAAGTGCTTGAAATCAGCTCTTTGCACTCGAAGCCCAGTGCTGGTTGCGTGACAGTGTGAGTACTGAGCCACTCAAGTGTGACAGTCTCTCTGTGCCCCTGTAAATCTGAACAGCTTTGATTCTGCACAGCTCCCCTGCACAGGATGAGGGAACAGCATTTACAAATGTTAAATCACTAAATTGTGGGAGGTCCCCACCTAAAATAAAAATAAAATTGTTGCCGCCTGGAAGCTATGATTTAATTAACATTACTATTGAAAAATATATATATTTTATGATCTACTGCATTGCAAGTAACATACAAGCAGTATGTTGTTAGCCTTATACTACCTACAAAATATGACAATTTAATCCTAAATGGAAAAGCACTGGAACCAACAAGTACATTTCCTGTATTTAGGGCAATATGAAACCCTGATTTTGAGCCTTCACTCTAAGTGAGCAACTACAGATATAGTCAACATTGATTTCTACAGGACTGCTCACATGTGTGATCTCTCACCTCTATAATAGGATCATATAGTAACACTGCCAGGTTGCATTTACTCTTCTGAAGGATTGATCTATTTCCTGCTACAAAATGCCTGTGTTGGCTTTTCTTTTCTGGACAAGTACTGGTTGGAAATGCTATGAACTGTACAAAGGGAATTTAAGAAACTGCTCACAAAAATAAAGTCCGTGTAATTCAAAGTGGTGGTTCCTAATACACAGCTCTGCTGGGTTTTAGATTAATCCCACAGGGAGAGAGGATCTAAGCAGTGTGCACTGTACAGACTACTCCTCTGAAGTTTTTCTCCAGAGCAAATTCTTGGAACTAAGGGGTTTTCCAACCTGTCCAGACAGTACTGTGAAGTGGTATTACAAGTGACATTACAAGTGGTAATGTGAAGAAATGCTGTGTCCAGGACCTCGTTTCAGTGAGTGCCATACTACAGCAGCTTGTGGAAGATGCTGGGACAGGTACCCACAAGATGATTTACAAATTGGAGGATTTCTTAATACAATGTGAACTAAAATTGCTCTACAACTCTAAGTGCTTCAAGCCTGAAAAATCAGCAAGCTAACAGACATAAATAAACAAGGGCTGCTACCCTGAGTCCTGCTGTTTTACACATAAGAACAGCCTCCTGTCATCTTACGTGTCTAGGAATTCGAGGTGGTGTCAAAATTCTCCAGTAAACTCAAAGTCAGACTTTTGCCTTTCAAATAGTGAACATCTCAGAAGGAATGCAAAGCTGTTCAGAGCCACAGATTAGAAATTAGTTTTTGGTTCTCACACTGTATATTAAATAAGGGAATGCATAGTTGAGGTATTCAGTATCACTGCCCTGAGGACAACACATATCAAAAAATTAAAGTAAGGGTATCATGCTTTCATATGTATATCAAAACTGAAAGGAGGGAGAAGTTACGTAGTCAGCCTGCTAACACTGTGCAATCATTCCTCTTTTTATAATTTAAGTATAATGAATTTTATTAGTCAACTACATAGAAAGCTCATATCCTAAACCTGCTGGAAATAGGCTTTTGGTTTGATGGACAAGAGCTACGTTATTGGTATATTTTACACTGTACATGTTTTCATGACAGTCAGTGTTATATGCCTCACACAATGTCACTTGCCTGTAGATCTCTAGAAGTAATTACGCATTAAAGTCACTCAGAAATGAAGAAGCTAACTTGTATTTAGATTGGAAAGTCAAAGTAATGATTTGTGAAGCAGAAAAACATTTTCATTTTTGTGTGGAAAACTCCACAATAAAACTATCAAGTATTTGTAAAGAAAAAACAATTCTTACAGTAATTTCCTTTGGACATGCATCAAACCACTAAAATATTAGTTGCGTGAGGAGCAGCTAAGTGGCAAGAAGTGTTCTTTAGTCAGGGGGCAGAGCAACCTAGCATTGTTTCTCTAGAAAGAAAGTGCTTACACTCTCTATTCATACAGATCATTTTGAATAGTTCTTATTGGATTCTCTGTCTGGCTCTTGTAATGTGAACTTCAGGATTTACAGGGAGCCTATGGGATCTGGGCCAATGACAATTGTACATCTTCAATGTGATATACATGGAAATTAGTAAATCCATGTAGAGTATCATAACTATCATGCAGTCACATCCATATTAATGTTTTTAGCTTGAGAAAACTGCAGAAAGGATCCTCTTCAGCAGGATCTTCAGCAGCTGCAAATGATGTTACTCTTCACCCTACACGTGACAAGGAGGATCATTCTGCAGCCTGGTTTTGCACCACAAAGAGAACTGACCTCTCCTTAGAGCTCAACACATGGGGGAAATTTCCAAAGGTTAACATCCCATCCTGGCTCTATTTTCATGTAGTTCTCTATTTTCTTCAGCATAAGCTAGAAATCTTTGTAAAGGCATTTGTTCTGAACATTTTTCCCCACATAATTAATGGCATTTGGACCAGGCTGTGGGGACCTGTTCCAAATGACCTAGGGGCCTAACTCTGCAAATACTAATACACATACTTAATTTAATGTAGAGGAGTAATATGTGAGATTTCTCATGCACACAGTTTAAAGCATAAGCTTAATTACTTCTAGGACAAGGGGCTGCACCAAAAGTGGATAAAAAATGCACATTGGCCGACTTACTTTAAAAAGCCTCCAAAACTATTAGCCAGGCTTATCTTTTATTTCCTCTTTTATTGAGAATGACTGGCTGGCCCCTGTCAATTTTTTACTGCTGTGGACTTACCTCAGGAGCCGGAGCTCTGCAAGGAGAGTGGGATTTTGTTGGGCCTTCTCTGGTGTGGGCTGAGATGCTTGCTCATGCTCAAGTCGCAGCCTCTGGATCTCCTGTAGGATTTCTCTTGGGGAGGAGAATAAGCAGAAGACCCTAAGTCAGTAATTTTCCACAAAAGCAGCTTCCTGGACATTACAAGAGGTGAAAAAGTATGATTGTATTTAGCTTTCAATCAGTGAAGATGTATATAAAATGAATTATTTGCAGCCAACCAAAGAAGCCCTCAGCAATGGGAGAGGGTTCTGGATATTTTCTAAATAAACTCATAAGATTTTCCATAAAGGGAAATCATCCTTCAAATCCCCCCCCCCCCCCCCCAAAAAAAAAACAAAAACAAACAAACCAACAGAGGTAGACATAAAATAGCTCTAAGCTTAACTGAACTGCTCCCTTTTAATTCTTCACCATGAACATTTTTCAGCACCTCATGAACCTGAAAAAAATGCAAGTAACCTTTCTGGACATTGTGGAGTATCAGAGAAAATATTTAGCCCTTAAAAAAACTTTTAATGGAAGCAGAGATATGAGAGCAGTTGACAATTCACAGAAAAGCACTTTAGCAAGACTTCTTACAACTGGCTTGTGAGCCCTGGAGTGCTGTAAAAAGGCTAATACAAAGCTTCACAGCAGAAGGTAGAAACTCTTGTGAATTTTGTCTCCTCTCCACAATGTGCTGGAAGCAGACGGTCAGGAGGCAGCCTCAAACTATGAAAGGCAAATCCAGACGAGCTGGTGGTGCTCATTATACGGTGACAGAAGGCAGTGCAGAGTTTGGAATAGGAAACCATCTGGTCTGGGCTAGCCTCTGTTTTATGGTCCGGCACTAAAAGCAGAGCTCTGCTGCCATTCTTTCATGGCATCGGGCAGTCTGGTACCCAGGGCCAGGTTCACTGCTGTTAACAAACAGGCATCACTCCTTTTTGGGGCTGGCTGGCCTATTTCTCCTGGACACTCCCAGTCTCAGTCATATCTGTACCTCCTGTCTCATTTGATCAGCAGCCTAACTTGCTGCTAATCTTCCTGCAAACCTCTCCCAGGCAGACTGTGTCCTGAAGAGCTTTAATCATCTTTTTCCCAAATAAAAGCAGGGGAGCATAACATTACAAGCATGACATCCTTTTATAATTTCATGTTATAGTGCTACTGAGAATCTGACTGAAAGTTAATCCAGTTTTGAAACAGGACAGGCATTTTTTTTAGAGCTCTTAGCAAACAGCAGCTGCAAACAGTAAAGCATCCATGATGATATCATGTCATTGGATAGTACACTTACGAAAACATGGGCTGGTTATGGATTTCAGAGCCTTTATCCTATTGTATGGACCTTTTTGTGCTCTGGTTTTTTTTGTAGGGGTAGGTGTATGCGCATGTATAAGCACATTGTGCAGGGGTAGGTGGTAAATATGCTAAGAAACAAACATATGTAATATATGGGATGGAGCAAAACCAGGTACTTAGTGGATCCTTACCGGTTTTTATTTTCAAGCTCTGCAATCAGCTGCCTTTGTTGCTTGTTTGCATCAATGGTGAAGGAGATATCTGATGCCCCTCTCTGCTGACTTGGCTGCTGTTGTAAAACAGAGAAGGCTGCATTGAAAGAGGAACAGCCAGCATGCACCCTGAGCTCAGCACAGATCTGTTCTGTGAAATCTGTTTACAGAAAGTGAAGTACCAAGCTTGCCTACACTAAAAAAAGAGCATTCATGTTGCGCTCACACCAGTATTGGAACCATTGCTAGCAAAAGCAGAGTAAGTGCTAGAGTAAATAAGACTCAGTGTTTACCATCCTGTCATTCATTGCTTTTCCATGCAGCTTCCTCTGAACCTATCATAAAAGGCAGTGACACTGCTGCAGGCAGTTGCTGTAATGTGGTTCTTGATATTGATGCTACAGACAAGAGGAGTACACTGAAGCAAAAACCAGTGTCTGCCTCCAGAAAGAACAGGATGAGTTTCCAGTGCAGAGATGCTTCGCTCTCTTGAAAGTAGTTTTACTTTCAGTTTGAAAGCAGTTCTCAGTTTTCAGTCCAGTTGTGTGGCCCATTTGGCCAAGTTTTCCTGTATGCTCTCATGATACTTCAGGAAACCTCTTTCCCCAGTCCTTCAGCTACAGCAAAATCTTTTTTTCCACCAATAAAATGTGATGAGAATTTGTCTCTCACCAAACTAGGCAGCGCTCACAACAGCTTCATTGGACTATGCTCTTTTTGCATGATCATCATTTATCAAGTACTGTTTTCCTTGTTCACACCCCTGTATTGCAGTATTGTAGCAATGACAACACGGGGCAGGACACCTAAAAGTTTCACAGCTATGTAAGATACCCATTTATTTCTAACTCCAACCTCAAAGAATCAAATATTTAAAAACACCCTGCTGAGTTACTGCTGTGATACGAGGGCTCCTCACCACAACAAGCCCTGTGAAGCGTAACTCTGAAGTGCTATTTTATGTGATGCCAGGCATCTCCCCTGTTAGGAGGTGGACCCACAAAAAGGATGAAGATACATCTCAATAGCCTAACAAACCTGACAAAGGTTAGGACTGTCTGTGGGGAAAGGACAGTATGCTTCCCCTGTAACCACATACTAATTTTTCTGCTATGGATACATTTTCCCACTAATACATCAACCACAGGGAAGCAGAACAGTGCATAAAGAACTGATACACACTGGTGGATGTCATCACTCATACAGGAGGAATCAGGATCTTTATCCTGAATGCCCACCATTACTAATATATTTAGTTCCTTAAAATCCAGAATGACCATCGGCAAAGCTTTAAAAATTTCCACAGCCCCTACTGGGTGTCGCTCTTTTGCCTGGAAAGATTTTTCTCAATAGAAACTTTCTCTTTTCCTTCTGTCTCTTTTGTTCAAAGAGCAAAGATGGATGTCAATGAGAAATTCAGTATTTTCCTTCAGATCAGCTCTGTTTATGCTGTTTTCCCCCACATCAAGGACACGTTATATGGAACTGATGCCAAATGATTTTAAACTAGAGACGTTATTAATGGGCAATCACCTTCCCATGAAGTATGACTGTCTTTCAGAAATAAGATGGTCACCTACAGGTTGCCTTAAATTTGAAACACTATGTCACATGTCTGGAAAGGATTGATTTGGGCTGGACTGGCTGAACAGGAGCACCCCTCTCTTCCCAGGCAGCTCCAGGTAGTGTGGAATCTCCGTGACAGCATCTGCAAGGGGCAGCAGATTTGCTCTTCACCTGGCATGAACGTGACTCAGTGTCTTTATACCCAATTTCACCCTTTCAATTGATCCCACAGTGTGAAAATCTCAGTGTGAAAATGTTTCTGGGCACTCCAGACCAGCTGCTTTTCACTTAAACATCATTCATGGTCCTTTGTTCTATCAAATGGTCTGAGATCACAAAAAAGTAGCAAGGCTGGCCTTTTATATACCATTTAAGATTTTATATACTTTGATTAGGTTCCTGCTTCATTCTCTCTTGCTCCTGAATGCAGTTAGTGAGGTTTTAGCCTGTCATCACCTTCTATCTTTGGATACAGAGAGCAGAATAATCATTGCTCTGAAATGAAAATGGGAGCCAGGGCTAATGCAGGGGGTCATTACAGTCATCTTGCTGAAGAACATTCTTTAATATCCCTAGTACTTAAGGCCCTAGTGGCTGTGATATTTGAGCTAGAGAGTAAAATGGATTCACCACCCCATTTTTCCAATGCAGTAAATCATTAACCTTTAACCAGAGCTAGTCCTGACAATATTTTACAGTCTTTTCTGAGTTCAAGATGTCAGACTCCCTTTGATGCAATTATTTAAATACCACTGCATTAGTATATAGATTATATGCATTAGTAACTGGATTCTTTGGATTAAATGGACTGCATAAAAGTGTTATTATTAAAGCGTAACAGCCTCTGATGAAAAGAATAGGGAAAACTAATCCATTAATCATTAGACTGTCAGATGTAATTTCCCTGATCTTGCCAAGCCCCTGGAACATGACAGAAGGAAAGTACCTTCCTTTAATTAAAACACTTACTGATGAAGAAGTTTCTGCTGCCAGCCTTGCTGCATACCTGGCGATCAACTTGTGTTCTTCATCCAGGCGACTTGCACTGTCAAGGACGCTGCTCAGGGGGAGGGGAAGATGGGAAGACAGATTTATACATGGCAAAAAATGCCTACTGCCTCAACCAGACACCACCTCACACCCCACATGGCAGAACAAAGGAGAAAACCATCACCAGATTAGGAAGGGCTGATGTTAACTGAGCAAAAGGGAGAAGGAAGAGGGCAATTTCCCAAGAAAGGCCAGCTCTAGGGACCTGGGCAGCACCTTCCCTTAGGGGGGAAAACAGCAGCAGTCTGCAACCCCCAGTAAAAGTCGTACAGGATGCAACTTGCACACTACTCTGCCCAAAAAGGGTCCAGACGTGGCTAGGACCATGAGTCAGCATTTATTTTGCACCTTGTGTTTGCCACACCACCTGGAAGACTGATTGCTTTTTGGATGGTGGATTAGCAGGAGCCTCGGTGTTTGTTGAGGAAAACTTTGGAAGCTTTGTTGTATTTGCACCACAGAACAGTGTTTAGGACAGTTTTGCAGGGCTCTTACCATGGTCTCGTGGATCACTGCTTGGAACCACTGATCTAGGACTTTATAATCAGGCTTTCTCTTTTATTCTTGGTTTCTTGCTATTTGGGAGCAAGACTTCACAGTGTCACATGACTGTCATCAACAAGTGTAAAAACTAAACAGTAAATATGCTGAATTCCTTTAAAACACCACACCTTATTATTTTTTTCTCTCCCAAGAGTATAAAATGCAAATATTTCTCTCAGGTTAACGCTTTTCTAGCTGTCCTTATTTTAAATGGAAGCTGTTATTTAGTCAAATGAGCAGAAAAAAGGTAATATAGCGATAACCTTCACTATTTCTCAACATTTAGAAGTTTGTAGACAACTGCCAAAACTAATAAACTAACAAAAACAGAGATCTGAAGAGGACTTAGTTGGCCCTGGATAATCCTGGGCTTTAGAATCCTATTCTGCATTACTTCTAGTATATACAAGAGAGAAAAAATGAAGTCCCTAAGAAGAGGTGAGAGGACTGTGGAATTGCCATGTGGGATACAAGGCTGCCTATGGACTATCCCAGACAGAGGCAAGTCTGGCCTCTTTTCTTATCCTTTGGCAACCGTATAATAGGTTTTGGCTGGCGGGAATCAGGAATAAATCTCCCTGCCCATAGGGTCTTCTGGGCATGCAACTGGTTGCTGGCAAATGAGCTTCAAAAAGAGTCTGGGCATGGGATTTTATTCTGATTTTTTCCCTGAAAATTGTACCTTGAACTTGAAAAGCCTTCCACATGTGCCAAAAGCTCTGCTTTTGAAGAACTGATATATTTAAAAGGAATATTTCTTTAAAACTTCTCATTGAGTTCATATCCCCGTGTCCCTCAGGGAACTACAGTGCACATGTGTTGTTTGGCCTGATTAAATCCACTGTGATTTGAAAGTTATGTTTGAAAGATGAGCAGTGGTTGATATTCACTGATCATTAAACTAAAGCTGGGTGTCATGTGGATTTGCTACAGCTTACTGATGCAAGAGAAAAGACAAACATCTTTTTCTCATTCTGATAATAACCTGTGAGACCACAAACATGAAGTTTAGAAAAACAGTAAAGCTCTGAAAAGTGAGACACAGAGAGGTTCTGTGTAAATAAAACTTGTGCTGCAGACTGCACGGAAGACTTCTCATGGTAGATTAACACTGACTTTCTGGTTTTGGTCAGATTATTTTGTTACATATACACCTTAATTTTATGCTTGCTGAGATTCTGGTGGGATAACTGATATACCTTTGGGAAAGACCAAAGCTAAAGGCATTTTTCTAAATTTATACAGTTCTGCTTCTTACACACCCATGCTTACTGTATTAATATATCATTCAGAGAAAGAAAGGGGTGAGCAACTCTTGCAGACACATAAAATTATGTAAACTGGATAATAAGGGTTACTTTTATGACAGTTTAATTAATTTTTAATTTTACCATAATGACTAAAACATTGCATCCTAACAGATGGTTGTGAAAACAGCAAGCATTCAGCATCAATTCTCCTTTTTATGGCAATGTGCAGCCATATCCATCTTGGAAAAATGGATTATGGTTGCGCTTGTTGGCATAACACAATCTGCACCAGAGTTCTGAGATGTGAGCTAACACCTAAGACAACTGCTTTACTGAATGAACCAAGCCACTGCAGCTTTTTGAGTCTTACTTGTATTTAATATCTTTGATATATATTTATGCGTGGGTGGATGTCATAAAGTAGATGCAGCAATGTGTCCAATTTGGTCCATGCATGCCGCAAATCACTAACCCCAAAGCTTTGAAAATTAAATTTCAATGTCTGAGATAAATTTATTTCTGGAATATACCTATTCTATGTGACCCTTAAGCACAGAAGTATGCATAGCAGCATTAGCCTCGACTGCCAAGAATTTTGTCTCAGAGTTCTCAGATTTACCATAATTCACTTTTGTTTTACTTCACCAACTTCATAGACAACCATACAGTGATATAGTAAGACAATCATACACAAAAGGCTTAAAATATTATGAATGTATGTGCAGAATTTGGGATCCCAGGGGAATGATTCAGGCATCCTTTTTCAGAGAAACTGGACATTTTGCATACAAGTATCCTACTGTTGTTCCTTCTTTTCTAAAATACACTGCTTCTCCACTAGTGACCATTTCTTTAAAGACCTTACAATTATTAGCAATAATTGGTCTGGTACCTATCACATTCAGATGCAGAGTGAATGTCCAATATTTGCACCTGTACAAGAGGACTTCTACAGTCTAAGGTAGCTCCATTAAAAAAAGGGATCTCAAAACTTCAGGCAAAGGATGAAAAACCTATGAGCAAAAGGAGTGACTCTGGAGGACCTTTGCTATTTCTCAGGCTTCAGATGTGTCAGACCAGCCTGTTCTGCAGCAGGCACCTGGCAAGAGCTGATGTGGATATTCCCTGATGGTTTTACAACTGTGCCACCACTGGTTAGGAAAGTCTCTTGTGGAATTTTTGCAAGAGAAGTATCAGTCCAGTCTTCATGACATGCTCTTATTCTACAAACCATTGCTAAAAAAATAATCTGCTACAGAAAATATGGACAAATTAAAGGGTCGGTTTCTAAGCCTAAGGGCTGTAAAAAAAAAAAAAGGCCTAACAGCAACACACCAAATGTATTCTGAGGACTGTATAACTGCTACACTTTCAAAATTGGCTTGGTTTTAAGACACTTTGAACCAAGATAAATCATCTGAGTCCTCCGCTACTGTTAATTTGCCACTTACTTTAGAATCACTAAGATTTTACCACCAAAATATTGTAACACCCAGCTATGTGGAAATAATCACAAAAATGAGCTCTGTTCAAGGGAGCTAAATGTCTACACATTTCCTCTGTAGCAACTGTTCTCTGAATGCTTTTCCTCTTTCAAAGGAAGATTAAACCAGCCTTCCCACCTAGAGCTGGTGGAATACCAACCCCCTTAATAACCATTTTTAAACATGTCCTAGAATAGAACGGCACTTTTATACAGAAATAGGATTCACACAGTATTATGCAGTATAACATAAAACCCCCAGAAAACAGCTCTCTATGGAACCAAAATAACCTCTCACTTTTAATTTATTTTTTCTGTACCTGAAAAGAAATATATGGAAATAATATTCAATGCTAGGCAAAGTCTCTAACTTACTAAAATGGAAACTATTTGCAGTTAGAAGCTCTTTTTAAGAATCAGGCACTAAAGATAAACTAAAGTAAGTATCAAATATTGGTTTTAAATACTAAAAAATGCAATGAAACTATTCAATACATCTGCCTAAGGGCTATATTTTCTACCCATACAGTTACTATAAATAATGAATTAATTCTTCCTCTTGTTTATTAATTTGCTCTGGAGTACTGGCTTCTTAAAAACCATTGAGTAGTTTATTAGCCTGTGGTAGAAGGAAAGGAAAACTTGTACTTGCAGTATCAAATAACTGCAGATGAAAAATAAAGATAGCAGCGAAAATTAATTCAATGAATTAAAAATACCCCCAAAAGCCCAAAATAAAAATACTAGCTGCACCTAAAACAGAAACAAAGTTATACTGGGATATATTAGACTGATCTTTAGCTATAAATTAGCCTGATTCAGTCTCTAAAAACCCCCAAATCTTGTTTTGTTTTGAAATGTTAGTATACAGCTCTTCAGATAATTTTAAGTATTATGCTCACAAAGTATCTCTGCAGGTTTTTCTTGCAGATAAAGGTCCAGCAGCAATCATTCTTCTTTTCAGCTTTGGCTGCCAGAAGCACTTGAATTATCTGATGTCTGGGCAGGTACAGGCAATATTTTGCAGGCAGATTGAACAGCAGAGCTGGCCAGCTGCAGCCTCCCCTGAATCAGAAGCTACCTCATTTTGGTTAACTGCATGGTTTATTCAGGCTACCAAATCTCCTTAGGATGCAGGGTGAAATAACTTGAACTCAGCACCATCCTGACACAAGTGTGTGGGGTTTTGAGCAAACTGCATCCAGCCACTTTGGAGCATGGGCAGGAGGAGGCTAGCTTGGCCTCAGGATGCTACCCCAGGCTATGAGATGCAGCACCTGAGCTTCCTGCAGAGGTCTCACCTCTGGAAACTGGCTTCACACAGGAGCTTTAGGATGGCAAGACTTTGTTCTTATTTTTACCAAAATGTAAACATTCTCTTTGTCTACTAGCAGTCTCAGTCCAACAAAGCAGAAAATAGCAATGCAGTATGGTCTGATGCTTGACTAAGACTACTGTCCCTCCAGGTTATATTTCTGTCAAAATGTAATTATACAAATAACAGAGATTGTTTCTCAGTCAGGATGCTGTGACTGCAGTGATTTAATGTCAGTAATCTGATGTTATGTACCATGCTTTGCATCAGTTGTTTTAACAATTAAGGTAATTATCAGTCACTCCCCCATTCATTTCTCAAAACCAAATAAATGCTGAATATCACGGCATATGATTTGTATATGCATATTTGGAAACAAAGGTGCTATGACTTGGTGAGGTTGGCTCAAAGCCTTGAGGGCACAGGTTGGAATATAAAGAATAAAATTTGGAGGATGAAAACAGTACAGATGAGGTGAGGCACCCACAAAGAGGTCTCGGGAGGAACTGGTAGCCCTCACTGAAGCTAAATGAATCCTAGACATGGCATCCAAAATGCCATGCCTGGCAAACCAGCCTAGCACCAAGAATTACCCTATACCATGTCCATTCTTCACTTCCTTCCTGAACAGGCGTATCAAGTAAGTCACTCACGGTAGCCAGGACCACATTTCCTTCTCCCTGTCACACCAGAGCAGGTGGCAGCATATTCCTATCCTCAGTCATGGGTGGGCAATGACTGGTCACCCACATGCCCCCAAGAGGCTGCTTTCACAGCCACAGGGTCAATATTCCTCAGTAAGCCTGATTTCTGGAAGTGCTTCTTCAGCAATGAAATTGCCCTTGAAAATGTTTTTCTTTAGGATAAATGGCTTTCATTTTCCTCACTAAAACCTAGTTTGCCTTTTTAAGCCTCCACCACTGGCACATTTCAGTGGGCTAGAGAGTAAAGAAGCAGATCCAGGACAATGGAGGCAGACTTTTTTATGCACTGGGCATGACAAATTACTCCCATTTTCAACAGGAGCTACATGCAGAAGTGATTTTTTTTTAAGATTGCAGAGAACCACTGCATTCACTCTGCTAAATGAAGCTGCTTGGTGCCTCCTACATACAGCAGTAAATGGAGACTTCCTTCTAACCCAGGCAATATTCTGCAGTGGCAGCACAGGAAATTGAAGGGTTTGCTATGAGCAAAATAAACCTCCTGAGCATCGTTTTAGTAGGAACAATACAGTTTTCTTCTCAGCACCACATTTTCTAGGGCCATATTCTGCTCACCACCCTGCTGGCACAGGGCTGCAAAGTCTATGGAATTCTGTTGCACTTGGAGAGGTGAGGCAGTGTTTCCCTTCCCTGGCATGGCAGGCTGCAATGCTAGCATCTCAAATGCTGGGACAGCTGATGGGTTTAGGAGACAAAGCTCTATAACCACTCCAGCAGAAACAATGAATTATGTTCAAGATACCCATTTAAAACCCCTGAGTCTAAATGAGAGAAGGGAAAATTTGTATACAAGTTTCAAACAATGCAGAAATCAGACAGATTTAAAAGCAATGCCTAACATGTGAAAATAAAAATGAATTTCTCTCAGTAGGTTAGTAAGAAAATTATTGTAACGATTTAATTATTTATATATTATTACAGTTTTTAACTTTCAAGGAAGGTGAAGCTAAACATCAATACCTTGAAAACACGGGCTTGTTTAATCAGTATGTGAAGATTTCTGTACCACCATGAAGTCCTGTATTGCCTAGAGCTCAGTATCCCAAACAATTTGCATAGCCATCCTTAACTAAGCAATTATTTGCAATACTTGGCAATACCTTGCAAGCCTCAGTAAAGAGAACAGCAGCCAGAGCCACAATCCAGCAACTTTGGCAGGACATACCCCATATTCAAACACATTCACGTCGAGTCAGTGCTCATGAAATGCTGCTCCAGCTCCTGGCCAGGAGGGAACAGAGAAAGCATTTGGCTGAGCAAGGTCCCTTTCTTGGGTGCCCCAAAGTTGCCAAACCTGCACTAACCGTGCGGGGTTGCTCTGTAGCATGTTGACATACACCCCGATGAGCACATGTTCATCAGCCAGCCTGTCTGCAACATCGAGGCTGTACTGTAACCTGAAACCGGGCCGGGGGACAGGGTGTGATCCAGACAGACACAGAGATACACAGAGAGAGCAGCAGCAATAAGATTGTCAGATGGCAATCTAGGAATGAATACTTCAGCGTTCTTAGAAAAAAAAATAAATCAAAACACACCAAGTGCAGAAATTATTTTGTTATTATTGTAACTTACATGTTTAGTGTTTAGTGATTTAGGATTGTAGCATCCCACTTGATGACAGAGCCAGCCTCAGAAAACAGTGAGATGCCAGATCAGGCCTGGGACTGAAGCTCTGGAGCTGTACAGCAGCATTCATTACAAAATACAGCACGTAGAGGGGTCAGCATTATTTGTTTTAATATACTATATATTGCACACAAACATTAATATAGATATGCAACATACATGACTAACACTGAATTCACCAGCTGAATTTACTTGGAAGTGTCTGATCAAGACCTTATGCATCCAGAAGTACATAAAAACATTTAAAAGTGCCTTACTTAGCTCACTGGTTAATTGATTATGACAATATTCTCAGGAAAGATGTATACAGAATACATTACAAGTGGGAGGGACAGAGGCAAATGTTTTGGTTTAGCTGTGTTAGTGCATGTTAAGAACATACTCTCTGTTTAACTTACCCTTTGCCTTTCAAGAAAGCTGGAGCAGCCCTAGCCAGAAGTTTGCTCTGCTCTACTTCAGTATTCTTGGAAGGAGAGCTAGTTAATAAGACAGGAAAACTAAGAAGAGGGTAAACAGTCATGTCTGAAATTCATTATAGAATGGAATTTGGAGAAGCTCATTTGAGTGCCCTGCACTGAATAAAAATAATAAAAGCTTTAAAGGAATTCTAGAAAACTTCAGGAAATGCAAAATCATGAATTACAAGTTTTCCCTCCTGTTTTCCAAAAGCAAACTATTAAAGCCTCCACTACAGAAATGACAAAGCACAAACAATTTATGCTTCTCTCACAAATGGAGAGATGAAGGCTCGTGTATTTTCCAAATGGAGTCCAAGATAAACACAATCTCAAATGCTGCTTTCAAGCTGGGAAAGCTTTACCGTAACAGCTAAATTGCTTTTCTCCACATTAAGATGGTTTCAATAATCTATGGAAAGGCATTTATTTGGGTGCAGTGATGGGATAAAGCAGTTTAATTTTCAGAAGTACTGCTCTTCTGTTGATTTAAAATAATGTATAGTTCACCAAACACACTTTTCCCCCCGAATTACAGCATTTAATGGATTGCAGTAACTGCATCTTTCCCAACACTTAAATATCCATGTTAACAAGCTACCACTAGCTAAAAATGGGAAATGTTGGAAATGTTCTTTTTTTTCCCATGCTGCAGATTTTTTTGGTTTAAGAAACAACAAAGCAAAACAAAATTATATTTTACTTTCTTATTTTTAAAATTTATTCACTATTATTTGGTTTGGCACCTCATGGGTGTGTGAGCATGGATGCATCTGTGCATCCAGGGGTGTATGGGTCTGTGTGTGAACTCAGGCAGATAATGTTGCACAAATGTGGTGCATGGTAATCTTCAAAACATTTAATAATTGAAGGAATTCAGTGAGGCAAGATGTGCGTAATTCCCCTCCTTTTGGGAGGGTAAGGTTGGCAGTTGGGGTTCTGAAGAGGACGGGACCAAAGGTTGTCCTGACAACTCAAGCCTATTGATTTATAATAAATTTGTAAGATAGCTGAATGAAATGCTGTACTGCACAGCAAGACAAAGTGCTTGTTTCACATTTCTCTGCCCATCAGCATGCTACATATGTGTATTGCACTTCCACTGGGGCAATATCCATGCAGATAAACATGCACCATGCCATCTAGAAGGATACATTTTCCACATGTTTTCTTCGCAGTTACAGAAGGAAAATGCACTCACAGGGTACAAGGCGTGCCATTTCAGCCAAAAATGCACCTTTCAGTTCTAAAAGTGCAGATAAATATGTTGCCACAGTGGGAGACTGAAGACCTCAGGGCAGATTTTGTGCTATGCTTTGTAACAGTGCGCCCTCCACCCACCACAAGTTCTTGTCTCCTACTCTCCAGAAGACACACAGTTAGTGTGGAGAGACAGGCAAACAAAGATTACTCACTGAGCAAATGATACCATGTCTATCCACACCCCATTCCTTCTCAGTTCATTAAGCAAACTTTATCTTCCAACCTTTTCTCACGAGTTACATTTTCTCTCTTTTTCTGATGTTTGGGTGTCTCCTCTGGACTCCAGATATGTTGGTTAGCAGATCTACCCTTGTGCTGTTGCCCTAAACTGCATACAAACCTCTAGGCAGATGTCTCCTCCTCTGGGGAATGAGTTTTAATGGCTTTCCAGATGATGTTCCAGGGTCAAATGCAATCTAACAATTGTATTGCTGACTTCAATTAGTTTGTGGTTCACTGCAACTGCTAGGTCCTCTGTTAAAATATTTCTATCCATCCAGTTATGCTCCCATCTTTTATTTGACTATTTGCTTGCTTGCTACAGCGCTTTTCATTTATAATTACTAACTCTCCTGTAATTCATTTCAGATCATTTGGACATGAATTACTACCATTGCTACTAGCTACTTTTTAAAAATTGTATTTGGAAACTGTTCTCTAAGTACTCCTTTCCATAACTATTTCAACCTTTGTACCACCTAGAAATTGGATATATTCACTCTATTGCTTCCATTAAGTCACTGTGAGAAATAGTGCATAGTGTCTGATTTAGGATAGCTTTCAAGAATCCCAACAGATGTCCTTCTCCTAAAGCAACAGCAAACTTCTGAAAATGTCATTATTCATCTCCAATGTTGCTCTTTTACTAATTTCCCTATGTTCTGTATTTCCTTTGCTAGTCCTGTGTCATCTGGGACTATGTATAAAGTCCTTCTACAGTCAACCTGTACTGTATCTGATGCTTCTTTTTTTACCCACTGGATCAGTCACCCTGTCAATAAAATAAATTAGTTTGGTTAATATAATTTGTTCTTGACAAGTCTATGGTGGTTATTTCTTGTTTATTATCCTCCAGGTGCTTACTAACTCTTTTATAAGTTCAGTATCTTTGGATACTGAGGTTAGACTGCCTCCTTTATAATCCCTTTCACCTTTGTCTATGATTCCACCTTCAACCCTCCTTCATTGGGAAGAGTTGACATTTGTCCTTCTTGCTCTTCCACATCCTCCTACATCCTCCACATGTTCCCCAAAATACAACTAATACCTCAGAGATTGTTCTGGCCACAGTGAATTTCCAACTGGAACAGCTATTTTAAAGATACATTCCTGCTAAAATGGAACACCTTGTTAGATTCCAAAAAATGTTTCTCCACCCAAAGTTAGAGACAAACCCTCCAGCTATGAGCAAGTGTCTCTAAAGATATAGATCTAACAATATTGGTGTAAATGTTATGCCCTCATTAGTATCTACCTGACTACTAAACAATCAAACATAGAAACCTTTCCTTTAGCCAGGTAGAATATTGCAGATGAAATAAGGCTTCTCATCATTGAAAACAAAATGCAAAGACAACATGCATTTGGAAGTCTTCCACACTCCTTAGAGACAGGAACATGGAGAACAGCAGCAATCAGTATGTTTTGCTCCAAGTTAGTTGTTGACTAGAAATCTAGCCTAATCTCTTGTTATGCCCAGGTAGAATATCCAATTTCTTTAACTTCTATGTGGGGTTCAAAAAAGGCACCAGCCGTTCTGACTCAGCATTAAATAAGACTCAATTTCTCCTTGGCGATGGGTATCAGATATCATAGCACATTCTTCCTATCTATCACACAATTGCCAAGACATTTCAAGTTCATCAGAATGTGTTGCATCACACCATTTATTACAGTTTATTACCCCTTTAGAAGAAATAAATGCATTAGCTGTGAAGGGGGGGCTGAGAAAAATGCAAGATAAAAACATTCTGTTTAATCCTATCCTACCTAAGCTCAATAATTCAATAGCTTAAAGAAAACATTTATAAAGAAAGAGGAGATTGTGCCCATTACTGTGGCAGCTATATATTTTAAGTCAGACTTAAAATGATAGACTTTATGACAGACTGCAGCTGGGGAACAAAATTATTCAAATACGGAAAAAAAACCATTAATTCAGTGTATAGAGTTATTTCTCTTGACCGGACAAAAGTTTCTAGCAAGTTTGCTTGTTTTGATGTAACCTATCCAAATCATTGGGTTTACAAGGGCATTACCTGCTCTGCAGTAATATTCCCTTGTTCTGCTGCCCTCTAGGCCATCAGAAATTGCAAAGACAAATGAGAGAAAAACCCTGAATATTAGCTACAGCAGAAGAATTACAGGCCTTGTGGTTTTAATCATGTTAGCTGTCAACACAGCAAATGACCATGCTTTGGTACTTGGGAGAAGATCACAGATTTCTGTTCCTTATTTTCTAACACAAGTGCTTTAAAGCTTTTCTTGAGCTGTACAGAGCACATTGTTGATACCAATTTCCACACTGGATACATTTAGAAGAAAGGTGCTTGTGATTGTTACGCCAACCTCCTCATTAAAGCTCTCTTATGGACTTGCTGGCTCAAACTAAGCAAACAAGCACAGAAATTTTAAGTGGACTTTATTTCTAAAACAGTTTGAAGAAATTAAAAAGCATCCTAGGGAAAGTCTGAACCAAACTTCCTTTGAGCTTTAGAGTAATTGTGTAACCCACCCAAAATCTGTGCTTTGGATGCAATTAAAGTGTAAATAGTATATAATGTTCCATCTCCTTTCAGCTGTTCCTGCAATTTGTCACTGCATTTAGCAAATATCAAAGATCTTTCCTCTAACAAGTTTCTCCATCCTCCCAGTTAATTTCCAGTTTCCACCCATGCATCCAGAAATAAAGATGGTAGTGTGCTGGACTTAGGAGATGCTATCCATTTGCAGCAGCAGAATGAGCTGCTGTGCTGAATTTAGCATTTGCTGCTACAGAGAGAAACTGGTTAGAATGGCTATGTTCTTCTGTGAACACAAATAGCTGAAATAAATACCATGGGAATGCTATGAATGACATTCTCTGCCAATTCTCCTTTGAATAAATATTCAAGTTACATAGAAACTTCATTTAAAGCTATCTGAAATCTCTGGACTAGACTGCAACAAAAATTAAAGTAACCATAAGTAATCTGCTGTGAAAACACAGCCCAGCAGTGCTTTTAGTGTTGATTACATCCAGCTAGAAATCTTACTCTGAGTTTGTACTCTTATTATAACATGAATCATGGAGTATTTAATATAAAATCAGAACAATTGCAAACACAGCCATCAAAGTCTGTTTCTCTGATGTTTAAGAACGTGAGCTTCCATTAATGATGCCTGATTTTCCCAGGGCAGTAGTAACAGTACAACTTAAAAGAATGAATACAGTTACTAGTCTAACCCAGAATGAAGATCTTGGCATTTAGCAGAAAAGTACCTATGGATCTACAATTCTTACTGAAATATAGTTAATGCTCATAGATTAATAAGGAAAAAAAAAAAGGACAGGATATTACACTCCACATAAAAAAAAGATGGGGAAACCATTCTTATGCAACTGTGTATTTTTTAAAATGCAGAATGAAACAGAATCTTCCTTTAGGTCACTGAGATGTGAGGGAATGCTGGAAAAAAGGGTGCAGCAACAAGAGGCATGGGTCCAAGTCCAGTGCTCACTATGTAAATGGGAAGTTTTCATTAGTTTTAGTAGGACTTAGATCTGCCTTTCCTGTGGTCATTTTGAAAAGCAAAGCTGAGGGGTCTGGGGAGGGTTACTGGCAAGCAGAACTTAGGGCAGAACAGCAGCCACCCACGGCGAGAGCTGAGGCAGAGGATGCTGGCTGTGAGACCTGGAGTCATTTCCAGGCTTTTGTGCATGCCTCTTTCATCCCTTGGTTAAGAACACAACCGGCAAGTCATACACTGATGATGGAACCATAAAGGTGAAGTTTTCTCAGTTTTCAAAAGCAATGTTTCCAGCTTCCACTGGACACATCAATATTAATCCTACTTGAAAGGGTAAAATGAAAGACTTGTGCTGTGCAGAAGCAAGAGAAGTTGGCAAAGCCCACAGCCAGCAGGAAGTCTATTCAAAAGACTAATTAGAGCCAAAGAAACCCTCTAGCCCATCAGAGCCTTCCTTAAAGAATATTTTGAGTAGTTTAGCAGAATTGCTAATGATTTAGTGCATGAGCTACAGAACTACTGCGATTAGTAGGTTAGTGCTCTCATACTGACCGTGAATTGTTGTGAAGCTGATTTACATACAGCTTTATAAGAGAATGCTCATCAGCCACAGGACTGGCTGCATTTATACCCCCAAGTAACCTGAATGATTCAAACAATGAAACCTTGTTAATACCTCAAAAAGAATACACAGAGAACAGAGTGTTCAGAGAGGGTTCGTAACAATAAATCCAATTAATTTAGAAGAATACTGACTTGGCTGTTTGTTTCATCAATAAAAAGATGAAAATTAAATTTGTAAAAGGTAAAAAAAAAATACTGAGAATAAGCTGTCAAACTCCTAAAATCCTGCTATGTCAGTGAAACAAAAGTTACAAAACTTCTAATATACAATCAATGTAATTGATACAGGGTACAGTTAATTCTAAAAGAGCCAGAATGACTCCTGCATCATGGAAAATTTTAACTGTACAGGGATGTCACACTTCCCACTTATAAGGAAGTCTGGGTACCTATGCTTGAGGGGGGTGGTACTATCACATGCCTTCAGGGGATTCTCATCAAGGAGTGTTTCCTAGGAAAAAAACAAGGAATTCTAACAGCTCAGGAAGCATGTATGTTTAAATCTGATAGATAAAGACAGTCAGCTACTAATGAAGACAAAGGTAAAATAAACAGGTGTGTTTTACAGGCAAAGAAAGACAAGCAGCACAGTAGACACTGCTGTGAGTGTTTACTGCAAGACCCTGGCCTAAAGAGCAAAGTGTGTTTTTGTTGATTGAGCACAGGGACATCTAGGGAATAAACAGAAGCATCAGCAACACTCTTAAAGAGTGCTGCTTTTAGTGACCTCTCCTGGAGAGGCTACAAATACAATGCCTTGCACATAAACCCCATATATTCCAGCAACAGAAATGAATCTGCGTTTGCAGTCTCTGTACAGGCAGCAGATCTGGCCTTGGGGGCTGCTTTGGGACTGGCTTTCAAAAAGCATCTCAGTCACACCCACTAGCACTGAGATAACACTGAGAATTTACAGTTACAGATCATGGTAACAAAATTCATAAATCAAAGAGGTAGTAAACCATCTTTACTCTGACTTTGCAGTGTACACTGCAGGTTTGGTTTCAGTTTTGGTGTTAAAATATGTAGTTGTGCATACCCAGAGACTGTGTTTAGTCATTTGGGAATGCTGAAGCACTGACACACACAGCAGGAGTCAAGCAATAAAATGCACCCAAGGAAGACACACTGCTCATCTTCCCTAAGAGAGCAGGAAGATACCTTCTTCCTGCCACCTCCTTACCTATGTACCTTTGTAGGCTTACATAGATGTGGTCAGATAGCTAGCAAATGCTACACACATATTTTGGCTGGATGAGCCAAAATAATGAGTCAAAATGTACGGTCAGCTGCAAGCACCTCTTCTTTGGGATTTATGTTTCTGATGAGACTTCCCTTGCTTGTTTACTGAAGGATCAGCTACCATATTCCAAAACTACTCCTTCTCCCTTGTTGATTTTAATGAAAATCAGAATGGTTTAACAGAAGAAAGGATGTCTTGCTATGTCTTGGAAGTATGAAGACATCTTCTCTTTGTTCATCTATATCTTGCAGTACGATACAGGCATTCCCAGTAGGCAATAGCATGTCCCAGTTCCTATTCCCATAGTGCTCTAACAAAATAGCTTCTCACCAGTTGCCCATTTTAGGTCCCTCTGGGAGGACGCCTGGGGTTGCATGTGAGCACATTTTAGTGGGTCAGAATGGTTCAAATGAGAGCTGAAATTCAGTGCCCTGCTGTGGGGAGCTTGGGGTGCCTTAACTCCAGCTCTCCATTCAGATGTCTGGGTGTCAGTCCAAATTAACCAAGGCATTTCTCTGCTCACATCTCTTGATTCTACTGTGTCAGGGGGGGTTGGGTTTTTTTTACCCCTGTGAGGGAACTGAAAATTGAAACTTCCACCACTATCATATAATGATTTCATATAAATAAGGATAAGAACTCACCTTCTGTTTGCAAAGGGACTTCCTGAGGGAACAGAATGGGAGAAGAGTGTGTCATTCATGCTGGTTACAGGTCGGGGGGGCCTGAAAGGCAAAATATCCAGCTGCATTAATTTTGTACCAAATCCCCCTCCATCAGCAGTATTTATGTATAACAGAATGAGCTTGTTTGAAGTGACATTGCAACTGGCATCTTCTGCTCTACATAGTAATAGTTTCAAATTATAGATGTTGCAAATTCTAAGAAATTGATAAAAATACACTGGTACTTAGGCCTGGAGGGAAATAATGCCTTTGGTGTGATCTGAGGTGAGTTTTAAGCAATCTGCTTGACTATTTTCCCCCTGCTTTGGTAAAACAGCCACAGTGCCACTGTTCCCTTCCAGAGGCAACAGTCCAGGGTGCAGTCTCTGCTTTCAACCAGCCAGGATGAGCACTGGCAGGCAGTTTTCTGTGGCAGCATGGAGGTCTGCAGAATGGAACTGGCAATAAATGATGCATCTTTTCATGAATTATTCTTGGTACTAAGCTCCATGCTGCCACATCCACATAGTGACCACAGTGTACCCAAGCTCTCAGCATCCCATAAAATATGCACAGAATTTTAAACTGGTTTGATGGCAAAGATTTTTAACCAGTGTATCAAATCCCCAAGTCAAAATTTAAAGAAAGTATTTAGTTCAAGAGGACCCATTAGTAATGATGATTTTATTATTACATTCTTTATTTCCGGCTTTTACAAGAAATGAAACAGGAAGGAATTTTCTTCTGCTTTCTTTTACTATCTACTCTTAAAAACAATCTGTGTATAATTTTCTCCTTCTGTATCCATTAAGGACAAATTTCCCCTTCTTAGCAGACTTCTTATGGAACACTGGGCAAAAGATCTATCTGCTCAGGAACAACTAAAAGGTATGTTATTAAAATCACAGGGCTTTCAATCAGATACGAGCAGAATCTGAAGCAGCTTATAATTCAGACCTCAATTTGGTTAGTATTCCCTTTAGTTTCTGTGGAAGATCTATCTTGGTTTTCGAATTCTGCAGATGTGCAATCTGAAATATGGTAGCCAGCAAAATATTCACTGGGCTACAACTGTGCAAGACAATTGGTCAACCAAAGCATTTCCAAGACAGCTCTGCACAACTGAACTGAACTATTACTATATATTTTGTCCTGTAACTTGTTATAAAGAGGCAAAAAATATGACATTTGAAAAATTCAAAATAATTTCTCAGCACGGTAATGCCACACTGATTTTAAGAACTTTGAAAGAGACAGGATGTGGAGTGTTATTTATTTATTTATATGAAAATACAATTTTAACCAAACCCTGCATCTGCAGAAACACATGAAAATGTCCAGTTCTGATCAGTCATGAATTTGAGAAGCAGTCTTTTGTCTTCCAGGTACTCATAGAGAAGTGGTTGATTTTTTTTTTGTAATACCAAGATTATAAAAATTTTTCCAAGTTTTTCCTCCAACAAGTGTACTGAAGAAGAAAAATACTCACCAAGTATCTCTTTTGCAGGCAGAATAAAATGGAAAAGAGATAATTAATTAAATTTTCAGTTTAATACTTATATGGTCTAAGTAATACATTGGACATACTCATTCTTATGACCCTGATTCTACAAAAAACATGAGAGCCTCTATGCATAAAAGGTCATTGATCTGTCTACAAAAGCAAAGTTACTCTTGTGTACAGATGTGTTTAAACTCCAAGACTTTCCTGATTAGCATTACTTCGTCAATTCTCATAATGAAAACAATTCTATGAAACTAATCCAGAGCTTTCCCAAGGTAAGTTTCTTAAAGGCTGATGCCCACTGTCATGGTCCTCAGGTTCCACCTGAATGTCAAATGGATGTTCAACACATAGAATTGTGTGATGTGGTAAGAAAAGAACAAGAGATTTTATTGCAAAGCAAAGGAAAATTCAGCTATTGACTATAGATTATATCTTTCTGAGGTTATTTTAAACTGAAAGAGAGTGATTAGGCTTTCTGATAAAAGTGAGCTATTGATACTGAATTAACTGTCCTCAAGGAGACAGAAAACAGTTACTGCTATTGAAATATGCTATGTAATAAAAGCATGCTATGGTGCAATGTATATCCACAGTAATAAAACAAATTAAATAGGAAGAATTTTCCGAAATGCTCCAGGCTGCTCTTATCTGTTTACACTGATGTAAAAAATAATGCTCCCACAGGCTTAAGATGGAAATTAAGTCAGGCCAGTAGAGAATGTATTTGAAAAATACCTCCATGGCCATGCCATTTGTCACCTCTGTAGTCTGGACTTTGTTTCACGTTGCTATTCTTATGTACAGAGAGGAAAAATGACCCCTCCATCAGTGGGAGAAGCTCTACCATCAGGTTTATGACACCTTGTAACTACTTCTTTAGATGGGGCTTTAGATGTATTTCTTGCATAATTCAAAATTTTGCATGGAACCAGTAAAACAAAAAAAAAAAATTCAGTCTTTTTGTCTGGTGCCAGTCAAAGGTGGAAGAAAAATCAAAAGGAAAGTCTCTGTAGTAATGCAGGGAGCACCTGTCCTCATTTAAGCTAGAAGCTAAGAAAAGGATACTGTTTTGTTGCCAAAATTCTTCCATCCAATGAAAATATAAACACCCTTTTTGCCTGGATTCCTGCCCAGAGCTGTTTCTCCCAACTTTCATTATGTTTAAAAATAAAAATCGCATTAGCAAGAAGATATTCTTGACAAGGCTCGGTAGCATACCTTTCCCCTCAGTTAATTTGTGTCAATTATGCTGTAGATCATGATACCTCTACAACTTACAGGTTTCTCACTCATGCATCGTTATAGCCATTATATATTGCCAAGTTATATTACCATCAATCTATGAATAAAAAGAAACTGTCATAAAACAGAATAGATGGTGGTTTCTTCTCACATCCCATCACTCTAAATTGTCTGTATATTTAGGAATAAGGGAGGTGTTAATTTCACAGCAAAAATTTGGATCAGTTCCTATTTAATTATGATACCTTCCCCTTGTCTTGCCTAGATGCACTTAATCTATTCACAGTAGCCCAGTTTCACTACCTTTTATATTTTGTCATATACCCAGGCCTTCAAGATCTCCCAGCCAACACAGAACAGAGGCTTCTCTTTCAAGCCCCCTCTCTCTCTCTATTTCCCTTTAGGATGGCCAAAATCTACCCTGTGAAATTATCACTGACTTGCCAGCAGGGCCAGGCACAGCAGTGAGGGAGCTCAGCAGATCCAGCTCCGGATCATTTCTGCCAAAGAACAACATCCTCCCAGTACTCTTCCATAAAGAGGTGCAGGGGTTTTAACTGACAAGCGTGACAAGGGTTTGGCACTATGTATCTGTCAGAGGCACTATGTATCTGTCTGTCTCTGAAGACTAGAGCACTCTCTTACACCTTGAAGAAGTTCTGCTATAAACACATAAGGAGGACCATCAGCATAATTCATCCTTAAAATGTCAGGCAGGTTGGGTGAAATTTCCAGGTGTTGCACAGCCCACAATGGCTGGTGTGCACTTGCCCTTAAAGATGCTACATACAAATATTCAGGATGAACAAAGGTAAATATGTATAATAATTCAGACCAGAACAGTTCCAGCAGCCACTAACATAGACATGCAGCATGTAAATAAAATTCCAATAGCTGCTGCCTGAAATGCTTCAGTCAGGAGCCCTGGGAACATGGTTAAGAAAGATCTTAAGAAATTTACCAGATAAATACAGTATTTTTGGAATATTTTTCGAAATTAATTTCTTTGTACCTTTCTTCCAACCAATGTCTTAATTTTTCCTTGATTTTAGGGGAAACTTAATTCTTTTTTCCCATTTTTTTTAAGGACCCAGGAAGCAAAGGTAAGCCAAATTGATGAATGAGAAAATCTGAGTGTCAGCCACTATGGGTAGTGGACATGCTTTAGAAAAAAAGTCATCCAAAGTAGTACTTTCCCAACCCTGCACAAACACATTTTTTTCTGCTTTGGGTTTCTTGACTCCTGCAGAAAAAAAGTAGTGACATGCTACTATACCAAAAAAATCATCTTGCCTTCTCAACATACAAAAAATAAGGATAATAGACTCTTTTCAAGTGCCTTAACAGTTGAAGGCACACTTTTTATGCAGACTGACACAATTCTTCAAGGCTGGGTGAAGCCACAGCTCCACTAAAGTCAGTGAGAACTTTTGACACTTTTTTATACAAAATTGGTCTGATTTCACTTTTCTCTGGTGCCTTGTGTCAAGATACACCTGTGATACACTGAAGTTAGGAGTCTCTAGATGACAGAACTGATGTTCTCAGCATCAATACATCCCAAAGTGCTGAAACTCCATGAAACTGCATGGACATCTCTTGAGGAGAATGGGGACATTCCGAAGTTGTGTCCCAGTATTTGATTGTACGTTTATATTCCATTGATTTTTCAAGTCAAGTCACACCAGAAGAACACTTTTACACTAAATATCCCTACCAGCAAATTTGCACTTGTGATGCATTGAGCTGGACAAGCCACATCTGCCTCCTGCTTTGTTCAGAGCTGTAGTATCTACACTTGGTGCAACCAACTCCTACAACAAAGCTTACTTCCTCTACAGCACACAGATACTTACACAATATGAGCCAGGTTTAGAGGTTTTTCAGGCTGGTCAGGGAACATTGGGTGCAAAGGTTCACGGCTGGAAGCACAGCTTAAAGACTTGCTAAGTGCATTAGTTAGCTTCTTAGCAGGTGATTTCTGGGAGGAACAAGGAAGGTAGAGGTAATCTGGACAAGTAAGGTGCATACTGTTTCTGCTATAGGAAGCACAAAACAACACGAAGCTCTAACAGCTCAGCTACCTATGGACTGATATCCCCCTTGCCCCCCTCCCACGTAGAGAGTCTGGTAAGGCAAAGAGAGCTCTGTCTGGGGAAGGATTACTGTTATCTTCAGCAGCCTTTAGAGCAGGGTGGGGGTGTATCTATAGGGACAGTTGCCACGGCTTTTTGTTGCCATGCTGTGTTGAACGAACAGCACAGTTTGTGTCGCCTGGACTGGTGCTAGCTTGTACCTCACCAGCTTGGGAGTGCAAGGAGAACGAATCTGAGTGTGCTTGTCCCTATAGATACACTGTATGGGACACCATTTCCCTCCTGGATGTGGGCCAGGCACTGGGCTGCTTTGTTCTTCCCCCTCACTAGTATTTCCCTCCTCACTTCCAGTACCCTGTACTGTTTAGCTGCTATTACAAAGCTTCTCTTCCACCTCCTGTGGCCACTGACCACTGGAGAATGGAAATTTGAGACAGCGGCTTGCCAGGAATTGCCCCACTGTGGCAACAGCTCTTCAAAAGAGACTGATGTACTGTCACTGTCCCCAAAAGATGGGGAGGGTCTGTGCAAGAAGCTTAACTTTCATCAGTGTGTAAAAAAAAATCGGCATCTTCTGCCTTCTGTTTTGTTTGGAGACTATATAGTTGGGTAGTAAACTCAACTTCCCTTCTAAGGGATCTCTGAGATCTAGGGTGTCTTTTAGGCTGTGTGAGGGATTCTCAGGGAATTCAACTCAGCTCTCTGTGATTCAGTTCTCTGCCAGTAAAAGAGGGTTAGTGATCCTTACACTGTCTCCTCTCCCCAAAACACAGCTCTAGAGGCTGAAATTGAAAAATCTTTTTGGAATTTGACAGAAAGGGTTTTGTATTTGTGCATACACATCCTGCATTGACTTATGACTGTCACCAAGCCCATAATGAAATATTTCTGTTAGACAAATCCAACCCAAACATGTAAAGTTAAAGTTCTTTGTCTTTCATCATAAATGCTATTTATCTCTGAATTGAGAACAGTTGATTTCCATTGCATCCGTGAACACTTCCATGGATGTGGAGCTCGATACTGATGCATTATGGAGAATGCTAACGAGGTTTGAACAAATGCTAATGAATGCTACAGAAAGGCAATTCAAACTTGAAGCAAAACATTTGTTTCTAGCAAGGAAACATTTGAAAGCACTAGGCATGCGGTCACATTTTTGTCTTCCGCTGAGCAGAAATCTTAAGTTTTCCAATTACTTCCTACCTCTAATTACAGCTCCCTGGCTACAGCAAAAAATGGATTTTATAGCACGAATTGCTGTTAGGAAAGGAGTCTGAGCTACATAGTGGGCACTTTTCCTATTCAGATACTAAACTCTGGCCATTTTTGTCTATGCAACAAGCAGCAATTAGGACCCACAAAAACAATTACAGACCCAGGTCTGCTGGGTTTACAGTGCAGGGCTGTATGACTGGCATACTGAGCAAACCATGTCAAATTTAACCCTTGCCTGTTCTATCGACAGAAGACCAAACATTTAAAAAAATTAAACATCAGAACTTTGTTACAAAATAAACACAAAGAACTGCACAAATGCAAGCTTTTGCCATATGAATAATTTTCCTTTTCTTATCAATATATTTTTGAAATGTTTGAGATTAATTAGGTATTTTCTGCTGATCTCTGGATCTGAACCCCAAAGGGTTTTGATGCTCTGTAACCAAGGGGTTCTATTGGGGCTTTGCTCCAGTCCATGCAAAGCTGACTTTTCAAGTCTCATGCCCTTCAGGGAAGGTTAAGGTTCCAGCAGCTGTTGATACTTCTCTTTCGGCTGAGAAAAAACACTGCATTATTCTGATTAACAACGAGACTGAAGTGAGCTTTTCTCTGTAATAAACGCTACTGCGATCTAAGCCTGTGACCACGCTCAAATCTACAGTGCCAGGATCATCCCAAATGCTACGCATATGCTGCAGCTACTCAACTGAAAATATTGATGAATGAGCATTAAGTATTCATCGTTTCATTTACACATAGCCAAATAGAGCAAGCCAATGACGATTTTACCATGAGTCCTGTGGGAATGGGAGAAGCTGCCATGGGCCTGTGCCTTGCTGCCAGCCCCTCCTGCGCTGCCCTCACCGTGGCACACACCGTCAAAGGCGTCCCAGATCCTCACCCAGGAAAGAACATTCCCACCTCCACGCTTTCCTGATGCTCCCAAGGCCAGAGCCTTCCAGACAGGGTCACTAATCCAAAGTGCCAGCCCAGCTCCCAGCTCGCCTGAGCCAGACAGATGCCCAGAGCCGTGGCTGGGGGCTTCTCTGATGTCTGGAGGGCAAAGCAGTCTGCAGCAAGGCAGGAGCCTTCCCTTACCCATGACGTGTACTCTTTCATTTGGTGCTGGTTGCTGTGGGAACCGCTGGCATGGCCCCTCCAGAAGCAGTCCTGACAGAGCTGGTAATTGTGACACTGCTGGCAGCGGTAGCGAAACCCCATCATGCTCTCGCTGTGGCAGTAGGAACACTCGACAGGGTGGAAGACTGTGTGAGACAAAGAAATGTGAGCCAAAAACAAAGAAACACACAGAAAAGTTTATGACAAACCCCAAACTGAAGGGTGTTCCCTTCTTTGTTTAAAGCAATCTGCTGCATTGGATGCTGCTGACAGCTCTGATCTATGAAAATACAGCAACCTGTGCTAAGCAATGGGCAACACTTCCTACACTGGGCACCAAACCCTTCTTCACTTCTGAGCTGGTATCCGTACGTCCTGCTCACAGCAGCAAAAAATGTGTGTTCAGTGTCCAACAGAATACGTGACAGAATACAGAGGAGGGCCATGAAGGTGAGGGATCTCCTATGACAACAGACTGATAAAGTTGTTCAGTCTGGAGAACAGAAAGCTCCGTGAAGTCCTTAGAGCAGCCTTCCAGTACCTAAAGGATCTATAAGAGAGCTGGAGAGTGACTTCTGTCAAGGGCATTTAGGGGTAGGACAAGGGGGAATGGCTCACGGAGAAAAGGTGGGTTTAGATTAGGTATTAGCAAGAAAATGTTTACTGTGAGGATGGTGAAGCACTGAATTGGGTTGCCGGGAGAACTTGCGGATGACCCATCCTTGGAAGTGTTCAAGGCCAGGATGGATGGAGAATCTGAGAAACCTGGTCTAGGGGGGTCCTTGCCAGAGAGCTGGAATTGCACGATCTTTAAGGTCCCTTTCAACACAAATTATTCTATGATAGAGGAAATTTGTATATGGGAAAATCCACTGCGGCTGCATGACTGGGAGAAGCTTAATGTTTTGTTGTGCTTTAAGCATCTGAAGTGAGGCACCTCAGAGGAAAAGTCAAACTCAGCTGTGTGACTACTGAAATGATGAAAGTGTACTTAGGCATGTTATTATCTCTTAATTACTGCTGTCTCATCTGTACAAGTGGTGTCATTTAGGTACCTATATATGGAGTTGAACACTTAGCTTTGGATGCCCAGATGTGGAAACTTGGCCTTTGGAGGGACCTGTTCTCTGTTCAGAAGCAGATAGTGACAAGGAGGCAATTCACTGAGGACACTAAAGCATCAACTGATGTTTTGAAGCACCTTCCAGGCAATAGTGCTATTTCTGTTCCTCTTTCCTCACTACAGCATGTACCAAATTTACCACAGGGTACTGAACATCCCCTTGTTCTCAGGCACCCCCTGCCTTTCTGTCATAAGGCTCAGTCTGGGAAAATCTGGATCAGTGCTGAATGTGTCAGGGGTTTAATTCCTTGCCAGAATTTTTCAGCAGGAAGGGTTTCTGCTCTAGGCTAAGAAACACTGTGACACTGGTGAGGGACAGGGGTGGATGACAAGAGCTTGAGGAAGGTGGGATAGATAAGTTGCTCTGTAGCTAAAAAGGACTTGGGAACATCACCTTACCCCCCTTGATGCCTTTCAGTGGAAGAGGGATTTGTTTGGCAGAAGAACACACACAACTTTTCCTCCTTTTCCTTTTATCGCCAAAATTGGATGCATACTATCCATGGGGAACTTCCTTTTCAGAGGATATGGTCTGGCAGTGTAGACTTAGGAGTAGATCCTTCCTCAGAACCTTTTGGCAGGCGTTTTGCACTGCACTGGACATCTCCTGCCAGGAATACTGTATGAACGGAACTGCCAAGCTGTTCCCTCTCTGCTGCCATATGTCATAGCTAATAAAAGTTGTGGTCTTGATAGTTTACCAAATAAAAGTGTGTGAATGGATGAAGTCCTACTGCTCTTTGCTTATCCAGAGCACAGGAGGAGACATGATCAGGTTAACTTCCTGAGCACAGCAAAATTTAAGCCGTGTTCCTGGCTGAATGACCAACGGACTTCTTTAAATATTTTACCAGTCACTGTAAAAATAGCACATGGAGTCAATGAACCCAGTACACTAGCTTTTACAAAACCATCTACAGAGTGGGAGAACTGTCACACCAAAATTTATTCTTGTAACTGTGTTTTGGCAGTGTCTCTTTACTTACCATTTTCAACATTTGCCAGTCGATGCAGAAGTGGTAACCACACTAGACACTGTGGTGGGGGATCAGACATGAGAGTATCCAAGAAAGTGTTTAATGTGACTTTTTTCTGCTCAAAGAAAAAAAAAAGTAATTAGACATCTCAGAATTATTTTATCTTGTCTCTACAGAAACACTTGGGAATAAGTTTCAAACACTGTTTGCCTGTAGCTCTGATTTACTAAAAAAAAAAAAAAAAAACAAGTGATACTAGCAAAGCTTTTCCAGACTATTTTTAGTTGGTACAATGATACAACTGATGACTAGAAGTCATTCTCTCTAGGCTGGGTTGGAGACACTTAGCTCCCACTCACTTCCAGACTCTCTTCTACCATCACTGCCTGAAGATGCTTTGTGGTTAAGGGTGGTCTTCAGTTCAGCATGTTCTCATCTGTTTTGAGTATTGTGTGACAAGTGCATGTAGGGTAGCACTGTGTATGACCAATTTTCAAATGAAAACTTGCTGCTGATGGTACTTCAAAAAAGAAAATGAGAGAAAATACCAGAAAGGGAGTACCAATTTGAAAGAAATACAGGATAAGGAGAGACCAGCACAGGCCATTTGTTACCATAATTTAAGAAACTTTGAGGAGCAATGGCAACTAGTTATGAGTGAGCTCTGATTGTGGGATGTCAAGATTGCATATGCTCAGGGACTGCAACTGTTCCTAAACTCTTCACACCTTTAAGCACTCAGAGATCTATGCCACTCTCAACTTCAAACAGATTTAATCTCTAAGATATCCCTGTTCATTTTAAAAATGCAGTTTAGGGCCATAAATTTCTTAGGTGACTGTTAAAAGTAATCACGAATCTTAGTTCATTTGTTTTTTTCAATCAGCAACTGAGCCTTCCTTAAATACAATTTAAGATGCAAAAATATCGAGCGCTGCTGAGAATATATGTAGATATATTTTATAAACATACATATTTAAGCAGTATCTCCACGTCCAAAGGGATGGCTGAATTTTCGTATCTGATTGCACATGCTTTAAATTGCTAAAGAACTGTGGTTACCCCATGAGGAAGCTAAGCAGCAGCTGTTCAGTGACATGTATCATCTCTGTGTGTTCTGGAATTCTTTTAAGAGCTGAGATTTCCAGATGGAGTATCTGTGCTCCATTTATACACAATTACCACCAGATGTAAGTAAAAACATTATTTCTCTTATACACTGAGTGATCAGTGGAAAACATTGCACACTGAACCAGTCTCAGGAATGAAACACTGCAAGATATTTGGAAAGATATAAAAATATTTGTCCCTAGGAGAAAATACTTCAGGCTACTGTGAAAATGGGATTGATTCTTTAATGAACAGAAATAGCCAGAACACGAGCTCCAAATCTCACTGGAATACTACCCTTCCTTACAATAACTGCAGTGTGAAAGTGCAGTCAAACACTACCACCTGCTTGTTGTATGAATTATCTTCCCAAAGACACTTCCCAAACAGGCATCCTATGCTATAAGCATCAGCTCAGAGAAAAAGATCTTCCTTTTGGAGAGGTCTATTTCTTTTCCTGCTGTGGATGTTTGGCACGGCTTTGCTGACCAGTGCTGGCAGCAAATGTCTCTGCTGTCTGCAGCAGAAGTTGAGAGCACAGGGGAAAAAAAGGTGCCAGGAAGCCAAGGAAGAGAAGGGACCTCCAGTGGCCCAAACTGCAGAGCTGAGTAGCCTTAGATCTTCCCTCTGCTCTTGAAGGAACACACACAGTCTTAACAAGCAAATAGATGAGGAGACAAGAACAGCTCTTCCACAATGCAGTGGGCTTTTGAGAGCAGCTATAACTTCAAAATTTGATTGGCACCAACTAAGGCAACTTAGCTTCAATGACAGCTTTATGGCCAAACTGCACTGGTGATGACTGATTTTATGGATTAGAGAAAAAGGCAGTGTCCTAAAAGGACACCATCAGAGCAATTTCCATACATTTTCCACCTGCAATTTTCTTTCAGCTGCTGGGAAAGTTTAAACTGAAAGCTGTTTTCTAAATATACACTACACACAGATGGAGTCTAGGTTTGTGGAATAACACTTAGACAAGTGCTAGGAAAATGAAGTTAGGGTCTATCTTTTTAGTTTGGGATTTTTTTTTTTAAGGTGGCTTTTACAATAGTAACAATACTGTTTAATACAAATACAGTATAACATCACATCAATCCTACCTATGGGGGAAAACTCCTGATGAAACTCCTTTTTGAGCCACAGATTTGTATCAAACATTAAGTCACTTGCTCCAGCATTTCTGTCCCACAAATTTGCTGAGGAGGAGAAACTGTTGTTTCTACTTTGAACAGCCATTCAATCTAGCAGTGGTTCACAGGCAGAGGAAAATACATGGTTGTATCAAGTAAACCAGTAGACTTGGGAATAAAAAAACATTTCTGCAAAAGGAAAAGTCCTTTCAGATGCAAACTGAATGGATTTGACACCATAACCCAACGATTTCCAGAATTTTTTATTTCCCTGAAATTGAAGAATCTCTATATATCAGGGTGTTGAAAGGCTTCTGGTAAGCAAAAGTGACCCATTGTGAGAACAAGTGAGAGTGCCAAACTTATTCCAAGCTATCAACTTCTGATAATGCTACATGCATTATAGGAGAGAGAAAGAATGATTTGTATGTGACTAAGACTGCAAATACCATTTATCATGGTGTCATAAAGACGTGAATTTCATTCCAAAACTCCGGTTCATCCCTAGTGAGGATGTAATGAAAACTACATAAAGTCAATTTAAGTGAAATATCAGACTAGATTTACAAGAGCATTTGGTTGCCTCCAGATGCAAAACAGTGGCTTTGTAAACCTGCTGTGTACCTACATCAGTCAGAGACTTAACTCTTGTTAGCTCTAAGTGAAGCTTGTACACAAAACCATCTAATGCCTGCTTGAAGATGTTTCTGTAGGTACCTTAATGTGTGTGGTCCACTCAGCTGCATGAAAACTCAAAGCAAACGCCATTTCTGATTTCAAAATAAAAAACGAGGCCTGAATTACATTTTGTCAGGAAAAGAAATTCCTTTTTTTCATCTATAATAACAGCATGTCCAACATGCCAAGTTTGAATGCCCTGCTGCCATGCAAGGGCACTCTTTCATTATTTTAACACGAAACTACTAGAAGTCACTTCACCAACTAAATTCTTCCACATAAGATGAAGCACTGTTCTGAGTCTCCCCCTCTGTGAAACAAGACTAGTTTCACATATACAAACATTACCGTTTAAAATGAATTGGAAGATGACTCAATAAATGAATTTCAACACCTCCTTTCGGTTGACTGGAGTGCTTATTGATTAGTCATGAAACTGAGAGAATACAAAATATGAGACTCTATTTTGCATGAAAACAACACTATTCCTGCTCCACTGAACTTACTTGTTCAACAGTATTCATTCAGCAGATGAAAGGATAAAGAAAAGGAAAATACAGCTTTACTTCTAACACTGTCCCTCTTTCAGCATATTCCCTTACTACATATTTATGGAATTATACAGTGTGATAAGTGGCAAGAGCCAGAGGAATTATATCTTTCTCCACTGGAGAAGTGGACAATCAGCCACAGTTATGGAATCTTCTTTAGTGCTATGTATTAGCTGAAGCCAATGTGCTGTACTCAGTGTACATATGGAGTCTGTTGAGCTGCCGAAAAATCTTGTATTTTCTTCAGGATAAATTCACCGCTTTCCTGACCCTATCTCACTGGTGCTATTGGTAAGAGACTAGGGATTTTCTAATACATAATGATTCCTACTTACAAAAAAATGTTTTAAGGTGATTTTCTTCTCACTCCTAAACTTGATCACTGGGAAAACCTGAAGTTTCATTTTTTTTGGTGTAACTCCAGCTTAGTATGGGTAAGTTAGTCTTGTGTATGCTTATACCAGCACCAACTAAGCAGAGTGGAGGACTGCATGTCTTGGGGTATAAATATATGTAATACCTAAAGGTACATATGTAACAGGTGCTTAAACTAGGAAGTTCCCTAATTTAGGAATTCATAGGTCAAGATCCTGCTCTGAATGACTTTTTGACTAAACCTCTCTCTTCGTGGTTATATGGGGAGCCTATAGAAACCAGCTTCCTGTTGAAGCCACCAAATCTACATGCCAGAAATCAGCAGAGTGCACCTTGCCCTCACCCAGCCCAGTGTTTCCTGGGCAAATATGCACCGTGTAAGACAGGAAGAGTCTTGGCCTGCTTAGAGGGGAGATCCTGTGTCTCTTCACTTACCTGTTGTGAGAAACAGGATTTTGCTGACTGCTCAGTGTAACCAAATGAAGGCCCCTCGAAGACAGCGGTGGGCAGCTTGAGAACCTCGCGCAGAAACATGTCGTACCTGCCATAAACCATCACCCCGCTGGAGTCAGAAATCATGGAGAAAATATCTGAGGGGGGAAAAGACAAGGGAAGAACAGCAGCTTCAGTATGAGCTACAGATTTGCTCTGAGTTCAGTATCATCTGATTTGAATGAGAAGTACTAAATGTCTGGCTTATGGAAACCTCCAGTATTACCGCATCTTTAATTCTGACCTCTTTCAATAGAAAACAAGAAGAATTATTTGCATATTAAGAAATAGCTGATTTTAATACTAAAATATTCCTGATTTTTTTTTCTTTGTGTGCGGTCATTTTTAAGCAAAGTCTGATGCACAGCATGAGGCAGTAATTTAATCAGATAAGAAGGCTCTGATTTGACAAGATACGCTACATCAGCTTTTTGCCTACTGCCACCTTACCATGTCAAATCAAAATCTGGACAACGGGCTCATTAAGTCAGTTATTACTGTCTTGGACTCACAAAGCAATGAAGGTCTTGCCAATGTGTTACTTTTCACTCTTCTCCCTTTCTTATGTATAAAAATATCACACTTTTATTACTGCAGTGATGTCAGCTTGTCAGCCTTTACTTCTCTGCTTGTTTAAAATTATCCTCTGCTTAGCAGGAGATCTATGACTAAGGAACATTTATTGTTTTTCAGGCTGTCATGTCAGCTGCTTAACTTCCAGGAACCTGGAAGGGAAATTCTGACAACAGGATTCTGGGACTGCTGACCCAAAAAATCATCATTGTACTTCAGCCTTCCACTGGATAGACCTAGTTCCTATTCTTAAAGCAGCTTAGGGAACAAATGGTGCTCAATTTATAATTTATAACTTTAGTTCAGTCTTTGAGTTTCTACATAGAAATAGCTTATTAAAAAATGGCACCAAATTTGGAAGACTAAATCAACACTTGGGATTTCTACTTGACTACTCAAATCAGCAGCAATTTGTAAACTCAGTTTTCTTGGGCTGAGGTAGAAGGCTCAGTGGAAACTGAAGGCTTTTTGGTCAAAAAGTCTGGGAAATGTTCTGGACCTGAGCTACAGATATCCTATCACTAAACAGAAAGTCTTCCATTGCAGCTACAAGTAAATTATGCCTTTGCTATTGGGGAACTGGGAATAAATCCTATGAAATGAGAATCTGTTCACTAAAATACAGCATAAGAATGCCCTATGGAAGAAAATACAAATAGTGCATCAAGATATTGTTCTTCTGCGAGTGAAAAGACATAGACGTTATCAAAAATAATCACAAGAAATTGTTACATGATGTTTCATGATGTTGAGGCACTTGTTTGTATTCCAAATTCAGTAACCCCAACAGAAAAAAAGAATAAATCCACCAATAAGAACCTCAATGTATGCAATCTGTCTTTAAAAACCTCAGTGTTAAATTCAACCAAACATTTAGTGAGATTTACTTGGAGACATACACAGGCAACTCCCAAACCCAGCCAAGAACCCGTAGGTTATCCTAATTCCCTATTTTCTACTCGTACTGTTATTTCTCCAAAAATAACAATTTTTAACAGGCAAAAAATATCACTTACATCTTAATTTGTCCATGATTTTTCCTCCACAAAGAGTTGCCAAGGCCATTTTGACAGCAAAAACAGAAATTTTACCATGTCCTTCCCTGTTCAAAAGTAGAAAGTAGACATATTTTATATGTCCATTTTTTGAGAATCTGTTCAATTAAAATTTTTGACATCATCTTTCTGACATCACCTACTGAAATGCACAATACATGCGGAAGTAAGTCCTTTAAAAAGAAAGTTTGTTTTATGACAACACACATCAGTACACTGTTCTGTAAAGATCTCAGAGCAGATTTATTATGTGTATGAAGCTCAGTATTTATCTGTTTATCTCATGATACACTACACTGATAATTACTGCTGCTATCTGTGATACAGTAGCACTGGGAGACACCTATCACACTCAGGTTTTCCCTATCCTACGTCTTTTGGGAATTCTTGGACTTAGAAGATTGCAAGTAAATGAAAAAAATCAGCACTGGGAACAAAAGTGAAAAAGCACACAGGCCCCACACCATTGCACAAACTTCATCTGTACCTGTCACTAAGTCCTGACAATTTCCTTTTAAGTGATACACCTGACACCCAGGAACCTTGAGAAGGACTTTGCTGAAAAATGGGGAATATTGCCTGTATCCAGAATGAGCAAAGGACGTATGTCGTGGTATGGAGAAGAGTTTTGTCCCCAGTTTGTTCAAGATGAAGCTGTACCTAGGTCTCTACTTTCAATTTACAACGTGTAAGTGCTATTAAACACCAAATTCACCCAAGAGTTTGTCTTGGGGCAAAAAAGGCACATTGCCAACTCTCCCCTCAACTGTCTTCAGGCATGCAATGGCTTAACTTTTTTATTCCTCTCGCTATCCTCATTCTCCTTTTACAGCCATGATGGCCCCCACTGATCACCAGCCATCACAGAAAACCTGGTTTATTTGAGCTGTTTATTTGAGAAAAACATGACTTCGCACACTGCATGGCACACTTAGTCCCTAAAACACCTATCAGCCCCAGTTTAGTGTTCAGCTCCTTTCCAAAAATGAGAATGAACATGCTCTCCTAAGTTCATCTACTTCTTAATGCTAATTTCTTGATACCCAAATGACGAAATGTGGTTTTTCTTGGAATTATCTAAATCTTACTGTAAGGCAGTAGGAATCCAGAGTTGTACTGCAGCAACTTCTGTCCATCATCCAAACTCTGTGGCATTATGTCACAGCTTCTCGCATGAATTAATGATATTAATTAATGACATCAGTGAGAACATGCCATCATGTTTTAAAAAAGAGACAACCAATATTTGTGAGCTTAGCAAAATGGAAGCAATGTTCCCTTCTAAAGTCTATGATAGGACTAATGACAGGAGTAGATAATGAAGATTTGTGTAAGATTTTGGAATAGAGTTTCTGTGATCTTCAGTCTACTCTGCCATGGAATACAATGTTTATAAGAGATTTCCTGATTTATGTACACAATCATGTCCTGTGTAGGATGGTCTAAATGCACTGGCATGTAGCATGTAGAAATTTGGCTCTTCATCAGTATTTCTAAAATTACTCTGTTCATTGTCACTCATAATTTTAAGGAAGAAAATTGTGTCTGATCAGAACTAAAAGATTAATTGATTTGGGAGAGACACAGAGTTTGTGACTGTGCCTCTTTCTCTGCTAATCCCAAACCAGACTAATTCAGTAACACATACATGTAAGACAGACATGAATGGTATACTCACATCTGTACATTGATGCATGCTACATGCTTCACTGCTACATTCATTAAGTCATTCAGACTGTAGAAAATGAGTCAGTTCCCTAAGCTTGACTAGCTAATAATCTTTAAAGTTCATTGAATTAGATTTAGTTCTATGTCAGTGTAGCCCATAATTCTAAATATAGATTCTAATTATCCTTTCCACTCATTTAAAATACTGCTTTTTGCTAGAAGATCAACTAGAAATACAGGAAAAAAGTAATAAAATCACTGTTTCAGGATTTAGGATAGAAATCTTTACTGTGTTCTTTTAATTTAGACTTTTATGCACACTTTTTCATTACGTAAGTTCCCTTTGACTGCTTCAGAAGATTAAAATCACAGCATAGGAATTTACAGACTTCTGTATTTCCATCTTTTGTTGATTGGATTTGGATTTGTGTAAAGCAGACTTAGCACTGTTATGGCTGAGAATGTATTCTCCTTTTGTATTCTTTTTGTGCATGCTGCCCTTTAGACCCTTAGAAATTTTACTGCACTGTTTCATCATGAGGTTTCCATCTGCCTTTAAAAGAGTTGTTATATTAAAGAAAACCCCAACTAAATAGAAGCAGTGGTATTATTAAGAAGCAAAGGAAGATTTAAAGAAAAAAACCCAAAAAACCATGCCCATGTGGAAGTGCTTCAGATTTAGATTATTTTTTCCCAGGAGGTTTAGTTACATTTACTAATAGGATTATATTATTGCATGGCAGACACATATCAACTTGGCTTCAGCTTTCCACCCTAGAGCCATTGGCTTTTCCCCTACTCAAACAGTTATGGAAGAGAGGAACAGAAAAAGAAAACCTATCATTTATTTCTTCAATCTCTCCATTTGAATTGATTAGTTTTGTCATTGTATTTTGTATTGGTCATTTGTACTCCTAAAAGCATCATCACAAGAGCCAGTATAAACCAAATTTGCCCTCCACATATATATGTGTGTGTGTGCATACACACACATATGCATATTTAAACACATATGACTGATATGTGATGAACAGACAAGGTAATGGGGCCTAAGACTTGCCAGTATCATTTGGACCATCTGCCCTAAGTTTTGTCTCAGCACCACAGATGCCCTGGACTGGCAGCACTAGGGCCTCACAATGGTTTTTTTTGCTTTTGCTGTGCAAAAACAAATGCTGAAACAGTGGCTCCCAGAAGCAGGAAGATCTCAGTAGAAGTCAGCGCTCCCTGAAAGCAGCTTTGGGCTGGCTAATGCAAAGAGAAATTTTACTAGTGGAAATAGGAGAAGACAGCAAATATTTTCATTTTATATTGCACCTCTCTTACTGAGGTTACGCTGCAGCAAGAAGCGTAAGTGATGTCAAAAGCAAACCTTGAAGCTGATGTGCACTTAACAATACAGGATGGAGTACTTAGGAAAGGGAATGATGGCCAGGGTTGAAGGTTATCTCCAGCTGCTTGGGGAAAAAAGGACAAAAAATTACACATGCTTTTAGACACCAGAGCAGAGCAGAAGGTTTCCTCTTCCACTGCATAGCTACAGAGAGAGACAGCCTGTCCCCATAGCGAGGAAACCCCACAGACTGCCTGACAAAATCCACAGACCATACAAGGCTGAGTCAGCTCCAGAGCCTGATTTTGCCTAATAGATCACCAAGGAGAGTGGTACTAAACAGATGACACTGTCATTTGTCAGGATCTCTAGCAACACCCATACTGAGACAGCCATATGGTGGGGAAAGCTATCAAGAAATAGCATCACATCTTTAGAAACAGCAAATGTGACCCATGAAAAGGACATTGAGAAAATACAATTTTTTCCCACTAATGAAGCTTAAGTAGTGGTCCCCTAATACTTCAAGGTATCTTTTGCAAAAGTAACAGAAATTCTTCAGTTATTGGCTACTACCCATCAAGTAATCAAGGCAGACAATTCTGAAATGTCAGAGGCTGTAATTACAAATTCCCATTTTCACAATGAGGTTTTAGAGATGAAATTTTATTGACATTTAGCAAGATTCTTTCATGTAGGAGAGCAAATGCAAAATGCCCAAATCTCTGAAATGTATTTTTCTTCTGGACTTTGTAAATGCCTCTGTGGCTTTCAACGAGTAGCAAAGGTGAAGAGATGGAAATAAACACTTCACTGCTCTGCACAGATGAATGAGCAAGAAACTGTATTTCCAAAGTAGATATTAATCATCTTTATGTACTGGAATCAGTACAATTAAAATGCTCATTTGATTAAACAAGGACATGAATATTTCCTCTTTTCTCTGCAGAAGTCAAGCTGCCCCCCCCTCCCCCCCAGCTAGGCAGGGTCTGTTTCATAGCCCAAGGTCCACAGCTCCATACATAGGACAGCATATGTCAAGGAACAGAGAAAACTCAGCTATTTTCTTATCAGTTAAACTACGCAGCAGGAACACCTGGAGATGATCTAGCACAGAATATTTCACATTCTGTTTAAGAGGAGTTTTTTGGAGAACAACTTGACTGAATGAGGCTGACATTCCACCTTGCTGCCTAGGCTTTGACACCAGCCTGGGAGGAATTTTTCAGAGAGGTCTGTACTTGTCAACATTTTACACAGTACTTGCTGTGCCAGTGAAGTTAGTGTGTTACTGTTTCATAAAGCCAGTTAATTACCCTAGGCCTTGAAGCAAAAGCTATTGCCCAATTAATGAGTGGTTAAAAATGTAGATCAGCCATGCTTCTTTCTAGATTTTTTTTTAAAGTATGACCACCTCATTCTGCTCACTGGTCTTGCTCTGTCAGGCTCATCTACCAGATGATGCTGATTTCCACACACTAATGATAAATTAATTGGAAAAGTATTTCTTTTTGTGAATTTTGAATTTGTTGGCTTGTAGTTTTGTAAGGTTGTACTTTAGTTTACTTCCAGCAGCACGAAGGAACATCACATTCTCATGTGAAATTCTATACACTATAATTTTTCCCCACTTCTTCTTCCTTTCAGGGTTGAGCTGCAGAGAAATATAATTATCTATGGGCCTAATGAATCCCCAAGGCTATAAAAAACCCACAAAAAAACTGGGATGTAAGCTCAGCACCAGCAGTGGCCAAGTTGGCCCACATGCCATGGCAGTACACTGTGGTTCCTTTCATGTTCTGCTAGCCAAGCTTTAGCTCCCGAGAAGACATCTGTATTGCAGGCCTAAGGCAACACTCCTTGCCAGAGGGCAGAGAAACCTGCCAGGTTTTCAGCAGGCTAAAAAAGAAGAAGGAGGCTCTGTTTAAAGTTTGGAGGATCTTCAGCCAGTACAGTACACAAAGAGCAACATATAACTAGAACTAAATAAATGAGACAGTGGAAGGCTTATTAGATTTTAAAACATGAAATAACTTTTCCTTTGTGGTCCTTTCATGTATGCTAGGTCACAGTCTCCATTTCTCACTTTCTTTGGATTCCAAATGGGACATGAAAAACTGCACCACCTTCTCTGGACCTGCAGCACCTTGCACTTGGCCTTGCTAAACCTCATGAGGAGATTCCCATGGGCCCACTTCTCCAGCCTGCCGAGTCTCTCTGGATGGCACGCAAAGCATTGCTTCTCTCTGAACATGAGACTACAAGAAAAGACCTTGCTCCTCCTTCACCAGCTTCTAAATTCCAGCAGAGAATGACTTTTCTGCTGCACTGGAGGGGAGGGAAAGCATCAACACGGGAAGGAGAGACAGCAGCTCTGGTTAGACCCCAGCAGGTCTCACACTGTCCGTGTAGCCTGTAAAGCCACCTCCCTCCCTCCATTTCCCAGAAACCAGGAAACCTGAACCACCAGGGGTTGTTAAACCAACAGCCAACACAAAACTTCAATGATAAGAGCCATACTCAAGTGTAGTGCACATTTTGAGAATCAGATGCTTAACTGATATGCCTTTATTTGTGACAGGTGTCCAGACTTTCCTTATAGTACAGATAACCTAGCAGACACATATCTCCACAAAACCTGAACTTAGGTATCTCAGATTGCACCTGAACCTCATCTCACATATTTGGTGTATTTAATATGGGGTGATAGGCAGCTAGTCCCTATCTCTGACCTCAGAGCTGGGAGCCTCTTCCTAGGGTGCCTCTGCCTTTCTGGGAAGTGCATCCCATGCACTACACTCAGAGGCAGCACAACAGACTGAGCTGCCGCTTGACAAATGGAGTGAGGGTCACAGCTTCCTTACCCTGGGGGGGCCTGATGGGAGCCCAGACATAGATCATGAACCACAGCACATGGGATGTTTTCAGGGAAAGCAAAACCTTACCCCCTTAAAAAACATTCTCTGATTCCCTCCAGGGGACTAAATTCCTCTACTCCATTTTGCTGCAAGTAGCTGTGCTGTGTAGTTGAGATCTTTACCCCTTTACAGTGAGCTACAAAATAATCACATTATCACAGGTCTTGCTTCCACAGTCCAGGGTCTTTCCCTGTGTTTACCAGCCAGGAAGCAGTCTACTTACGGCATGCAGCAATAAATGCATCTGGTCATTTCCAGCATCCTTTAGTGTGCTTGTCACAGGCACAATGGTATGAATTAAAATGTCCGTTCCTTCTTTTATTGCCCTTGAGGGGAGGAAAATATTCCAGAAGGCTGTGATTTCACAATGGATTGGCTTTTCTTCCCCTCAGAGGGGCAGGAGGAGAGGCTGAGTGCAGCTTTCTCATGTGGAACACCTACTTTTTGTCCCCGTTGCCATGACGACCGAGCCACTGGCTGGTCTGGCACCGAGAGGTGCTCAGTGACACCCAGCCAGGGCAGCAAGAGAGAGGACTGGGAAGAGAGAGGGGAAGCATCCTTATTTTAATGTTTAATGGCCAGTGTTTTCTGCTGGTGAATTTTCAAAAAAATAAGCCATGAAGTGACAACATCTGCATCTGTCAGACTTAACCACTGTTCTCCAAGAATTCAGTTTTGAGGATTGCAAATACTGCACCATAGGTTGCCAACTATGTATTCAGAAACTGTAATAGGTATACACAGAATACTCATAAATGTAAGTGGTTTGCTCTATCTCAAACTTGTTATTTTTGTCATATGAGTCCCATGCAGTAATAAACAACATGAATTTAATCACCTCCAGGTCTTTAATCCTATTTCTGTCATGGTCTCAAAATCATGCTGCACTGGCATGAGCCAGAAAAAAAATTGCTTACAGCTGCAAGAACTTGCAGGGAAATGAGCTCTTTCAAAATAATGAGTTATTAACCCATGGCACTGCTACAGAGGCATAGCAGCGGTGTCAGCCACTGGTGTGTCAATAAACAACAAGCCAAATTAGAAGTGCATGTGAATTTGTTTCTGTAGATAATTCTTCTTTGATATAAACTGGAACAAGTCTGAGTAGCTGGATGAAAACACAGTTGTGCTGAATTTGGCTCGAAAGAAAGGAAAGCAGAGGCCCTTAATTTAGGTTATCTCCCTAGTTAGTACTATCCACGTGCTCATTATCTGAGATGGAATCAAGCCTGTTCAATTGACTTCAAGAGATATTTCTGGAGGAAGTAAAATCCTTTCAGCAGTTGGGAGGGCAGAAAGGCAGACTCACGGATCAAAGGCTGCGAGCAGGAAGTTGAGCAGCAAGCTGATGGACTGCTCCACGTTGATCTGATGGGTGGTTGGCATCCGTTTGTTGAGCTGGTAGAAGATGGTTGAAATCACAGCTTCCAGGCGAGCCACGTTCAGTTCGATGCTGGGGTCCAGGTTGTTCAGGGCGTTCTCCCGCAAGGCTTCTATCACATTCCAGATGTCCACCAGGTGCACTAGGGGACAGGACAGACAGACTCAGCTGGGAAAACGTGCTCCTGAAAGCAACTGAGAAAAAGGGTCACCTCCTCCTACAGGGTGGGGAATAACACAACCCTGTACAACACGCTTAATGAATAATTGAATGAATTAATGCATTTTCCACCACTAAACATTGAACCTGGTGGAGGAATGAGCAAATAAAATTCAAATCCGTTAATAAGCAAACAATATATTGATATTACTAGCTGTAATGAGTACAACCTCAGCTTGGGAAATCACTCCTCACTGTATAAATATTCAAATAAAAGTCTGTATTTTACAGAAATCACTGAAAGGTAAACATATGCTAATTGTTTTTCTGAACCATGCCTTTATGAATCCCCATTCAGAAACTACTCTTAGATATTAATTTGCACAGCAGATGGGCTTTTCAGAAGATGCTACGAATGCTAAGTGCTTATCACATACTGATATTTTGAAAATTCTTTTCAGCAATTTGTATGGAAAACAAAATATTTTACAGAAACAGAATTGTAACTGAGTCAGGGTACATTTAAACAAATAACACATAATGAAGTGGTCAGAAAGTCATAGTTTATGTCTTCGAAATATATTTGCCAAATGATTTGTTAAATCTTTTTGACGGAGTCCTGGTCTAAGCTGAATTTGATGTGGCCTGTTTTTACCTATAAAGACAGCTTAAAGGACAATCTCTGCTCACCCTTCATATTCTGTATCCAAACAGAAATCTTATTTGCAGAGCACTGTTATTGTGGCAGTATGACTGGCTTGCTGAGGAATGCCATTTCCAGAAGAGGTGCACTGTGCCAAAAATAAAGAAATCCTTACAGTAATTTAAAAACTGGATTTAGTTCGAACGTGAACTCAAAGGTTCATCTCTTTATCTTAAGTGTTACCTTCTGTCCTACTAAAGTGTCAATAAAAAAAAAATCAGAGGAGGCTCAGGGTGCAAATTGTCTTTTCACCAGAGAAACTACTGCACAGTTCTCATTACACAGCATGGTGATACGTCTTATGATGTATCAAAAGCCACCTGTATGTGGAAGGAGATCCTTGTTTTCATAGATACAGAAACTTGATTATAATCCTCCTTGTTGTACTTTTACTTGATTGGTTTGCAGGTTCTGTCTTAGACTGCAATGATGGTCTGATGGCAGGGAAATGTAAGCTGAGAGTAGATGGATGATGAAAGGAGATACAGTAATTTTACTTATTCTAGAATGTTGCCCTGTGATTGGGTTTCTCTTTTTTTGCCTCTGCAGTATACAGCCTCCAACAACCTGTTAGTGCATGTGTAAACCCAAAGAGGAAGCTACACCATATAGATGAGTGGCAACAGCAGCAGCCACTACTTTAGGGACTGCTTTAGACACGGCACTTTTCCATTTCTTGCTGTTCCTTAGCAAACAACTGTGAAAACCTACAAGATACAGTTCCATTGTGACACCAAAGTATTTATTTTATCTTTGTATTAAAAGGAAACTTCTACAGGCAAACTTGCATGCTGGCAGGTTGCCTTCAAAATGTTATCCTGATTTATGCTGATGTTTGCATGGCCAGGTTTTAGTAGCAGGGTGCTACAGGGGTGGCTTCTGTGAGAAGCTGCCAGAAGTTTGCCCATTTTTGGCAGACCCAGTGTCAGCCAGCTCCAGGATGGACCCTGCTGGCCAAGTCTGCACCATCCAGAAATGGTAATGCTTCTGGGATAACATATTTAGGAAGAATTAAAAAAAGGGTTTTGCACAGTTGTAATTACTGCCAAAGAGTAGCAGGGTGAGAATATGTGAGATGATCAGCCCTGTACACACTAAGGTGAGTGGAGAAGAAGAGGGAGGAGGTGCTCCAGGCACCAGAGCTGAGATTCCCCTATAGCCCATGGTGCAGCTCATGGTGATGCAGCCATGTCCCTGCAGGCCATGGAGGACTAGGGGGATGCAGAGATCCACCTAAAGCCCCTGGAGGAGCCCACACCAGAGCAAGTGGATGCCTGAGAGCAAGCTGTGAATCTGTGGAGGCCTGTGCTGGAGCAGGCTCCTGGTAGAGAACTGGAGACCTGTGAAGAGAGGAAGCCATGATGGAGCAGCATCTTCACAGGACTTGTGACTCTGTGAGAGACCCATGCTGGAGCAGCCTGTCCTTGAAGGACTGCATCCTGTGAAAGTGACCCATGCTGCAGCAGTCTCTGGAGAAAGGCTGTCCATAGGAGAGAGAAGCTCATGGAGAACTGTCTCCTTTGGGAGGAACCCCAGGCTGGAGGGGAAGGGCTCCTCTCCCTGAGCAGCAGCAGACACAATCCCTAATGAATTGGCCATAATCCCCCTTCTCTGTCTCTCTGTGCCATTGAGGTGGAGAAGGCAGAGCTTGTGAAGGAGAGAGGGTGGGGGAAAGGCGTTTTTAAGGTCTTATTTTACTTCTCATTATCCTGCTCTGACTTTTTTAGTAATAAATTCAATTCATGTCTCTAATTAGAATCTGTTTTGTCTGTGATGTTATTTGCTGGGTGATCTCTCTCTGTCCTTATTTCAACCCTTTGTTATATTTTCTCCCCCTTGACCAGCTGCAGAGGGGAGTGATAGAGATGCTTTGGTGGGTGTCTGGCATCCAACCAGAGTCAACCCACTACAGCTGGGTGGGTGGAATACACAACCTCTGAACTCTTCTGTTTGTTTTCTGGCTGGTGGAAGAGAAGCTTCCCCATAAAAAAATCTGGCACAGGTCTAAGATCTTTTAATGCAGTCATTCCCATTCCCACCCAATCACCTTTCACTGTCACAGAGGTAATCTGGATAAATGGAAGATGAATGATCTCCAGGATGGCAGCTGGCACATAATAACTGACCCTTTCTGGGCAGCTTCTCCACATGGCTCGGAGGCCAGAGAGTGGAGGAAGTCACCAGAAAGCAGGTCATTGTCTGGTCCACGAGAGCAGGGTTAATGAGCATTCCACCACATAAAGCAGCCAAGGAAAGTACCAGAAATAGAGAGCAACATGCCAGAAGATGCAGGAACGGGCTGGACCACATGCATGTATTTTGTGGCAGTATGAAGAGGGAAGGACAGGCAGAAAGCAAAAGGTGAAGCAGGATGTTTCCCTCAAGGTTTGTGGCCATGCCGGCTGTCTCTGGCCATGGGGGCTGTTTCTGGTCATTCAGACCAAGCAGATGAAGAAGGTGCTTCCACCAGCAGTTTCACCAAATTGGCTTCTGGTAACATGTGCAAATCACCAAACATGAACTACAGAAAGATAACAATGTGAGAAAGTGCCAGGCACAAGGAATTGCAAAAAAAAAAAAAAAAGTAATGCCATATGCAGATGGCTCACCTTGACTTGAGGCTACACTAACAAGAGAGCATTCCAAGAAACAGGACAAGCAGGGGTACCACCAGTACTGACCAAGGCAAAAATTATTGGACAACCTTATTATAAGTCCTAAATAAGGATGTAAAATCAGCAACATTAGAGCTGGTGGGAAAAGAATGAACAGGGACAGGCTGTTTATCTGGAGTGCATGAGTATGGTAGTGGAAAAAAGCATGGGAGTGGAAACAGGCAATTTGAAGGGTAACAAATCCTGTCATCAGAACTGCTGGGGTATCTTTCAAGCAGCCTGTGCAGGAATTATTCTGACCATACAAGTTCACTTTTGCAGCCATTGGAAACTGTGATGGTTTCCCTAACCTTGATAAAAGGTTACCCATGGAGAAAGAACTCCAGACATCCACACCCTCTTAACAGTGGGAATTTCATGCTGTAATTAAACTTTAATTGCTGTAGCCTAGTAGTGGAAAATTCTTGAATATGGAGGAAAAGAGCTGGCACTATCAATGTGGCTGAAACGGAGGTTGGTGTCTTTATTCTTCACATGATCTAGCACTGATACTATGCAGCTGTCAGATTTTAATGCGAGGTTTTTTGTTGTTTTGTTTTCCTTCTGATATTACTTTTCTCATAACACAGTCATATCCAGAGTTAGTTTTGATGATGGTCTTGGGAAGGAAAATGTCCAGAGGCTAACAGACGTGGGACTAATAACATCAGTATACTAAATACATCTGTGAGAAAATTACTGGTTTTATTGTTAACTCTAACCTGAAAGCTCATAAGCTCTCCTGATGTTCATTGGTATGCCAGAAAGTTAGGACACAAGACTAAGAAAATGACTTATTGGAAATTACACAGATGTAAGAGTTCCTTACCCACCATGAAATATTAGTCTCAAGGAACTGCTCTGTATTTGTGCTATAAATAATTTTACTTGGGCTTTTTTTTCCTCCAGAAACACTTTGGTTCCACTTGAAGCTGAATAAACAACAATCCTACTGCACTATTTTATTTTGCATTTTATTTATTAATTTTACATATATCTAAGAGGCTGGAAAGTATTATTTCCTGGAGGAGGAGATTAAAGATGGACATGAGCCAGACATTTAACAAGAACTACTAATTTTGAAAATACCTGCTCAAGTATCTAGCTCAAAATCACAAGGACATTTTGTTAGGGTGCTGTACAGATGACTGAAGTCTCTGACCTTTACTCAAGTCAGTTGTTACAGAACAAAAATCATGCAGCTATATTAAACATAAAAAAACTAAGTGTCTACTGCTGACTGATGACCAAGGCTCCCTCTCACATCAGTGAAAGAAAAAGGCACCTTAAAGCATCTGTTGGGAGATAGGTGGGATATGCTTTGAATCTGCCTGTGTTTCTTCAAAGACTCCGGACAAAATCCAAAGCAACATGTTTACATGAGACATGTAACCTTGGAGGTGGTAAGGTTAACTGAGTTGAATCCCAAACTTTCCTCCTTGAACATTAAGAAAAGATGTCTTTTCTACCTGGACTACAACATGACCTAGAATAATTCAGGTTTTATATAAAATATGAATAATAATACTTCAATCTTATGAACAGCTACCAGATCCTGTCACAGTCACTACCTTTTACATTGCATCACCTGACCTTGTGCAGATTACATTCAGGTGTAGAGCCCTGATCACCTCGAATTCTATTATTTTTTTAAGGTTACTCATACAGTAAGCAAACTTTCATGTATTGTATCATGCTGCCAAGTCAAACTGTCAGTATGGGCAAAAGGGAAGAAAAACACAGGACTCTGCAAACTCCACTCATTTGTACTAATAGAAATTGATGCCTAGAGCTAATGTGGTATCTGTATTCTGTTCAATGCAATAACAGAATATCAACCTTGCAAACTTTGCATAAACTTACATGCCTCATCTTCTCTTCTACCCATTTTCCGTAATACCTGCTATGCTCATTTATGTATTTATCCATCCCTGAGACTGTTTTAGTCTCACTGAAGAAGGCATATCTCCTTACTTTGTTTTCACAACACGTAGTGCAATAAACCCCAAATCGGATTTCCACATGCTACATACATGATGCTAACAAGAAGTCTGCAGAGTAACAAAGCAGCATATAGATGCAGGAGAGCTTTCTCTCTCCTAAAATCTGCCTCAAATTCCCTCAAGAAACTAAAACTCCAAAAGTTTGTTTTTAACTTCTACTTGCTGTTGTTGCTTTTGTAGCCTTACCCACGTTTCCCATTGAAAAGCGAACTCGGCATGTGAAAGATGCCCCTTCAGAAAGAGATCTGGAAAACTAGAGAAATCTGTCAGTTGCTCCTTTGGTGCCAGCAGATGATCACTATGCAGTAGCAGTAAAAGCTGCTTGTATCTAGTGCCTGCATGGTGTAAGGCTATCAAAAATCATGAAGCCCAACCAACATTCATGGACCCTTTAAAAAGGCTTCACACTGTAAACAGGACAGCTGCCCAGGGGTAGATCTCACTCATTTGCCTGATGTCTGAAAAAAATATGGGTAATCTCTATGAGCAATTGCTAAACGATGTTCCCCTTTAGATTTTCTGTTAAGTGATCTCTGAAGTCACAGCTAATCTAAAGCTCTGTGTTACTACATCTTCTATGGAGAACACTGTTTGCTAATTTAACTTCTATGACATTATGTAATATTTAAACAGCATCACAGGTTTCATATTTGAGCATGCTCAGTAACAGACAGTGATTAATGAATGTAAATAAAAGTTCAGTGTCCAGACAGAAGTGGGACAATGCACATGAGGAGCATTACAGATAGCTGCCATTCACTCCACAGCAATCATCACCAAAAAATGCACTCTTTGAGGAGACCCGGGCTGAATGCAGAGAAGTAAAATTAATGCATGAAAATACACTCCAAATAGCAAATGTTATTTCTTTCAATGGACTCCTTCAGCTATTAAAGTAACATTTAGGAAGTGCCTGTTGCCAGTGCACTGAGACAGAACGGATCAGTCTCTCCCTGCAGGATGCAATGGGGATGAAGATGGTGGGCTCAGTTTGAAAGGAGTTTTGTTTTCCTCACATGAAAACGTTATCAGGCACCTTCAAGTGCCTTCAATCCTGCTCTTCTGGCTTTACCTGTGTTCAAAATACCTTTTCTTTTTACTTTTTGCTACTTTTATAATTGGAGTGAGCAATTAATAGTTACAGTGCAGAATTCCATCACCTACAACTCTGTCAACAGGTCAATTTGTGGAAGAGATGTACTCTGGATGCATTTAGAGAAAACATAATTTAGCAATCTTACATTGCTTATTATACACATATATTTCAGTTTTACTGATCTTGATCCTCCCTCTTTTCTTCAGGCATTTTCTAGGCTCTTCATTCTTCATCTTCAAAAAAACAGTGTATTTTTAATTTATTGTAACTAGTAACTTTATTTGCAATAAGTAATGTTCTGTTTGGCAGACACAGTATCTTAATAGGCCAAATGAGAGAGAAAAGATGGAGTACATTCCTTTTTTTCAACTCAAAGCAAAGAAATTAATATCTACTTATGCAGTGAAACATGAATTTTTTTCTCCATCATGCAATTTATAATTATGGAAAGGCTCTGAGATATAGATAATCTTGGATATATCACTAATCTCAAAGGAGGCAGATTACTTCAAACATCAGCTGTCAAGAAATGATGTTGCCCTCAGCAAAATAAAAAAGAAAAAACTGTAGCAAAGTCTATCTTCTAAGTAGTAAAAGAAAAATTAAAAATTTAAAAACAGTCTGTGTGCGTAAGTTTTGTGCTTAAGCTTTCTTACCATTAAATGGATCTACTTACACAAGAATCCTCATCTGCTCAGTTTCATTTTTTTTTGTATTAAACCCTAACCATGAACTTCACAAAGCTCTCTCCATTTATTACTGAATGAACATGGAAGAAGAGATCACATTTAATAAAATACAGGAAGTATTGGACTAAAATCAGGGTTTTAACTATCAATTAAAATTTATTTAACATATAGTAGGTTTAAATAAATGTAAGTTAAGTATGTCCAAGTGTTAGTAGGACCAATATTCTCCTTGATATATTTTCCTTTGTTGGTGAATAAAAGAATAAACTTTTAAAGAAATATTAGTTTAAAATATTTCCAAAATTTTATCATATATTTCAGGAAGATTTTAGCCAAGCAAAGATCTTACACACATGCTTGACTTTAAGCATACTTGGTACTGTCATTTTAAATCAATGGCACTTGACTGTCAGATATTTGAGGTGGATTTCATTAAAGGAAAGATTTATGCTTCCTTGTCTAACAATCCTAAAAATATTATAAAATATGTTAGATGATTCTTCGGGTTTTTTTTATTAGAATCTATGAACCCATCACAAATTAGGGTATTGGAGCCATTTGTCATCGTTATTGCTAAGAAGCCCTGGGAGGTTATTCACATTTCCTGTTTGGATACCTCTCTCCTGCTGCCAAGCAGGTAACAGAGGACTAACTAAGGCATGTTTTCCCTACAAACTACACCTGCTGCCCCTCAGATCAGTCAGCTGTAGTGTGATCACCAAGAGCTTTACCTGCACATCCCACTACTGTGTAGATCCAAGTGACAGCAATGAAGGCTTGCAGATTTTTACACTCCCTGGATACCAAATTACATGAAAAAGAAAATGGACCAGGGTGTTGCTTCTGCTCTGGGCTAAAATGAGGTACCCTTTGGCCTGGTACATCTGGTGACAGTTGTCATTCTACATGGTCTGGCATGCCCAGACTACTCACAGCCCAAATATCTGATATTAAGAAGAAACTCCTCACTGTGAGGGTGGTGAAGCACTGGAACAGGTTGCCCAGAGAAGTTGCGGATGACCTATCCCTGGAAGTGTTCAAGGACAGAATGGGGATGGGTCATCCCCATGGATGGGGATTTGAGCAACTTGGTCTACAGGAAGGCATAGCTGCCCACGGAAGGGGGTTAGAACAACATGATTTTTAATGTCCCTTTCAACCCAAGACATTTTATGATTCCATGATCCAATGCAAGGGAGTAGAGTACATGGAGCCACACTCTTCTTAGGGATAGGACAATGAAAGGACTGAAGGAAACAGGCACAAATTAAAATACAGGAAATCATTTAAATGTAAGAAAAAGATTTTTTTTCCTGTGAGGATTTTTGAACAGTGTCATATTGCCCACAAAGGCTGTGGAGTCTCCATCCTTGAAAATAATCAAACCTGAGCAGGACAAAACTCTGAGCAACCTGCTGTAGCTGACCCTTTTATCTCCAGAAGACCCTGCCAAGTTCATTGATTCTGTGATGTTCCTATTTGATCATGAACCTACACTGCAAAAACACAGCAACTCTTAGTGGAAAGGAGTCAGTGTTGCCTCACTGGCTTTTCTCTGAAATCATTACTCAAGTACACTGTGCTCCAAGGCCCTTCTCTAACACATGTAATAAATAAAAAAACACAGAGCCTACCCTGAGGCTTCTTGGATGTTTGAGAAAGAGTCCTTCACATCCTCAAGAGGTTTTGTGTGAGGTGTACTGCGGGCCTTCACAGCACTGCATGTACTCAGGTATTCCCTTTAGCTTTTCCTTGAAGGTCCTCCTCCTCACCTTGCTGCCTGTGCTGTGAGACTGTACAGGTGTGTGGTGTGCACTGGCTCAGCAGGAAGCTGGAATAACGCTATCCACTTCTACCTGCCCATCCCAGTGGTGAGGAGGAGTGCCCGGGTTAGGAACTAAACATTTAGAGCAGCTAACAGAAGCATCTTATTCCTCGACCAGCGTGCATATGAAGTAAGTAAGCTGCATGTGGACTCACTGGATTCACACAGATCACCTGTCCCTGTGATGCCACGTGTGACAAGTGATGCCCCAGCCATCAGGAGCTGGGTAGTCTGTGCATAAGCCAGACAGCTGCACACTGCATGCACAGAGAAGACATTCCTGAGTGGGTGCCAAACCTGGCTGCTGGTTGCTCGGAAATCTGCAGGACACAATGTGTACAACTGAGGCGCTGAAAATTTAGGGAAAGTTTTAAAGGTTCCCCTGTCTGCATACCTGGGCTGACATCCTATTATACTCTACCTATGTTGTGCCCAGAAGGTAAAATTGAGTTATTCTAAAACCTCCTGGGATTCTGATCACTACAGAACTTTGATCAAGTATTACTAATGAGGAATAATCATTAGGCTAACAATACATTGAAATGTGGTCTTTTTTAGTATGGTACCTGACAAATCCACCATGGTACATGAGTGTGTAAAGATCTCCAGTAAAATTTTTCTTCAAAACATTAATTTGTAATAGAAGTTCCTTCTTCCCCTGCTGTCAATTCCTGACCATCTTGCCTTACCTATATTTAACGTAAGACTGAAGGGCTCTCTGTGGGTGAGCCATCAGTCTCTCCAAGGACCAGCACTAATGACAGTCAATTCTGCAAAAGGAAACAGTGGGTGATCCACCCTGAGTGCTGGGCTGGGAAACTGTTGTCATCTACTTGTCACCCAGATGCTGGTTTCCTTTTTTTAAAAAATGTGCTTTGAAATAATTTATTTGAAATTATGAACAAAGTATGACATATATAAAATGAAATAATAAAAAGTTTAACTCTAAGCTTCTTAGTATGTTGACGACAACTAGGAAAAAATTAAAACTCTGCCCCTGTTAAGTCAACAACAATGGCTTAGAATCCATTGATTTCACATAATTTTCTTACTTTAAGAGTTAAACGTATTAATGAATTAAAGACCAACATGCAAATAGCAGACCTATTGCTACATGTATTCCATAGTCAGAAACTTTCTAACCACCCTAAGACAATGGTATTTCTAGACTGTGTCTCTATTACTCTTGTGATCCACTACAGAACTATTTTAATGAGAAATGCTTTATTTGAGGCACCGTGTGATCAGGCCTCAGTCTGACTTACTAGTTCCTACAAAAGGATGTATGTAGGCAGCTTTCAAACAGCCAAAGAACTCATGAGGTATCTTGGTGTGACTTTATGATGCTTCTATCCGCAGTCATCTGTTCTGTTGGTGTTGGATATTGACTTATGCAGCCTTAAGGCTGGTTCCAGTAGTGAAGGGGGAGAGAAGAGGTGCAGAGTTTGTTATCAGAGACTGCACTTGCTCCTCTGCATCCTTCACACAGACTGTGCAGTCTGCAGTGGATAGCAGGACAGAGCTCTTCTTTGCTCTTGGCTAGTTTCTGGCTAGCTGAGGTAAAGTTCCCTGGACTGTGGTTTCTTTTCCTTTTTCTTGGAATTGTTCAAACCTGTTCTGGACTGAAAACCCAAAAGAACACCAGGAGCTCACACCTGTGTCCCACCAGGCCTGGCCTGGGCATTTCCCAGCTCTGGATGGACTAAGAACAGACTGAGTGAGCCGGGCTGCAACCCACGGAAGGGACTTTGCTGAATTTGCCATCTCTTTGGAGCAGCGAGGGGTTTTGCTGTTTAGTATTGTTCATTTTCGTGCTGGGGAGTGCTTTGCCTGTTAAATAAACATTTTTTTTCCCACTTCTCTCTGAGAAAATATTTTTCCCCGAACCAGTTGAGGGAGGAACTAATTAAATCTCTTTCCCAGAGGGACCCCATTCAGAGGTTTCTTCCCAAATTTGCCCTAAACCAGGACATGAGGTAACAAGAGTTGGTCAATAGGTATGTACGACACACAACACCTTTCTCATTTCTCTTAAAAAAGGTCAGCTTGCCTTGCATTTGAGTTCTCAGGTCAGTTTGTAAAGCACAAATCTGGTGACCCTGAAAAAAAAATTTCCAGAGAAGCAAAGCGGCGTGCGAGCACTGCTGGTCTGTCGCAGCTCAGATGGTGCGAGAGAGAGGGAGAGACGGGACGGGACACGGGAGAGACGGGATGGGACACGGGACAGACGGGAGGAGACGCGGAAGAGACGGGACGGGACACGGGACAGACGGGACGGGACGCGGGAGAGACGGGACGGGACACGGGAGAGACGGGATGGGACACGGGACAGACGGGAGGAGACGCGGAAGAGACGGGACGGGACACGGGACAGACGGGACGGGACGCGGGAGAGACGGGACGGGACGCGGGAGAGACGGGACGGGACACGGGAGAGACGGGATGGGACACGGGACAGACGGGAGGAGACGCGGAAGAGACGGGACGGGACACGGGACAGACGGGACGGGACGCGGGAGAGACGGGACGGGACGGGACACGGGACAGACGGGACGGGACGCGGGAGAGACGGAACGGGACGGGACACGGGACAGACGGGACGGGACACGGGAGAGACGGGACGGGACACGGGACAGATGGGACGGGACACGGGACAGACGGGACGGGACGCGGGACAGACGGGACGGGACGCGGGACAGACGGGACGGGACGGGACACGGGACAGACAGGACGGGATGCGGGACAGACGGGACGGGACGGGACGCGGGACAGACGGGACGGGACGGGATGCGGGACAGACGGGACGGGACGCGGGACAGACGCGCCCGCGCCCGCTCCAGCCGGCTCCTCGCCACAGGATGGCACTCCTGGGTGCATTTTAAACACAGCCACATTCTCTCCAGCGCTTTAACTCTCTCCTGGCACAGTGAGAGAGGCGGATCAGAGGCTGTGCATCCCCACCGCTGTCTGCCGAAAATGGCCTTGTCTCTGCATTCAGCCGGATGGAGGCTCCGTGCACGCACATTCGGCTGTGTGGATGTGTGTGGATGTGTGTGGATGTGTGTGGATGTGTGTGGATGTGTGTGGATGTGTGTGGATGTCCCGTACAGGCAACCACGGGTGACAGGCAAACAATACCAATGCCAAACCCGGCCGGTGGAAAAGGCAGAATGTCTTCATGCTGGATGCCCTTATTACAGCGATAACATCTTCATCTCTCTCCTCTTCTTCAAATGTAACATCTTCATCTCTCTCTTCTTCTTCAAATGCCAAGTCTGACTCAGACCACATCTTTCTTCCATCAATAATTTCCTTTTTCCCTCTGATACAACTGCTGCCAGCTCCATCCATCCATCCATCCCCCAAATGACTCCCCATGTCACAGGAGTACTACAGCTTGCTTGGCACTGTTAACAGCCAAAAACAATCATAGAGTGAATGCAAATGTTAACAAATTGGGTTATTCACGTTTTTCATTAATTTTGAAGCACTGCACGTTAACGGCTTTAGGATATATGGTGTTATCCCCAGTCTCATATTAACTACTGTTTCCTTTAAAAAATAGCCTGTGATGATAAGGGAAAATGGGATTTAACAGTTTTTTACAATAATTTCTTACCTAATAGCTACAGAAAACAAGTTGAGATTACATTATCAACCTTTAAGGTTCAGTCCTATCACAAAGGTCGAGAAAGAATGAGCACCTATTATGCATTTAGAATTGCTTGAAAACAAAAGGCCTCTTTGGCCTACATCCTGTTTTTCAGAGTGTGATCCATGATTACTTTGTTTTCTTTAGTATTTTTCAAAATCATTTAGGGTCGGGCAGACAAGGTACAGAATACTAATGGAAGATGAATTGTGTACCTTCTTGAATATACAAGATGTGATATTTTATATATATGCAAATTCTTAACCTGATCCTTATTCTATTAATTTAAATATTTTCCCATGCAATGTGGACTGAATTTGACCCACAACGTTTTCATCTATTAAAAATAATTAGAAAAATTCTTAAGCAGAACTTAATGCTCGGGTAAACAGTCTGATACCACAACTGCATTTTTCATCTCCAGAGCAGAAGAGACATACTAAAGATTATTAACATATGTTTCTTCTGAAGAGTTTGGTTCAGTTCAGGGGGTTCCTGGGATAAAATCCCAGCAGCAACTTCAGCTGTTGAGAACAAGAGCACTGCTATGAAGCAGGACATTCATGTGACACACAGAACTTTGGGAAAAAGCATCTTATGCCTGAAGTCATAAGGTCAGTTCAGACTGATCTTATTTGACCTTTTGCTGAGATTGGTAATCAAGATGCTAATTACTGTCATAGGTTCCAGCTTTTATAGGTATTTAATAATGTATTACATTTGAAAACAATATAGTTTATTTGCCACAAAATCTTCTGGAATATGAGCTATAATCAGCTTGGAAAGAGGGAAAAGATGGATCCTGGTATCTGGTATCCATTTCTGGAGTATCAATTTCATTTGAGTAGACAGCCTCTTATTCAGAGAAACTATCCAGACTATTTGACTAAACTCTGTGTGTTCACACAGTCTTTCCAGATTTTCTCTCCTGACATTACTCACATTCAAAACAATGTCTTCTGCAAGAGTGGATCAGTGCTTCACTTCCCCAGCTGATTCCCTCAATAACCAGGATTCCCAAACCAAAAGGCACCTGCAGTGTCTCCCCTTAAAATACCATGTTCTAAAATGCCACATCTCTTGAGGAAATAAAGACTAGGCCAAGGAGAAAAGTTCCAGTTAATGCAAACATAGCTCAACAATCAGCAACACTGAGAAAGGCAACAAGACTGCAGAATGTGAAATGGCAGATAAATGAGATTTAAGTGAAGTTTCACACATGTATCCTTCCCCCTGTGTGTGACAGAAGCTCTTTAATGATGTTGTCAGGGCCCCTAGATGGAGTAAGAGTCTCAATGTACATGGCCACTTATCTGTCATCCTTTATTTTACACACATAGTCCTTAAAGATATCCTGCAAATCCAAGACAAAATAAAGAGTTTCAAGGCAAAATAGAGATGAATGAACTGTGGAAAATTAAGCTTGAGGAAGATCAGGACCTTTACAAGAGATGCAGTATGATACTAGTGTCAACTTCATTTATCAGAAATTGAGTTCAACCTCCTCAAACAATACACATTGAGAGACTGATTCATTCTTTCCTTTGTGCCATAGTGATGTCAATGAGTTCAACAGAGTTACTTTCAATTTACTCCCTGTCAGGAAAGGAGACATCCATCTATCCATCCACATGGATAAAGAAAGGCTGAGCAGACAGAGAACTTCTGTGGAATTAGCCTACACTTCTCTCGGTTAAAGGGCCAAACACCCTGGTAGAAAGCCTCTGCAGACAAAAATAGTATCACAGATACAACTCAGTCTGAATTCAGCCTAGGAATGCCTTGATTCAGCACAAAGAAAATGGCCTCTGTGAAGCCATTGTATATCACAAATATTAGTGCCAGGAAGCTGAATGTTCATTGTATAGAGACCCAGAACTGTATTAATAACAATACTCACTGAGGACATTATATTGTGCAGTCTCTTCACACTTATAAAAGTAGGAAATTATTTTTATAGCCAACGTCTTCTGTTTTCACAATTCACCCTGGCATACCAGATACTTGCTGTATGAAATCTTCCACTAAGAATTAATGAAAATAAAACTAGATGCATTAAAATATGATATAATGGCTAAGTTAAAGCTTCTCTCTGAATATTCTGGGTGTTATGAAGTTGATCTTTATTACTAGAGATACACAAACTTTTGATGCACGGGAATTACAGGAAGAGAGAATTATAACAGAAATGATATCAGTTCCCACATTATGATTTTCCTTCTGGGGACTGTTTGATGTCTTCTCCCTGAAGAATCCCATAATCGCTGAGAAATTTCACCACTGGCTGTAGCTGGCTCCACAGTGGGCTTATTTGCAGAAGTTACTGGAGACAGGAATGAGGAATGGCTGGAGATAGATCAGAGTTTCTGTGTCAGGTTGTGATGGATACCACTGTTTAGGCAGGAAGATGGCACAGACTGTGTGGTTAAGGAGGGGAAATCTGTGTAGTGCCTACACACTACTGTGTAGTGCCTACTCCTTCTCCTGAGCTGACTGTTGGCTTAAAAACCAGGGTAAAAAATGTTCAGCAAAATTCCCAACTTGGCAGATGCAATGGAGAAGGAGTTAAAAACAGGAGAAGGAACTTACTGAAAGGGCTATTAAGCACTGGAACAGGCTCCACAGAGAGTGAGTTGGTGGAGTCACCACCCCTGGGGGTGTTCAAGAAATGCCTGGACATGGTACTAAGTGCTTTGGTCTAGTTGACAAAACAGTGATGGGTCAAAGGTTGGACTTGATGATCTTGGAGGTTTTTTCCAACCGAAATAATTCTGTGAATGCAATGCTACAACACACATATTGGGCAAAATAGCCCAGTTTATCCTGTCAGGAAACTTTAAGTACATAAAAACTGTCCCTTAGTTTCTACAGAAAACAAACATGTAAGGACTGATTCGTGTATGACTCCTCAAGAATAACTGCTTCGAGTCCAGAACAGAGATACAGGGCTTCAAGATGAAGATGTTCCTTTGGAACAAAGGAACACAATCACCAAACTCACTGATAACTGCTCCAGAGTTGACTTGTTACTTCTTTTCCCCCTTGCCACATAAACAGGATGTCATACATAAAAAGCCCTGAAAGAATGACCCATATGTGACAGGCATTAAGTCACACTGCTTAATGCACTCTGACACATTATGGAGGTGCTCATGTGACATCAGGGCAGATCCAGCAAAAGACCCAAACAGGACAGACCAGAACAGCCCAAGGAAAGGGAGCAAAGGCTCAAGTGTAAGAGAGGGCTTGCCTGAAAAAAAGGTTCTTGAAACTAAGAGAATAACAGGAAAAGAGAGGGCAGACACAAGTGAATGAAGGTTGCAGGGAAGTCAGAGATAAAGCAAATGCCACAGATGTGACATGAAGCTGAAGAAGGAACTAGGAAATAGTGAAGGAGACTTAAAAACACATCTACAGATTGAGGGAAAACATGAGGGTGAAAGAAGAAAAAGCTCTCATGCAGAGAATCGGAAAATACAGTGATTCTGTGATCACCAAGGTATTGGTTTGTTTCCATTATAGACTGCCTACAAGATTACCAAAATAGTACTAATACTAATACTAATACTAATACTAATACTAATAATTTAAAAAATTCTTTTGCTGTAAGTATTTATTAAGAGGACCAATGTGAAATAGGATACAAGAACTTTCTGGCTTAGGGAAGCTAAGCCAAAGGCTGCCAGGCAAAGGTGAGTGAAGACTATTACCAGCAGCAGATGTTCAGAGACATGAGCAGGGAACAGAACAGACTGTCCAACCTTACATGTTCATCAGGAAAGCAATCAGAAATATCACAGTGAATGGCAGTCTTCACAGAGTTCAGGAAGTCAGTAGGAAGAGATTTTCAGCTATGATCCAATTACAAAAGCTGTCTGCATTCAGGCAGAACTGTGCCACCTGTGTAGCAGAGGGCAGCATCTAGGTATACTTGTGATGTGACGTAGGCCATGTGTCTGTCAACTTCTGACTTACAGAAAGTCAAATCAGTCATTTTACTCTTTAAAGGACAAAATAATATTAGCTGACAATCTTCTGCAACTCCTGTTTTCAACAGGAGCCACTTGGGATCATGGCTATGTTTGAAAAATCAATCTCTAAGCAAGAGAATGTAAGAGTTTTAAGGTACATATCTTTGTTCCACTATTTGACTTTAAAATGAATTCCAAATATCCAATGGTTCTTGTCTCAGTCTTGGATGAGGCAGACTTGCAGTGGCAGCCTTTAAGAGCAAATACTCAGGGACATCTGAGATAATGCAAGACTCTTACATAACAAGAGTACACTTCATGCTAACACTGAAGACTGAACATCAGTCCCTCAATGCACATGGCATATATACAGGTTATATGCCAGCTCTCTAACAGCTATTATGATTGTCAAGCATATTAATAAACTTTTACAGTTGAAAGGAAAAGAAAATCTGAATCTATTTTCAGGATATTGTGCTCTGAGTGAACACTTACAGACTAAGGATTTGTCTGCAGGGAATATGCTAAATCAAGCCCTTTTGAACTTTTGATTAAATAATTGATGCATAATGAAGAATGTATAATATATGCATCCTTTTTCCATAGTTGCCTGGAAACCCATATGGAACAGTACTAGCAATTCCAGAAGCATTTAGTCTCTTAAGTCGTTGGTGAAGACAAAGGAACAAAAAAGTTTTTAAAATCATTAACTCATCTCTCTTTCCATTCTTCAAATACTGCAGGATACCAGAATTAGTAACTTACACAATGGTATCATGACTCTTGCAATATAGAGTGGCTTTTTTTAAAAGCTGTATCTCTTGGAGCCATATGAATAATGTTACTCACTGTAAGGGAACTTTTAAAGCTTGGCTTTCATTAAAATAGAAAACAGAGAACACAGGTAGTATTTCCAGCGTCTACCCTTATGTAACAGTAATAAGCAGATCATAGAATATCCAAGGTGGTCAACAATGAAAAACAAAAATAAGAATGCAAAAAATGGTGGTTTTCTTTCCAAATTATAGGATTTTAAACAAATTTCATATAAGACTCATCACACAGGGCTTAGAAGAATATGAGAATCCCACGATCACAAATTCAAGAGGCAGATTGTTTCAAATTGCAGCCAAGCAGACCTTTTGCACTTCTCAAGCAGGCAACACTGCCTGTCATTCAGTTTGATTGCTCTGTGACCCAGCCTGAAACTATCTTGCGCTTTATTGCTTCCAAATGAAATGAGAAACAGGATAAAACCCAACAATGAGAACACAGCACTAACCATGGAAACTACAGGGATGAAGGATTACATTATTTAATCTAAAAAATTCTGTAAACCATCATAATTTATTGGCTCTTTTTCTGATGGTAAGTTTTCCTGAGAAAAGAAGGGCATGTACAAAATTGCATGGGCTATACAGCTCTTGGGATGTAAAAGGCAGGACAGTGACTGTGAATACCTTCCTTCCATGGCAGGGATCTTCATGGGATTCTTGCACCTTTGCACCATTTGTTGTGCACTCTGTTTCACATTTGAGAAAATCAATACTCACTGAGTCAAAGGACAAATATTTTTATACTACACTGGCAAGAGGTCTCATTTGAGTAAAGAGAAGCAGTTACATGGTCCTAAATCAATCAGCATGGAAAGATGAAGCATTTCGTGGTTAAACATCAGCAGGACAGACTGGAACACCTGTGAGTGTCCTCTAGCTTTGTGTTTAGGGAACTCTTTTGGATGTGTAAGATCAGCACATGTTTTCTCGTGCAGAAGAAGAAAGTTGAACCTGGATGCCCTGTTAACTTCCCCAGCCACTGGATAACACAAAGGTCACGCACCATTTCCAGTGTGGAACCAAGACTTACTTATCCTTTCCTTTTATGACAAGTACCAGATATTGTGACTTTTCATTTTGTGGTGAATGGCATGTTGAATGGAATGGGATAAAATGATATATGAAGTGTCAGCACAGCACAGAAAAAGTACAGTCAAACCCCAAACCATAGCAATTTATTTAGGTCAAATAAAATAACTTAAAAAAAACGTGCTTGCCGTGATAATGGGGGCCAGTAGCTCATACAGGCTGATCTCATAATTTCATACCCAGATTGTCAGTTTCTAGGACAAAGCCATTTTCAGCAGCTTGCTGTAGCATTACAGGAGGTCTAAAGAGTACAGGCAAAAAAGAGCTTTACGAAAAGCACCTAAAAATAATGTATTTACAGTAACTGTCATTCATTGTCACTAGGAAATTATTACATTTCAGGAGGGGAGAAATTATCCTAACTTAAAACGAATGTAAGAAGGCAGATCAGATCAGGGAAGCACCCAAAAGCATGTATGGAAATTAAGCTGACATGCCTACATGTCTCAGCTGTGACTACAGAAGCCCAGAGGAAGCAGAGCAAAGAGAAGGTGAAGGTGGAGGAGACTGCCTTGGACACGTTTCCATCACAGTCATGGCAGATGTGCTCCCTATGTGGAACCTGCTTTACTACAACCTGGATAGGCCAAAAGAATTAAAATAAAAAATAAAATCACTCACACTGAACAATATTAAAGGGAGAAACAAAGACACCAACACCCTAAGGTGTTGAGATTAAACTGCCAGAAAAACAAGCTCCCTTTTTGCCTGCATTAATTAAGCCACCATCACTATCACTTTCAACTGCCAATGATTTATTCCGAACTAGGGAAATCAGTAAAGTCTGCTTTTGCAGACACAATCACAGAACGATCTCACAACACATTTAGGATAGTTCATCAAGGACAGCAGTAGTTTTCCATCCATACAGTTCTGTATTAGTGAGCGATATGTAATAGCATAATGCTTTTAATTATGATATTTTGTTATGTCCTACTCCTGGTTCTCACCATACCCCAGAGGGAATTTGCATGTGAACACGGTATTTCATCTCAGCATGTTGATAAATTCACTGAGAAAGAAGTATTAAAAAAAATCAGCTGCACAACAATCACTGGGGATAATTACAAATTGTGGGGTTTGGTGGTTCCAGATACTGGTAAATGTTGAGAGATACATCTAACTGGTGCCATTGATCTTTCATCCTTGTTTTAGGAAAGCCTAAGATGCTTCTGTGTCTGAGTATCATGGACAAACAGCAGCAAATGAACCTTGCCAAGACAGCATTTCCTAGTAATAAGGGGTGCTGAGCAGGAGTTATGTTTGCTGAGAATGTACTCAGGTGCTCCAAAGCCTGCTCTGATGCACTGGCAACTAAGTAAAGGACAAGACTCTCCTGTTCGACTTGGTGGCAGCAACATTGGTTCGTATGGTTTTCAAGTTCCGTGACTGTTTCAGACCTCACGGTGCTCACCTGTAGTTTTTCCATCTCCCTCCTTGATTCTTGCAGTGTGCACTATCTAGGACCACCTTTAGAGTACATTTAGAAAATCTGTATGATGAAGTGTCAGCTATTCCCATTTGGTACATTTTGTACAGTACAGACTGGAAGAAACATGAAGCATGTTTGATCAGGTTTCTGTACCTGCTTCCTAGTTACTTTTATTAACCCAAATAATGAAATTTAACCTCAAATGATTAGGATGCTGGTGTTTCCAAGAGTATACCATTCACCAGCAAAGTGGCCACAGTCAGCTCACACACTCTTGGCTTTACATTCTGGGATTTCAAGATGACATAATCACCAGCAATGTGTTCTCCAAGGTCCATCTGTCCACAACTCTTTGCACTTATTTGGAATCATCCATGCCCAAATCTCAATATCCTCTCAATACTTTAATATTTATTTCCATTTTTTTTTTTTATTTTCCAGAAAAGGCATCTATGTCTTGTGTTGGTATTTATAACTAAGGGAAGACTATTGCTATTGCAACAGGTCTATTGCTACAGGAATTCTGCAAAGCAATCAGCAAGTAGCCTGCAATTATCTCTTTTTATACCCATCACATTCTCAAAAGTCCCTACATTACCTACAGAGTTTCTCTTTTCATTATTTCCAACTTTAGAAATTGTCAGCAGAAACAAGAAGCATAAAATTAGTTTATATTCGTGTTGAATTAACAAGGTTTCCCAGCTTTTAGGATTTCTGCATTCAGAATTTCACATGTCTCCTGCTTTTGGGATTTTTGTCACATATTGCATACCATATGTGGGCACTTAGCAGACTCAGGGGTGTGGCAACAATACTTTGTAAATGCTATTATTATTAATTTGCAGTGTTAACTTAGGTAAAGAGGAATGCTTAAATTTGCAGGAATTTTTCTTTGAAATATAACATCAGAGATTTTTCAAATTGATCTACTTTTTTAATGAGTCCTTAAGAAGAATTTCTTGCCCATCTGACGAACAAGGCTGGACTGGATTAAATTCCATCCTGTTTGACAAATAATTGCAGTGACTGATAATGATTTTTCACACTTTGATGACTGTATTTAAACTGTCACTTTAAAATGCCCGGGGACATTTTTATACAATAAATACTTTCCACACATGGACTATTTTCCCAAAGTTTTGTATTTGCGATTTTGAAGACTGTTGGCTAAATATCTGCAAAGAAATCTTCTTCTTATGAAAACGAAGTAATTTCACAAAGCAAATTATTTGATAAACAGTGGTAGTACTCAAGGTGCAACATATGTAGTGATATTCTGGTAAAAGGTGGTAAACGTTCATATTCTTTGTAATTTTTGCCCAGATAATTTAACTAATTTCAGGAGAAATTCTGCAAGAGAGAATGGCTCTCAGAATATGATTTTTTTCCCATTGCACACTGCCTAGTTTGCCAGTAAAACCCAGTCTGCTGCTGAAGGTTTCAGAAAAAAAAGCTTTTGTACTGAGAGAAAAATTCACAAAGGGAGGCCAGGAGATGAACCTGTGTCTGTGTGTGCATTAAAGGCAGCAGAAACAAACAGTGCACTGTGTGTGATAAGTGTGCCTGCCTGTTAAACGATATCCTATGACTGCCTATGTTAATGGGCACCTCCGGGTAAAAAAGATGGTGCTAATAAAGCCTCTGCTCTGCCTTCCTTGGAACAAACACTTCTGGCCCTCAAAGCAGCTCTCTGCTTCCATTCTCATACACCTTCAGCCTGTAGCCAAGAGCAGCTCTCTGCAATTTATTAAATTAGCTCTAAAAGAACCCCTCAAATACAGTCTTTCCAAGCAATTTTTCCCTAGTAAGTCTGGGCCAGTGTGCCAGGGCAGGGCAGGAGAGCACAGCTGAAAGAAAACAAGGATGGCTTGAGTGACAGGAGGTGCTATGCACTGGGAGTGGAGCAGAACTGTCTTTGAGCTTCTTCTTGTTATACTCTACCCTAAATGAACCAGCTCAGATGCAGCAGTTTTTTCCCCGTGACCCCTTTTTCCTTTTTGTCTCATTACTGTTGGGTGGTGCATAATGACAATATCTGTAGGGAGAAAAAAACCTACAACAGTAGCTGACATGAGCCAGAGCTCTGATATTAACCATTTCAAGGGCAGTGCTCAGTTCAGTGTTTCTATGTTTAGCAGCTCTTTCTTGGAGAGCCAGTGCCTGAATACCTGTCAGGTGAATGAATGACTTCTTTTCCCATTGATAAGGGAAACCCATCTGAGAGAGAAGCAGTCTACTCAAAACGACAAGAAGAAAACTGTACTTGATGGTGAAAAGACACACAATCCAGCCTGTTCCAGAGCAGCAGGCATTATTCCTTAAGTTTCACAAAACCTGATACTTGGGATGACACTTTAAGTTTCTCCTTTTAATTTTTTTTCTTTAAGAAGATATTGAGAGAGTATAAATCTTTAAACAAGATCAGCAAATTACTCCTCCTAGGTTATCAGTGGAGATCAGAAGCTAAGTCCTGTCCACGAGCAACTTGGCTCATGGCAAGTTGGCAAACTGCAGGGCATCTGCACTAATTCTCTATGAAGAAAACCAAACAGTTCCACAAAAAGCAGATCACAGTTGATAAATAAGAAGCACAAAATTAAGATTAATAACCAGTATATTTGCAGCCAGCCAGACACTCCCAGCAATGAGGCTATTGTTAGTCCTTAGGTTTTTTTCATTTGCTCTGCATGCACTTGCATACATACTTTGCTATCACCATCCATTTAATTGGATACTTTTGTCACCTCAGACTACTGCATTCTGTCAACATGAAAATGAAGTGAAAATGCCATCCTCCTAAACACAAGGTTTAAAAAATAAACAACTGAATACAACATAATGGCGTCTTTCAACACATTTGCTCCTGAACGGGAGAAGCCAGCTGCTGGGCAGGTACTAAATCCCCCCTGGGTTTTGTGTCTGGCAGACTGCTTATAATGCAACACCAAACCTTCAATTCATACTTCAGCTAAGGACATATTAAAAATATGAGAAGTGTGCTACAAGTGATTCAACGATCAGCTCCATGGCTAGTAACACAGTAAATACTTCCCAAAATATTTTTCCATCACAACCTGGCCTCTCCAGTATGTTTGGACAGCATAAGCTAAACATTTCTGTAACACAGACAGATGTAACCCCAAAACTAGGAACTTAACAGGGCGTTAAATTTCTATCTACAGTGAGCATTTTTAAACATACTTACCACTGTGTGTAGCACAAGCATAGCCAGGTTGTCATTCTAGTCTATATGTGAGGACTAAAACTCGTTTCTCTGTGTTGGTCCTCTCCCTACTGCTACTGCTGACAAGAGTGCCCTTGGTTAGAGTATTTTTTTAGGCTGGTGTGTGGAAAGCACATACACCCAAACCTTCCTGTATAAGTAATTGCATACTGTTTTGGATGGAGAAGAAAGAATACACTCCATTACAGATTTTATATGAATTTCCCCTTTAAAGTTCACAGCACATGACTGTGCTAATAGAAAAAGCAGCCGTTAAAGGGAAAAAGACTGAATCTCAGAAGAGAAGTTAAAAAAAGTCACTAATCAAGTGGGAAATTTCCCAATAAAACCTAGATAAGACACATACACAGAGATTACAAGCAGGCTCACTCTCTCAGAAGAGCTGTGTCTACCTGGACTACTGGAAATAGAGGGGTCTGACCAACATTGCACTTACTTTGGTGCACCCTAAACAGAAGAGGACTATAAGCAGCATTTTTCTCACAGAGCTGCTATAAAAGCATTCAATTTGCGGAGCCCTGCTGACACTCACAAATGCTATTTCACAAGAACACAGGAGAATGCAGTTAACATACTTATTAATTAAAGTTGTGGCCTGTATCCTGACCCAGCCTTCTATAACTAAATCCCTGGCATATTGGAGGCAAGTTTCTCATGTAGACAGGTTAATATTTGAAGTCTGTGCAGGCACTCTAACTAGTGTCTTTTGCAATGCCAGATCACACAGTCCCAGTTTGTCAGTGGAGCGAAGGACACCGGGGAGTGCAGCGAAAGCTTGTGACAATGGCAGGTGAAAGAAGTGCTGGCATACTTACAGTTGCATTTCTTCTGAACAAATCTAAGCTTGCACGCCGTTCGGTAGGTGGACAAACGGATGCGATCCAGATCCTGAGCCCCTAGTGGAAGAGAACAATGGTGACATTTGTATGGAATATGACCTGTGTGTATCTTTGATAGCTGGGAAGCCAGAGAACAAAGACGACACATGAGCTGCCTCCATTTAACAATTTTCAAGGCTTTCTCCTCTGCAGAAAAAATAGAGATGAGTTAGCAGTAACAAGGGGAATGTCAGGAGCTACAATGTTAAAATAATTTTATAAAGGAAGGCAAGGAATAGTTAGCTCACTGTGTCTGTCACTTTGAAGAACAATCTGGTCAAGCTGCAGGCTAAAAGACACACTGGACAGGCTCCAACAGCAGGGAAAACCTCAGTCAAATTTTAATATTCAGCAAAAAAAGCTCATAACAAGTATCTTTAGCTGACATGCCACACCAGAGTGAGGTACTGCCAGCAAACCAAATTGGAAAACATACTGTGTTGTAACATAAAGATTTATGGCAATCTGCAGAACGGGGCAATGGCAAGGGGTATTAGGCCTTTCTCCATTTTGTGGCTGTGTATTCTCTGCGATGGAGACCTATGAGGATCAGCTCTATGCTCAACACAAAGCTTGGCCCTGGCTACTGCAACGTAACGATCCACTAAGATTTCCAAAGCAGCTGTCCAAGAGATGGGAACAAACTAAGTGGCAGCTACCTCACAAACAAGGACAGTACACAGGGGCCAGTGTGGGGGCAGAACCTGGCACACTGTCCAACAAACTCATCCAAACAAGGTACAGTCAGGATGTAAGAGGAGTGGAATACAACCCTGCTTTTACACAAGCTTCCTAAATGCTTTAAGATTTCTCAGCTGAACTGCTGAACATATGGCCACATCTGTAGCAGGATACTCTGTCTAAGTGAGGGTAAACAGCTCAGTTTTTCTCCCATTTGCATTAAGTTATTAGTGATAAATGGAGAAGGTGGATCATGCTGCTTCAGGTGTTCAGGAATACTGAGACCAGCCTGACTCCACAATCCCAAAGCTAAACCTTGTGGGGGCATGAAGAACAGTCTTGCCTGACAAGATCAGCACTGGCGAGGATGTGGCACACAAAGTTCCTGATAAAGGAAGCAACAAGTGATAGTACTGATAACTTACCTAAAGCTGCTGAGCTGGCACACGTAGCCTAGAAACACCTGACTGACAGTCAGTCACTTTACACTATAAAAGCTCACTTCCATTTTTTAATGGAAGGGACTTCTCAAAAGCTCCTTTTGGGTATGTATGTAGCAATTCCTCCCTTGAGTGGGGATGCCCCTCAAGGTTATTCCTTGAGGCCAGGTGGAAGAGATTTGCCCACAGTGTTGATATGGATTAGTAAAACCAATCTGTACTTTATAATTATCAAGCTACTTTTGAAATAATTTATTTGATAAATAGTGCCCAGTATAATTAGTTATAACTATCTATACTGTCTGGTAAATAATTTTGATTAAAATATTTTAGTTTAATTGTTATCATAATCATCAATTTAAATAAATATTTATTTTATTCCTATAAATATATTTGGGTTGCTATCCTTAATCCTGCATGATGAAGTAATATAAAGTATTAATTACATCTATATAATCCTTAAGAAATAAACTTGATCAAGTCTGGGACTAGGACTGGATGGAGCTCTACTCAAACTACTCTCTGAGAAGGAGTTTCCAGAGTGAGGGGGGTCCTTTCTGCACCTTGTGACTCAATTGCAAGGCTTCCTTCCCTGATAAATCTTGCCTGAAGCTTCCATTCTGCCTGTGATAGCATTGGTCACCCACACTTTCTTAAACAATGTCATCCTTCAGACCCAAATCTTTCAAATGTACTCTGGCCTATGATATGAAAATGAGAATGATACTCTCTATTCTCCCCAGATTCTGCTCTTTCCCTGAACAATTTTCCCACACTGTCTTTCCAGGGCTCCCAGCTATTCCCTTTTGCCAGCTACACTATCTACTCTTAGGAGAAATTACCTTTGATTACTTAGCATCAGCTATGGGAAGCATTTTTGTGAGTTTTTTCCATCATATCCTCTATTGTTAAAATTTTATAGTTTTTTTTCCTTCTCCATTAGTATCTCACTGACAGCTTTAGGAAAATTTCTTTACAGGTGAAAGGGAGGATAAAGCAACACTAAGCTTTTTCTTTTAAACATGAAAAATAAGTAAGATGAATGTAACTTTTCCCCTCTTAACTTTAGTGAAAGCTACCAATAAACTTCCAGTGCTTCTTTATAAAACTTCAGCTTTTTAACAAGATCTAAAGACTGAAAGCAAAGTGAGCAAAGTGAGGCTCTGGTTCATTGAGTTTCTGAGGTAGCAGTAATAATCCTAAATAAACAAATTTGTAGGCCATGTTTCCTTTTTTAACAATATGCACACACAGTGGATGGTATTATTTTGGTATTATTTGGGGAGTAGGTGTTGCTGGTAAGACCCTGGAACAGACAATTTAGTTTTGTCATGATTCACATTTTTGCCACAGTCAGAGATCTATTTGTCAAAGAGCTTCTGCAGAAAAGTGCCATCACTTACATGATGGAGAGTCCTGAAAAACAAGTGGAAAGATGTTCAGGACTGAGCATGGCAAAGAAGACAGAAAATCTCTAACTTCCCTACAGGATTGCCAGTGGTCTCTCCTTCCTTCTGCCTAATGGCAAGGCCTCACTGTTTCCTTTGAATATGCTCATATCATCTAACACTGTTTGCAGTTTACAAAAATAACAAAGGGACACACTGCAACTTTGGCTGCTGTTTTCTTGCTGGATAATGTGTGCCAACAGTGATACACATTTTGAACTCTTCATCACTTCTGATGGGCATGTCAGGTCAGACTAAAGCAAGACTGAGACCTAGCAGCTTGATGTCCAATAGAGCATTCTGAGTTGTAAGACAAGCTTTAACAATGGGAGTCTACAGAAGGTGATAATGATTATGATATTAATTCACAAAAGTTTGTAATTTGGAACTAGAAGGATTCCTCTTCTGAAAGAAAGGAAATAAAAAAGGTTGAACTGGACCCCTCAAAATACAGTGGTCAAATTTAAAGTCGGAATCAAATCCTTTGATTCCTTGTTCAGGACAAAGCTCCCACTTAAAAAAGCTTGAAAAGTTGAATCGAATTTTTTTTCCCCTCTTCTTTTCTATCTTGTGTAGTCTGGAACGCTTTGTAAAATTATTGTGGGATATTAATCACAAACTTGCAGATGTAGGTCCAAAGAACCAAAACCACTGGCAAAAGCCTTTATATAACATATTTTATTCCTCTGATATTGCCAGGTTGTGGAGTTTACCTATTACCACAGGTAATGCCTATCAGAACATTAAGAAGCTTCACATGGCCCACAATACGTATGGCTTCAGGAGCGCATGTTTTTTGTTGAACATGTTAAGGGTGTGGGCTTGCACACAGCTGGGGACAGCTGAATCCAATGCCAGGATGAATTCTGGTTTCAGTGAAGCACACCCTCCACACACAGAGCTATCTGAGGGGCTTTCAGAATGTGAAGTTCAGTGTTTTATGAATATGGCTAAAATACATCTAGTTTTTCCACAAAGACTTAATATTTCCCCCTCTTTTTACCTAGTTGGAACATCCATTTCTCTGTGTACAGATGTAGAAGGTGGAGGAACAGAGGCAGGCAAACAGAAAAGGGAAGCACATGTGAGATAAATCAGACTGAAGTAAATATGCCAAAATACTAAAGAGAAGTGAAAGAAGAAAAGTGAAAAGAAGAAAATGGTAGACTATAACTACTGGTGTACAATACAGGAAAATAGTCCCTCATCTGCCTCCAACTGCTGATTTTCCCAACACCTCCTTAACTCCTCCAAAACAATCCAACACCAAAACAGCCTTCAAAACTGTTGTGGAAACAAACCATAAATCCTCATAGCAAAGTCCTAAATATTTTAGGAGTATTTAAAACTAATTTGAGTTAATTAATGGTACCTATGCCACTGACTTTAGCTGATAAAAACATCAATGCCCCTCTGTAATTCTAATTAGAACTACAGTATGTTCTTATAATGGACAAATATTCTGATTCTGGCTAAAGTACACCACCTCCTCCTCCAAGGGTTCAAGATACTGTACATCCTGAGTTGGAAGGGACCCACAAGAATCACTGAGTCCAACTCTTGGCTCTGCACAGGATACTCCCAAAAATCACACCATGTACCCAACAGTATTGTCCAAATGCTTTTTGAAATGTCAGGCTTGGTGCTGTGACCATTTCCCTGGGAAGCCTGTTACAGTGCTCAGCCACCCTCTGGGTGAAGAACCTTTTCCTAATATCCACCCTAGACCTCCCCTGATACAGCTTCATTCCATTTCCTTAGGTCTTGTCACTGGGCACCAGAGAGGAAAGATCAGTGAGAAACATTCATGAGTTACAACAGCAAGTGCTGTGTGGTACTAAAACATTTAAAGGGCACAACAGAACTAGTGGACACTGGAATGGGCCAAAAAAGTTCTTGGCTGGCCATCTGAATGGGAAGTCTAATTTGGAGAGCTCAGATATGGGGCTCACTCCCAGGGAACAGTTCTGAGCACTTTGAATTCACCAGCACACACCTGGCCTTTCATTAGGCACATGAACTCCATCCCAGTAATGCCCATCTTAGTATCCCTCCAAAGGTCAGGAAGATGCTCTGTCATTGTTTACTATGTGGCAGGGGAAAAACAACAGGAAGCTTAGCAATTACACACAAAACTCAGGTAAATCTAGTTAGCAGGGTGACAGTCTCAAACTTGACATATAACAGAATTTCCTGGAGAAACAGTGGACTGGTTGTAAGAGAAATTAGAGACGACTGTGAGAAGTGCAGAAACATTGTTGGCATGGTACATTCCTCACACATTAGCACGCAGGGAGCACAGAACTTCATTAGGAACTATAAAAAAATTATACTGAAGTGGGGTATGAAGCATGTGACTCCCTGTACTGTGCCTGGCTGAGATGCAGTTAACTTTCTTTATAGCAGTCTGCATGGTGCTGGGTTTCAGATCTGTGGCTAAAACATGTTGATAACACACTGCTGTTTCAGCTGTTGCTGAAGAGTGCTTGCACAGCACCCAGGCTTTTTTGTTTCCTACTCTGTCCCCTCCCAGAGTTGTCTGGGGATGGGAAAGAGACTGGGAGGAGACACAGCAAGGACAGATGGGGGCCCAGCTGTCCAAAAGGTTAGTCCACACCATATAGTGTCATGCTCAGCAATAAAACTGGGGTAGGGAAAGAAGGGGGGTGGGGAGTTTTTTCTTCCAAGGCAGATACTGCTCTGCAACTGGCTGGGAAGTGACTGCTTTTGGGAAGTGCGGAATAGCCACCTCTGTTGGTTTCTGTTGTAATTTTTCCTTCTCCTTCTGTCACCTAATTAAGTCTTTATCTCAAGCAATGAGTTTGCTTGCTTCTGCTCTCCCTATATTCTCTCCCAATCCACTGCTTAGGGATTAAGCAAGTGTGTGGAGTTTGGCAGCTGGCTGGGGTCAACCCACCACAGACACCTCCAAATAAAGATGTAGCTTTTGGAGACCTTTATCCCTCCTCATTGCAACCTGTGTATTCCGCTATCTTTGTCTTAAGAAACTACTGATTAAAATAATTCAATCAAAAAATCTGATGTAGAAAAGCCCTCTTTCCTGCTTTGGTCAAATCAGCCCATTTTCATGCAGTTTTGTTCTCATGATATTCATTTGTGCAATGGAGATTTGAGGTGGAAAGCTTGCATAAATTTCACTGACATTGCATAGCAACTGGCTTGGTCTATCACAGCAAAACATTTCCAGGAAGTACTTACGCATTTCTGCAAACAGCTGCCTTCTTTCTGCCATGGTATTTCCTCTTTTCCCACAATCTTCAATCATTCTGGAAGACAAAATCATGTGAAAACATTAACTATTATTCCCAGATTGAACATACGTACATAGGCATCCAAAATTGATTCTGAAGAACCTTTGAGGTTGATTGGTGCTCCACGTGTATCTGATGCCTTTTGCCAGCCTCTCTGTGGCGTGGTTTGTGAAGAACCTGGTCCCCAAACTGTCCTCCATTCTCTGGACTCTGCTTTCAAGCATTTGTTCCCCCCCCTCCACCCCTCTCTCCCAAAGGCAGTGTTCAGTTTTTCTGCTTGATGTAACTAACTGGCTTACATAACACAAGCTCTGAAATTCATTTTAGGTTTTCTTAAATAAGGAATCCTCAGTTTAAATTATGTAAGAGAGAAGAAATCATAAAATATTTGGATATTATTTTATAGTCTCAAAAACTATGTTCTAGCCAATTCTATGTGGAGGAGACAAAAAAAAAACACCAAATAAACAACAGCAATTAAATCTCTACTGCATAACATAATGCATGTTATTTACCCAAGCGAAGACTCTCCCAATATTCATTCAAATTCAGGACACTTTATCTCTGATTAAATGAGTTTCACAAAAAGACTCAGAAGTAAGAATATATTTTCCTTTTGCTATCAGATGAAAAAAATCCTTCAACTATTTTGAAGAGCACTACTGCTGGATAGAGCAGAGAGAAAAGTGACAGTTTCTTTCACAGCCAGCATTCAAACCATAAAAGACTAAAGCTTTCAGAGTGAAGATAAACGTCTTTAGCAGCACTCAAAAATTAAAACTAGTGTCAGCATCACCACTTCCTATGGGTAATTACCCTGTCGAACCAATATCCCTTCCTGCCTGCCAAGCCTGGTTAGAACTTCTGACCTGCATTTTAATCTACATCCTCAACTAGACTGTGCAAAATAACATCACACTACCTAGGTTATAAAGGAGATGTTCTATAGAAGCCTGCAATCAAAAATATTGCACCATATCTCATCGCAAACCTCCATATGTATACAACAAAAAGTATAAAAGTACTGGATGCTGAAATCTAAATCAGCAAAGAACTCAAGACAGAAAACCAGTTTCCTTTTATTTCCCAAAACAGAAAGGCAATCATGTAAGAGGTGTTTCGTTGTGTGGCTTGTTTTTTCCTTTTCAAAAGGCACTGTTCAAATGAAGTAGTGGTACATTATAATTGCTTTTTTCCAAATAGCCTATTCAATTCTCAGAATACTGATAAAGACTCTGCTATCTATGGTGGACATCTTGTGATGTGAGCAGCAGTTCACTAGGAAGTGGACAAAGGGTATGGATGCAGCCTCTTTGCAGGGATATTCAAGTTCACCTCATATTCAACTACTCTCATTTGTCTGGGAGTGATAGGGATGCGTGCAGAATGGCATTAAGTCTGAGCTAATATATCACTCAGCCTCTGATCTGAGGTAGCTGGTGTCTCACTAGCTTGGAGATGTCAGGGAAGACACAAACCTCCCTGCAAAATGAGATATCTCAAGATATGCCAGGCTCAACCAGCATCTTAATTACACAGCAAGAAGTAATATCTTTTTTATGCGAATCAGCCTTAAATCTCTGTCCATAAAATATTAAAAGCAATATAATTCCACTAACCATGGCTTGAGTTCCCCACTCCCTTCTGCTTCTAATGAATCTCATAGTAGGAGATAAATTTGCCATGGGAAATGACCAGATCTCATAGGACAGGTGGGTTAATAAAACCCTTTGAAAAGATAACATCTTTTACTAGGCAGAGCAGATGAGTGAATACTTCAAAGCAAACAAAATTTTTTATTAATATTTATTGCTTGTAGAGTTGGTGATAGGCAATCATAATTTTCTCTTACTTCAATATTCAGCATTATTATACAAACAATATGCAACTTGTTTTCAGACCACATACTCCTAGTGTTATTTGACTGAGATTGGGTTAATTTGATTTTGGCACAAGGATGACATCATATTCCACTTCTTGACACAACTGACACTTAAATCTTACAGATGTTTCTCCAGTTAATAATTTGTTGTTTTCACTCCACCAATGTTCTCAAACATTTGTGAAGTAATTACTTGGAGAGATTGCTACAAATTTTATTGAAAACATAAGGGGTGCAACCTTACTCTCACCTGCCTCATATTGCCACCTGGAGAAAAATATTCCTTAACCACTGCTCTTAAATATCTTGCAGAACTTGGAATGTAGCTCACCTGGGACCTTATTCACCATGTGGAAGAATCTTTCTAGTCAAAATTAAGTAACAAAAAGTATTTTTCAAATCATGCAAATTGTACAGTATGTTTTCCACTTCCTTCAGAGAGCCTGTTCTAAAAGTGTCCCTTTAGTGGGGGGAAAAATAATAATTCTTTAACTGTTTTTTTGTTTTCTGCAATTCATCCTCCCTTTACTTTTACTGTTTATATCTCCTCATATAAAAATGTTGCCTGGACCTGATCATCATTTTTCAGAATGTCCCATTATCTTCTGAAATTGAATCACCCTTTTCACTGCTGGGGCTTATGGGGATTACGAGGCCTGATAAATAACTTTATATTTATAAACACACAACTCAGGCTTTCTCGAAGAAGGAGGGAACCTCATATTTATGTTTTTAGGACTCTTCTTGCCCTAGACATTTTGCAGATTTTAAAACAGCCTTCACCCCAAATGACAATCCTAAAATTCTCTGTAACAGGTTATATGCCATCAAGCTAATGAGAACATCAGTGGTGGCAGTATTTTCAGACAGATACATTCTATCCCTCTTTCCTATCTTTTCCGGATAGAAGAAAAGTGATAGATGATGCTCATCTCCCAGAGTATTGGTACTTCTGAGTTGACACTGACAGGAATTCATTCAGTTGCTTCTTCCCAGCTTTTCACACACATTTTTAACTCCAGAATGTGCCACAGCCCAGGCTCAACTAATGCCATTGTCAAGGTGCTGGGCCATTTTCAGCCTTGTCCCCTGTGACCCAGGTACAGAGCTCTACTCTTTGACTCAGATTACAGACTCCTACTTTGAGCCCATGATGTGTTCACCTCAGTCCCTGGGGCTGGCCCTGAGCTAATTAACTACAGACATGTCTCAGTATTTCTCAGCTTGCTCACAGCACATGCCACATCACAGAAAAAAAAGGTACAATTTGTTCTACACAGGAGAAAAGCAAATCACAAAGCAAACTTCTATGTGCTTTACCAAAAAGACCACATTTCCAGAGACATGATTTTGAAAAATATTAATTAATGTATAAATTTCTCATAGTAGGGATTAGATTATATTTGTCTTCTATGGATTCCTTTCACTGTCTTTTTCCCTTCACTCTTCTTCCCAGGAAATAGCTCCTCCACTGCAGGTAGGGAGAACACCTATTGTGCATCTAATTAAAATTCTAGTCACAAGCTAATTAGTAAGGTACCAATTAGAATGGTATTAAGGCTTCAATATATTACAGACATTCCAAGCGTGAGGTTTCCAGCCTCTGAAAAAGATTCTTTTTAATGTTTCACTTTTACTCATGTTTCAAGCTGAAAACTTTTATGACATTAGTAGTGCTAGAAAGAAAATAAAAAATAAATAAATGAACAAGGAATACAGTTTGATTGGAACTATTTTGACTACAATTTCATCTTCAGCTTATCATGTATCAGAAGCATAATTGGACTATTATTTAATACACTTTTCTGTTTTATAAAATTGTGGGTATCATATAATATGAGTAAGGTGAGAACGAAATGCCTCATTTATCTTTCCATTCCTATTGTGTTGCTTGGATTATGAGCACTGCAATAGTCTCTCTCACAAATAAGTGTGCTTCCTGTTTCAGTATTTATAGGGTAATAATATTTTTTATTAACCCCTACTGTATGTCATTCTTTTCATAAACAGTATATTTCCAGTACATTTCCATTTCTCGAGCTGTGTCTGTGCATGATAAAAGGAATGCACATTACTTTAAATCATTAGCTCCAAAAAAAGTCTGTCTTGGTTTAGGCTGGAATAGAGTTAATTTTATTCCTAGTAGCTGGTACAGTGCTGTGTTTTGGATTCAGTCTGAGAATATGTTGATAACACACTGATGTTTTAGTTGTTGCTAAGTAGTGCTTACCCCAAGTCAAGGACTTTTCAGCTTCCCAGGCTCTGCCAGTGAGCGGGTGCACAAATGACTGGAAGGGAGCCATGGCCAGAACAGCTGACCCAAACCTCAAACTGGTCAAGGAGATATTCCATACCACAGAGCATCCTGCCCACTATATAAACTGGAGACAATTAGCCAGGTGTCGATTGCAGCTCAGAGATGGGCTGGGCTTCGGTCAGTGGGTAGTGATCCACTGTATAGGGTATCACTTACTTCTCTTGGGTTGTATCTCTCTCTCTGTCTCATTATTATAACCTCTCTCTGTCTCACTATTACATTATTATATTTTACTTTGTTTCAATTATTGTTTGTATCTCAACCCAGGAGTTTCACCTTTTTTTCCCCTGATTCTACCTACCACTACGGGTGGGGCTGGTGGTAGAATAAGTGAGCAGTTTCATAGGACTTAATTTACAAATGGGGTTAAACCACCACACCATCAAAATAAGCAGTTGCCTATATGCCCAGAGAAGGCATTCCCCTCTGGAAAACCCCACACACGTCCCAGGAGACCCAAAAATTCCTGACCTGACATGTGCACATACAGTTTGATGGGTCTAAGAAGAGCCACCCCACTAGCACTTCCACAAATCCCGATCCCATTTGTTTGCGACAGATGAAGTGCCCCAGGGAGGCAGAATACATGCCAGTGAGGAAAACTGCCCACTGAAATTGATTAATTCTGGCATGAAAAATTTATCAAGTCCCATGTGATGGTTGTGATGCAGCTGGGCGTTTGAAAAAAAGAGGCCCTGAATCCTGGCCAGTGACACTTCTGACAGTCTCAGGCTGGATAAAAGTTGTTTTTTTTTCTGTCGAAGCAAGCACATAGGAAACAGAGGGACATCTCTTTCTGCCCAGTCTTGTTCAGCTGAGTGTACTGGGGCTCTGAAATTCCCGGGAGCATTCTGGGACCCAACTAGATGGAAATTTTGCCTCACAAGATGGTAAACCCAACACTGAGTATCTCAAAATCACTTTTGGACAGAGTACCACCATTTGGTAGAAAGTATCAACCAGGATCAAGCATCCTTTATCTGAGCAGTCTGTATTTCCCTAGTGAGGAAATTTCAAATGCCTGATTTAGAAGCTCTTTTTTCTTCCATGAAATGATGGAAGCTTCAGTATCTCTGGGAATTAGAAGCATTAGGATGCAGAGAAATGTTCTGGTTTCTCAGTGGCTATTTTTTATGCTGTTGACAAATCAGATGCTATTTTCTATGCAGCTGGTCAATATTTAAACTCAGCTTTGAGCAGACAGCATTACCATTTTTCAGCAGCACAGGCTTCTTGTCTGCCATTGCTTGGGACAGTTTTATCAAAATGCCCTCCATATATAACAAACTGCTGTTTCTTTTCAGGATTTACCAGCATCAGGAATTTACATTTATGAAAATGGAAGAGCCTGCTAGGGTCTATCTAACAGTGACTTTATGAGGAAATTAAAAGCTGCAGTCAACAGCTAGGATTCTTTTCCTGCAGGATTCGTGGCAATGGGAGAGATGAGATTTTCCACTGATGTTTTATTTTTTCCTATTTTCTCCAAATTCAGCCATGTTAGGCAGATTCTGCTCTGCTAACTAGAACAGTTATGGCTGCTTATTTAAAAGTGAACATGGACTGGAGAACAGCGAGTTAAAAGGGACAGTGAGTGCTGGCTAAAACCATATTTCTGACATCACCAACCTCAGCAATCCTTGTAGTTAATAATAAAAATCCTGAAGGGCCATTTCAGAGCCCTCTTCCCCTTAATGGATTTATTGCTGCCTTATGAATGTCTTGTTCCACATGTTCTAATGAAGCCAGCCCCTAATAGGCCTCTCTCTAAGCTTTACATTCCAGGACTAATCTTTGGTACTGTAATAAAATTGGCCAATGCTCTTTCCTGAGGCTAGCTATAATTGCATTGCACTTACAAAGTGTGCTTGTATTTTACCTAGATTAGATTTTTACAGAGAAGAAGGAAACAAAAGCAGATGCTAAGTTCATCTCCAACATGAGTCTCAGTAAGTCTGACTCTTCTCATTTTTGATGTATTTTTCAATTTTAACACCACCAAAAAATTGAAATTCTGTCTTGATTTGTTTCTTAAGTGAAATGTGGTTTTGTTTGTAAGAAAAAAATTTCCAACATACTTTTCATCTGCTCCTGTTTTGGGAGTGCTGTATCCTTAGTCAAAAATGCCTAATAACGTACCCACGGTAACTCATTTCCATAACGCCCGGTCTTCAAGGAAGTTAGAATGCTATGCAAATCTTATCTCCCTGGTGCAAAACACAATTATAAAGGGATTAGTAATTAAAAAAGGTGTAATTTTGAGACAGAAAAAATTCGTTTTTAATACTGTATGGAATCAGCACTTTACTAGAGGATACCATGACAAAGGAAACATTAGTTTTTTGTATGTGCATTAGGCATTATCAAGTTTAGGAATTCAAAATCTTCCTAACTGGCCTAAATATATACCAAAATCCTTTTTTTTGTTCTTTTCATAGGTACTTGTACAGTAATATCCAGTTTTTCTCTGCAACATGAAGAACTTATAGAATCTTACTACTCCAGACATGAAGGACATTTAAGAAAATGACTACTTGACACTTAAAATATAAATGTAGAACTTTAAAAGGCTGTCTTGCAGGCATTGCTTAGATAAATTTTTCTAGCCATGCTCTTTTAGAGGCAGCCTTCCTGAAACTACTGCATGAAATATGGAAAGAAAACTAAAGTTCAATGCTTCAGATATGTTTTGATCTTTTAAGAGCGTAAGATTATCCAATAACATAATTTTGGTCATCTCCAAAAATCTTTTCTCCACTGCTTCACTGCCATCACTTCTGATAAACATTAGGGGTTGATTCCAGCTAACTGCTACAGATTTAAATGCATAATTTCAAAGTTCTATTCAAATGTGATTAAAAGTTGTATTTTGTCTAAATTTTATTAAATATTTTAAAACAATAAAGAAGATGCCTATTTCCTTTATATATGACCTTTCAAAGCCTTAGTTCAACTAAGGGGTACTTAGAAATAACCTCCTCTATTAGTAATTTATTTTTTGTTACAAAGAAGAAGCCCCCAAAATTCAAACACAAAAGCTGATGATATGCAATACCAAATTTGATTTGTCTGATGTGTGAATATTTTTGTAGAGTTTTCCCATGAACTCATTTTGGAGCTGTATTTCACTGACACTGTAGCTTTTCCTTCCAAATATATTTTTCAAAAACTAAATTAATCATGAACTAATGACCTTTGAATACTCAAATATGCAGTTCTACTTCTTTCAGTTGGTTAGAAAAGGCATAATTCATAGAGAAAACTGTAATGAAACTCAAGGGATAAAAAATTATAGGGACTATCACAGAAAGCATTTAATTGATAATCTGATACTTCGGTAGTATGGTCCTCTTTCTTTTTTATTTGCCATTGTAGAGGCAAAAAGGAGGTTGCAGGATTTCAATATATAAATAAACTCCTACTTAAGTCAAAGGGATCTTTCAGTTCTTGTGCTGCCATAATTAAACCCAAATTCATTTGAGAGCAAGCTGTCAGTGATACAATTGTGTTAGGAAGCATTTTTTGGCTTCTGACAATTTTAATAATACAAGTTGTCAGTTTTTGTAAATACATTTTGATGATTATTTGCTGTAGGACAGTAGGTATTTTCATGTCCTCAGTATTACAAAACCAACTAAATAAACCAAATGGTCGCTGCAGGAGAAAATGGCATTCCTAGGCAGTTGAAATCATTAGGATCCTTTGCATGTGCTTGGAAAAATCTCACTAAAATTAAGTATTGTGAGTAGTCAAACAAATTAGTTAATAGAATGGCTGCTGCCTTTTGCAACCTTACCTGATGAAAAGTTTTGGCACCTTAACAATTAATGCAATAGCCACTGATCCAGCGAAGTTGAAAAAAAACTTATCAGCTAGGAAGTTTTCCATTATACAACTGACAACCAAGAAGTATTTAAGCTTTTTTTTATCTTTATGCCTGAAACAGATGCCTTTGGATTTTTCCCACTTTTCAATTTTCTGAAATGTTACAACAAATAGATTTATAGAAAAGAAAGTGAACTATATCTAAACAACACAGCTAAAAAAAAATCTTTAAAAACAATCCCATGGAACTTGAAGTCTCTCCAGATCTACTTGACAGAAAGGCAGAAAATAAATTACAAATGAAAGAATGACGAGGCACTGATGAAATTGTTCACATATACTCTTTCATAGTGGTAGCTGTTAATTTGTCTGGAAGCTCAGAGAAAGCAGGCACTAGGACAAAAGAATGGTACTAGGATGGGAATTAAGGCATTTAAGAGCATATTTGGGTTAAGTATATACCTTCTGAGAGAAAGAAAGCTTTTGATTACTGAGTCTGTATGAATCTCACACAGAGAGAAATCACATCTTTAATGCAAGTAGGAGCAGCCTCCAGGCTGATCTAATTAATATCTGAAGAAGGCATTTTTAGCAATTAGCTTCTTTAAGGGCATCAGGAAATGTAAGATTTTATTTTTTTTACCTGGCCATATACCTTCTGTGAGTGGCCCTTGGGTAAGAGGGATACAACTTGATCACATTCAAATAATGATGCTTTGAAAGCAGATATCAACTTGTTAACTTTAATCCTGTTTTCAAGTAGCAGATCTCATTAAAGGTCACACCTATGTCTCTAATTTTGTGGTGGAAAAAGAAACTTCACATGCATTGTTAAAAGGATTTCACTAGGCAGCCTTAGCTATAACAAAGTTCAATCCTCAAGATACTCAGTTAAGACACTAACTCTCCCAGGGTCGTAATGATTGAAATCAGGGTCTGTACATTCTTGTCCCATAACTGCCTGCCTGCATGTCCGTGAATAACCAGACAAGCAATACAGCAGTACAGGCATTATACACAGCAGAAACAGAACAGGCAGGCTGGCAGTACCATGTGATAACAGAAGAACCAGCACAAAAAAAACAGCAATGAGATGTCTAATCTTTTATAAAACTTAAGTGACAGGAAATTACAGGTGTCCTGGTTTGAAAGACAGGTGTTTGCCAAGGAAAGCAGAAGCTTCTCCTTGGACTGAAAAAAAAAATGTGATTCTTCTGATTATTATAATTTTGGAATTAAGAGAACTCTCAGGCAAAGATATGGGGGTAGGAATAACAGTTCTTTACTAGTATATCTAACAAGACAAACAAGAACAACAACAGCTATGAAATTACCCACAAACAGAACAGTAACTCAGTCCCAGTGTTTTTTGGCTGCAGGCACCTTTTCCCTGAGCTGCAGTTCCCGGTGCTGGGGGCGGGCGGGTCCCGCAGAGCCGCAGGAGGGCTGGGGGTGATGGCAGCGCTGTCCCAGGGGGAGAGAGAGATGGAGAGAGAGCTCTCCGCTCACGGTGTCGGTCCTGATGCTCAGCAGAGTGCTGGATGGTGGTAGTTCACAGCGAGAAGACAGCCGGGCAGGGTCCGATGGTGGTTTCCCGACGCTGGGATGGCAGAGATGGAGGAGAGGCGGCGATTGTCCTTCTCGTCCAAACTCCGCGGGGGAAATGGGCCGAGGCCCAGCCTTCCGCTTCCTCTTCTGGCTGTTTGAATCTCGCGGGGTTCCCTCTTCCCTCTCCTCCCCCTTGTCACCAGGGCCCAGTCAACAGGTATCTTAGCATGACAATGGGGAAAATTCCACAGAGGGAAAAGGGAAAGAAACCAACCCCCAACAACAGGCCAATACAAGAATTTCTGAGTCTTTGAATGACTAATATATAGAAAAGCCAAGATGTGCTCCAGTTCAACAAAAAGTTTCTTTAACCTATCCTTATCCTGCAAAACCTTTACATACACACTGAACCCAAAGCTTGAATTTCACTGTGATTACCATACTTAGCCGAAGAGGAATGGGTTGCTGAACTGGGCTCAAAAGTTTTCTATTTAGCTCTTAATAAATGTCTAACAAAAAAAGGGCAGCCTAAAACCAGTAGGTTACATAAAAGGAAATGTACTTGGAAATGGCACTTCAAGGAGGAGTCAGTATCTCCCAATAAAGATAAGCTTTAGTCATGTAACAGAGAATAGAGAAGTTTACAGAGTACTGAGGTCACTTTGAAAGCAAAAGGAATTAAAGAGTTAAAGAGAAGGATGATGTTAGGAAACAAAATAATCTTTCACTCCTTCATCCTTCTCTTCATTATTTGGATGTATGTTGAGATGCTATTCATGACACTCTTCTAAAAGTAAATTACAAAGATAACTTCACTTTATGCCAGTTCCTATATCACTGGTTATTCCTAAGGTATCCCGCAACTTAGCACAAGCTTTTCTTTTCCAAAACTGTCTTTGATGCAAATGTATTCTGTCTTTGCCTCCCAGCAAATTTAAGCCTCCCTTTGCCAGTGTACTCTCATAGACTATTTTCACACCCTTTCACATTAGTCTAGGCAATTTATTTCAGTGATTAAAAAGGTGCAGCTATTAACTAGGAGCAGAAATTCTTGTAAAACTATCCTTTAATAAATAGAAACTTAGGCATCTTATGTCCTCACTAGAACATCAATATGTTAGACTTAAGCCTGTGGAGGGCTGTAGTAATTTAAAACAACTGAAGAAAAAAACCCACCCTTGTTTCAACAGGTAAAGGATGACAGGAAATGAAAGCAAATGTAAACAAAAAAAATGGACAGCTTGATATGCACTATCAGCTAGTTTATTTTCTCAAATAAAAAACCTAATATAACAAATTACTTTTAACCTAATTAAAATCTGACATTATTTTATTAGGCAATATCATTATTACAATAGCATACAGAAGAAAATGAAATACAATATAATTAGGTAGCAAACAGTCTCATATATTAAGCCAGAACAGAAAGCTAATGCTTGAAATATTGAATTCAAAGATAATGGCTGGTGATGCTTGTAAATGGACACAACAGAAACAGGCTGCTACATGTGATTCACTCTTCTGGATCTCTCCCCTCAGATAATGCACATTACCTCTAACACTAGTTGAACCCTGCTAAATCCAGTTAGTGTTGTATATGCTTGAGGAGGAATATTTTTAATAAAACAGCATTAATTATATTGCAGAAGAATATTTAGATTATAAAATTCCCTCCAACACTGCATAAAGATTTCAGCTACTAGAAATGGGCTTGCAAGGAGACTCTTGTCTGGAGGAATTTCAGTGAATTTACCTCTCCTATGGCAAGAGAGTAATGTGAAGAAAGCCAAGGGGAGCACATGAAAGCCCAGAAGAAGCACATCTAAGCAGGCTGGCACTTATGGCTGCAAAGATTCCTGATGTGCTTTGAAGTCCCCAAATAGTTGGGTTTTTTTTGTTCGTGTAAAGTGAAGTAGATCACTTCTCAGAAACACTCATCTAAGGGTAGCCAAGAGACTAGGTAGGAAGAGACACTCCTACACAAGCATTGCTCTAGGATGCACACAATGCATCAACTTTTGTGGAAAGATGACATTTGTATCATTAACAACAGGAAATAAGAGGTGTCAAAACAGGCAAGACACTGTCACACGACACTTTATGTCTTTATGTCATGATCCCCCAAAGACTAAATGTCCTCAAACTAACTTTTCAACACCTCCTTCCTTCAAAAAGACTTCATTTTCCTTCTAATGCAACACAGCAATTCTAGGAGAACTACCTCAAAAACCACTCCAGGGAGAAACTCAACCACTGAAGTATGAGCTGTAAAGGTGCCTTTCTCAAGATCCACCACACTTAAAGAGTTATTTCACAAAGACCAGACACCAAAACTCAACATCCAACAACTATGAAAAAGCCTCAAGGCTGGCAGAAGAGGAAGGGGTGGGAATGTGAAGGCACAGAGACATCCTACAGAAAAGCATGTGGCACTAAGGCCTGTGACAGCTTGCAACAAACAATATATCCTTGGACAAAGAATACCAATGCAAACTGTTACAAGCCAATTTTTATGTGAACTGTGTTGGCTCTGAGCAGATAAAACACTTTAGAGATGCTTTCATGAATTGACCACACACAGCCAGGTACCAGAGCAGCCCAATGGCTGGGTGCTCATGGCTGCTGCAGAGGCACTTCAGCATTGAAAGCCAGAGCATTACATCAATCCTTGCAGAGAGCAGGAATGTCTACAGGCCTAGGTTTTGACAAGAAAAACGAACTTGAATTCACTGCCACAGTGACAATTTGCCTGGGCAATCACAGCACCCACCAGTCCCAGAGGTCCTGTGTACAAGCACCCACTCAATCTCTAAGCCAGCAGCCAGCTCTCCCAAGGGAGGTTCCAGCCACATGCCAAACCTCTGCTGTTGGAGCGGCCACCAGCCTGCTCCACAGGGCAACAGAAACTGGCTCTGAGGAGAAATCCTTGAGAGTTACAAGTGCCACGCCACTGCCTGGATAAAACCATGTCCAATTCGACCCTGTTGATAAGTGAAGACAATCCTTAAACTGGTCTAGAGGCATCTAAATTGAAGGTTAGTAATAAGCAGATTTGAGCTAAGCTGATTAATGATATTTGCAAACAAGAGTAAGTACATTTGCACCTCAGGTGTCATTTGCTTAGTTCTGAGACCATGTCTAATATACTTCTGGGTATTCTGGCAAGAAAGCAGCAGTATATTTTTGGTCTGCCTCACCACCTCACCAAATGCATCAAATCAGAGTAGGAAGCAAGAGACCTCCTCCTCATATTTGGCTCTGGTTCAACTACACTCAACTATTACCTTCTAGTTTAGGCTCCAAGTTGTCTGGAAGCCATTGACAGAGTGCAAGGAGAGAGGCAGAGAGATGGGAAAACACCCTGAGGACTGAGACTGGAGAGTCTGATTTCTGGGAAGAGAGTAACATTAAATCTATACAGTTATTTTAAATGCTGATGAGCTGGGAATAAAATAGCTATCTGCTGTTCAAGTTGGGGAGAGAATTACAAGGTGTGATGTACAGGGTTTAATTAGGAGTAACAGGAATAATATTTAAACACAGAAAACGTCTGATCTCAACAGGGGAACAGTGAAGTGAAAGATGTATGAGGCTGTAGACACTCTCTCAAGAAATATGGTGAATGCCCTACAGTCAGTGGCTTTAAAAACAACCCCAATAAATCTTTTGAAACATATATTGCAGGCCCAATGCTATTTTCAATGAGGTGAAATGGAGACTCCAGACATATTTCTGGATGAGAATCTCAGTAGTATAAAATAACATGTAGTAGAGCTTTATCAGCAGAGGCTCATCTTGCATTCCTCATTTGTGGATATGTTTTTTTCCTCCTACATATTTCATAGTCTAGTTTCTTAAACACAGAATGTTTAAAATAGACTATTTCAGCAGCCACATCCCACTCCTCCATTGCTCTTCCTGCCTTCACTATTACTTTTGTTTTGTCCCTTCCCTCTCAAACCATCCATTTGCCTCTATTGACTTGTGCTTTCTCAGAGTTCCCCTGTGTTAGACCATGGGGTTGTGATGCCCAACAGCAGACTGCTCAGTGACAGCTTACCCACTTTACTTCTTGCCTCAGTCCTGTGAATATTAAACAGAGAGCAAAGGAAGGGAGCAAACCATGCAGCTGGATTTTGGGCACTGAGCTCAGATCTCTCTTTGTGTTAAAGATATGCCAAAGGCTGTAACATGAAAAATACAGAAGAATTGGCAAACTTCCCTATCACCTGTGACTGAGATGACAGTAACACCCTATACAACAGTGAAATGCATTTAAGACACAAGCTGACTGTGAGCAGTGTTAAGAGTTGTTAGGAAGCTGCCCCTCCTTTAGAAAAGAGGGCTGGCAAACCCTTTTGGCACAAGTGCCTCCTCAGGTGTTCTTCACTTGCTACTAGAAGTGCTGGTGGGCAATATTTTTGGACTAAATTAGCTGGTACTTAACTGATGCAGGAAGGCTGGCAATAGGCCTGGAAAATACTTTTCAAGCATTATCTGTAAAACCACTTTTCAGCTCAAAAATTTCCATTTCCAAACCCCGGAGAGACAAAAGATCATTCTATCTTCTCAATCCATTGCTTATTGACTCAGGTTATCAGTTATCCCAACTGATTTCAGCTCTTCTAATACCTGCATTTCACTACAGATGCCCAGAGGCAAAGGGTACTTAGGAATTAGAGGTGTGAATTCATTTCCAGAGGCACTGAAACAGATTTAATAAAATCCATTGGGCAAATATTTAGCTGTAGGCTTGGTTTTAAGCAATCCTGTGAAATGGTGTTTTACAACACAAATGAATGGAAAAGGGGACTTGGAAGAGTCAGAGAGGCAGATTTTTTCCAGTTACTTACTTTTTTTTTTATTTACCATTTTGCCACTCAATCTTACTTTCAGAGCAGCTAGAGAGCACCAACATCTTTGCTGAAGAGTGCTGAAATATTTGGCAAAGGCCTTTTGGTAGAGTCCCTTGCATTTATGTCTTTATTCTGCAGTTGAGGAGAACCACTGAAAGGATTTCCAATGGCAAGCTCCAGCACCAGGAGGTTTGTTTATATTAAGTGCCAGACATCCCTCACTATTGTCCTCACTATTTAAGGCTGTATCCTCTAATGCACAGCATCACAGAGATTTGGGAGAGACAGAAAAGCATTACAGGGTAGTGCCCCTGTAGGTAGAAGTTGTCGTCAGTCCTATAAGCTGGCTACACCAGCAGGGCTTCCCAGAGCAGAAGCCCCACAATATCCATGAGAAGCCAGGACACTGATCCTACTCTACATAGCAGAAACCCTGGAATTCTTTCAAAAATGCAGTTTCTGATAAAGTCAGTCAGCCTGCAAAGGTTTTAGCATAGCAGTCGTGTAGCTATAAATAACCTGGCAGCATTAATAAGATCAAAATAATGAGGGGGAAAAGAAACAATAACAGGATCCCTTCACACTTTAATTTCATCTAAGATCTTGCTTTTTTGATAATCTTATTAGGTATGTAAGAAACATACTCAAGGTTGAGACACAAATGACTAAAATTCATCAGATCATTTCAGAGTGTTCTACTGAAATTGTTCTGACTGAAAGTGCATCACTCTCTTGAGGGGGACATTAGAAAACATAAAAGAGCTTGGAAGTTTTTAAGATTATGTATTTATAAAACTGTAAAAATACATACACAGAAAAATTATAATCTAATGAATTTTAAAAAGTTGGAGAATCAACATTTTTAAGGCCCTGGAAATTGCTGAACCTGTCAGCAACAGTTTGTGACATCAGCTGAATTCTTGAACAGAGCCAAAAACTCAGATACTGGAACAGTTTTAGGTGAGCTGCTCTGAAGAGGAAGAATATTGAGCACCAAATCCAATTGAGCTTCACATCTGAATGTTTTCTGTTCTCCTCTGAAATCTCAACAGAAAAGCCAAGTACAAACACCTTTTTAAAAATCAGCAGTTTCCAGCTTGAATGTTGTATTTCCTGGGATCAAAATAACACATCACGTAATCTTAGTCCTGACTGCTCAGTCTTTGACATGGAAAAGGATTAGAAAAGCAATGAATATAGTACTATCTCAAATGTGTAAGGGAAAGATGTTCCCATTGTCCTTATGCACACCAAACAAACAGTGGTCACATCTGCACACATTTTGTTACATCAGGATAAAGAAAGTGTTTGTTTTATATTTGTTTCCCTGATGTTACACTGACTGCAAAACAGGTTAACACCTGAATATTTATAGGATAGAAAACCTCTTAAAATTAAACTTTTTAAGCTTCCCACAGGAAACACCTACTCAGAATAATTTTCTCTTCTCTACTTCTATGCATGAAAAAGATTTCTATACACATTTTTGGTCCTTCCAGGCCAAATACAGCATCTGGACCATCTCTGACCTAGCACAAAGGTATTTTACTTGTTCCTGAAGCATCAAACACAAACTCCAGTATATGCATCAATTTATGCTGGTATTTATGGGGGAATAGTACAGATTTGGAAAGAAAGGGACCTTAAGATATACTTTTCCGCCTTTTTTACAGAGTGACTTTAAAAAAGAAAAATTGCTCTTTTTCCTTGCCTTTTTTTTTTCTCTGTAAACAATCCTCTTGTATATCAGGTAGGTAATTGTATGGGAAAGTAAAAGTTAGTTCTTTAAAAGAAAGGGTTTAGGTTTCTTCAGAAGCTGAGACAAAGCTGTTTAAATGTTGGAAGAGCAGGCACTTAGATTGGCATTTGATGGCTCCTTGCTAGGTTACCATGAGTCCTGGAGCAAAATATTGTGGTGAATTTCTCTTGTCTGGAACAAATACTGTGAATTTTATTTTGAAAACATGGCATCCTGCTTCTCCCTTAAAGATGTCCACTATAAAATGCTATAGCACTTGTTCTATTCCTTGCAGGCCCCCAGGTAATCTCCCTCAGCATCAACACCTGGGACAAGGCAGACATAACACTGCTCCTCCAATTTCTGTCACAGAGACAAAGGGCAAAATTAACATCTCTCCATAGAAACAAACACTTCTAAAAGTCAAAAGCCATTTATTCTGAGTTTTGCTATTGCTTAGCTTGCTATAGACTTACTCCCTTGAGCTGATATCCAACACAACCTGCTAGAACAATATCCTTTCACAAATGCAGCCTGCACAACATCTTACGGAAAATGTCTTGTGTGGAACTCAAAGCCCCAGTAAATATGTCTGAAATCTCTCCCCCTAACAGTGGGCACTGAAGCCTGTTGAAAGCCACCTGGAGTTTTTTACTGCATCCCTGTCAAGTGAAACACCCTCTTGTTTGTGGACAAAAGGCACTGGCTGATGTCGGCAGCCATGCTTGCTTGCACTGATTGATGCTCCTCTGCTGCTGGCATGCCAGCTTTCCTACAGGTCATGAACTTTAGAGTGGCTCTTCTCCAGCACCATACATTTAGAGGAAAAAAAAAAAGAACAGAAAGGGTGCACATGTCTGCAAGAGAAAAAAAAATCTCTTGAAACAGAGTTTAATTGCAGTTCCACTTAAATCAATGGAAAGGCATGCAATTACTTAGATGACAATGAAGTCAGTTTTGCCAGGATTTTACCTCTGTTTAATTTTAGCCATAACAGCCTATCTTTTCAAAAGTAACCTCTGATTTAGGATACCTCTATTTCTGGATATATAGTAAGATGTCCATTAGATGTCAACTTTCACAAAAGAAGAGTTTTTATTCTATCCCAAAAGATAAAGCTGGGCAATGAAAATAAACATCATCCTTTGAAAACAGTCTTGTCTGTATGTTTGTTTATTTTGTAGTGCTGCAGTGTTAAAATTAGAATGCTGCAAGGTTAAATTGTAATGTGATCAGATTCAAAATCAAGGGGAGCCAAGACAAAAGAACAGCAACATCAGAAATAACAACTGGTAAGAGATGAATGATGGCAATGTGGGGATCAATTATCACTTCTGCTCTTTAGTCACTGTGAGGTTCTCAATGAAGAAAGGGGCATTTGTTACAAACCACAGGATCTGGTTCATCCTGGAGTGGCAGATGTGAAACAGTCACTAATGGAGACTGTATAGACCATTCAATCAGCTCATTTTTCCCCCACATCTTTATCCACTTTAATAACTTGGGATTTAAAAAAGTATGCTTTTTTTACAGATGTTTATCTATTTTAAAGATAGGGAAGTAACCTAATGACCTTGAGGTAATAATTTCACTGATTCCAGTGAAAGTAATCTATCTCTTAGCTGTCCAGAATTATGACATGTAAAGGGTAACCAGCAAACAGTAAATACAGAAAAAAGAGGAGGAAAAGACACAGAGTTGGCATGGGACACTCCCAGAAGAGAAAGGTTTAAAATATTCTCTATACTTATGCAATACATCAAAGAAGGAAGGGGAAAGTTATTTTAAAATGTCGGCATAACAACTAAAACTCTTCTTCTTGGCCTGCAGGTGTTTCTAGGTTTCATGACTGGTTTCATCACCAGTTATGGTCTGTTCTGCCTCCAGCACATCAGTGGGACCCTTCTGTTCACATCTGACCAGCCGTAGTGGAAGGGAAGATGGATTAGCATTTTCCCAGGCAGAGGGTACTTAAAGTCCTGGTATTACTTCCCTAAAAGATCAGTTTCAGAAACCAGAAAGGGCCTTCAGATTTTTACTATCCCCTTCCAATAGGTACAATTGAACAAGATAAATATACTGGCTTGACACTTAATAATTCAAGATCAGAAACATCATTATGAAGATGTTTTCTCCCATGTGACAGCATTCAATTTAAAATATACCATGCAGAGTATTTTATTTCTGTTAGAAATTATAATTTATACTTTAAGGTTTAGGTTTATGGACAAGGGGAGGGCATTTCAGCTAAACAGAAAATGTAATACTTTTTTTTTTTTACAAACTGGTGAGATCATTGCAATGTTGTCTTTATGCTATTTACAAGCTTTTATTATCTTGATTTTGGTCAAAATTCAAAATATAGTAATGTGAACTTAGTAAAAGCGAGCAAAGGCAATTTCTGGCCCTTGTCTCACTATTTTCAGATCTGTAGCTGTTCTCTACATTGCTAAGTCAAACCCCAAACCAAAGAAAATTTTCTGAACTGATTGCACTGGTGGACCGTTAAAAAAAACTTTTTATCTCCTAGGCTTTAGAAGGACAAAATGGAACAGAATGGCATGGCTACATGTGATTCAATTTCTGGAAGGATTTCTTTGAACTTCACCCAAAACTTAAGGGCCTGGGATGTTTGGCTATTCAAAATATATTTCTGAACTGCAAGAGCTATTTCTGCACCTACCTGATATATTCTCTGCCTTACAAAAGAAGGACTCCTACAATTTCAGTAGCTTAAAATCACATCTCTCTCTCCATGCAGCTCAGTTAAATGTGCTGAGATGAATCCCTTGTTTAACTGAGAGAAAGCAGAGATCAGGCTGGAGAAAAAAATCCCTGCAAAGAAAATGCTTCACTGTTAGCCATACACAGTCCATATGCGTGGAGTTGCAATCTCTCCTGCAAGGAAGATCCCCAGGCCTG